>NC_053440.1:53685296-54060218 GCF_007990345.1 Gossypium hirsutum
TCAAAAACAACCAGTTTCGAGAGTTGATCCCAATCAACCCTTTATATAAGAAGGATTGGTGCGACTCACCGTTTTTCGTTTTCATTTTCAAAGACCCAATCGACCCCGGTGTTCCCATCCAGAAAGATGGGAATGTCAAGGAGATGCTTGGCGACTCCGCTGGGGGATTCACAAAAATAAGAGAGTCAGCCATGTGTTGATCATTTCTTGTATTTTTTGTCGAAATTTGAAATGTGATTTAAATATACGATCCTTTTTGCATTGGTTTTGAGTTATAGTTTCATCACGTTTTGATTTCTAACTGTTAGTATCTTTTTGCACAGTTTGCAACCTTGGCAATGACACGTTAGTACACCTTTTAAGTGGGAGTGAGAAGCTATTTCCTTCGTGAGGTTTTCACCTCCGTGCAGGATAGTGGATCGCTTTCGGGATACATCCGTACCTATGTCTTCGTGAGATTTCATCTCCGTGCAGCCATAGGGAAATGTGTTCCCTGAACCGAACTCGGTCTAATATGAAGCCTATAATAGGGTGAAGATCGAGGAATCTGGCTGTGTGTATCGGGTACCTTATCTTTAGAACCAAACCACATTGATAGTGAACCCTAGGAACCCAGCCTAGATAGAACTACTGTCAAATAGGTTGCTTTATTATTTCTTTCTTGTATCGGATTTTAATTTTGATACTAACTATTATTGTGTTTTGATTGCATGGCATTTTGTCTGCATGGCATTTCATTGTAAAAGGGTTGATTCAACATTCGATTACTAGATAGAAAAGCCAATCATGGAAGTGAATTTCTTAGCAAGGTAAAGATAATGCGGTTATCCGAATATGGTCAGAAAAGTCGCCAACTCGAGAAAGGTGAATAGTCTGACAATGGGGTTTGCCATCAGAGTTATGGGATATAAATACACAGCAATCAATGTGACTCAGAAACAATCTTCAGGAGTTGAAAGAGAATTTGGGCTCAATGGGAGGATGAAGTCAAAAATTTTTACTATAATATGGTGATTACCCTACTTGCTTGACATCAATGTAGATGAACATTTATTTCAGCTTGGCCCAATTTGGAATTCTGCTTATAGTGCTTACATGGGGAGGTAGACATGGTGCTACTGTGGAGGAGATACACTTTCTTCGTTGTCTAAGAATCCAAGTGGATAAGTTTCTTCTAGAACTGCTAGTTTCGACTTTTACGAAAGAATGGAGAATTACCGGAATGAGTGAGCAATGATCACCGGCACAGATTAAACAAAATGGAGAAAAAATGATGTACCTTGGAGAAGTTTAACGAGATCATATTTGGCCCCCGGATACGAGAAGAAAAAGGTTGAATGTTTTGCTTTGAGTATGTATGGGCTGGTTATTATTTCCTAAAGCGTTGGGGCATATAGACGAAGCTGTTACAGATTTGTTTGATCAACTTGATAGGAAGGGTCACACCCCGTACTAACGTTTAGTCTTAGTGCATCAACGGGAAATTTGTTTGCAATTGGGCACAGCTTCTGAAGGTGATAAGTTTTATCATTTTTCATTACTTTTTGAAGAAAAGTAATGAATCCAGTGATCTTATATCTAGAGACAGATGTTGATAGAGCTTCTTGGATGGTCCACGAGATTTTGTACCGATGTGGGTTTGATGGTCCTTTGTTGATTTGGGAGCTGTCGTTCCCTTTGCTCGGTTAAGACAATATAAGTCAGCAGTTCATACGCAATGCAGGGTACGATGTGAGTTTTCTTATAAAGGTAATAACTACAAGGGAAGATTCGAGAGATGTCTAACGCTTGGAAACGAATTCACCAGATGAAAAGAATTATCGTAGGAGCAACCAAACTCCCGAATATCACGGGTGGCGGAGTAAGAGGATTGACGATAACATCCCAAAACCAAGAGAAGAATGTGGCCGTCCTATAGAAGAGCATTTACGAATAGTCCCTTCAGAACTAGAGATCATCAAGCAAGACTTCGAAAAAAGAAGTTCAGAGTTTGGAAAGAGGATAGAACAGCTGGAAGAGGAAAAGATGCGTTTGGGACTAGATGTTGATATCCACAAGTTGGAAGCTGAAAAGTTAATAAAAGGGAAGAATAAGGCTGAAGATGATTTAGATAGTTTAAAAACAGATTATAAGAGGCTACGATTGTCAATGCGAACTGCGGGTTTGGGGAAAACATCGGAACAATAGAACAGGAGATCGAGGAAGAAAGGACCAAAGCTGATCAGTGGGAAAGAAATCTCAAGGTGCCCGAGCTCGAGAAAGCGCATTGGAAAAAAAGTTTATTAGAATGCCAAAATGAAGAAGCAAGATTGAAAGATCGGGTAGTAGAGTTAGAAAGGTCGCTTCACTTGTGCCGTAGTCGCAACTCTGTGATCGAGCTAAAAGCAAGTTTGAATAACATTGAAGAATTGAAGAAAAAAATAGGAGAACTTGAAGATGTACTGTAAAACTCTGAATCGCGAGAGGAACTTCTGAAAGGCGTAACGAACAATGCCAAGAGCAGCTCTTCCATTCTCAAAATCAAATTAGAGATAGGGATTACGTGATGGGTGAAGCTATATCTCAAATTCGGGAAGTAGCTGATCATTTGCAAACTTTAGCAGTTCAGGCCGATGTATTGAGTTTGAAATATGAATTGGAATCAAGTCGGGGTCGAGAGTTAGCTTGGCTCCTTAGGAGAGTTAAGGCTTTGAGCATAAAGGCAAAGCCGTATATGTAATCCACTTTATGTAAAAGAAATTTGTTTTCTAGTTGAGTTTTTCTAATGAAGTTGAATTAGAATCACTGCCTCTTTTTGCATTCTTTTCATGCATTGCATCACATCATATGCATTAATGACCATTAAAGAACCCTAATCGAATAAAATTATTTCAGTTAACCTGGAAACCAACAAGGTTACGGCACTCGAGCTAAGTCAAAAATTATGGACCAAAGGCTGGAAAAGCAAGAACGACTTCAAAAGGAAATGCAAGACCAGTTGCAGGCGCAAATGAAGGAGCAGATAGAAAAGATTCAGCATGACATAGAACAAAAGATGCGAGAGTCTCAAAACGATCTGATAACTTAGATGACACAATTATTGAAGGGAGTAGATAAGGGGAAAGGACCTGTGATTGTTAATGAGGAAGAAAACAATAGCGAACCACTTTATCCTCCAGGTTTCATGCCTCCGCACGCGCAGGTTCAAACTGAGTTGCATCCACGAAGACCCTCTGTGTCGGTTAGGCCTCAGCAGTTCCAAGGCGATGCTTCCATACCAATGAATTTTCAACCCGAGACGGGCTCTAATCCTGGATATATCCCGAATAATATTGCTATCCTAGATCTTGACGAGATGGCTGAAAAGGACAAGGTGAAAGAGGAACTTCCAAAACAACTGATGAGAAATGGAAATGGATAGAAGAGAAGTTTAAGGCAATAGAAAGCATTGAAAGCTATCATGGGATAGACGCAAAAGACCTGAGCTTGGTTCCGGACTTGGTGCTACCTTACAAATTTAAAATGCCGGAATTTGAGAAATATAACGGGACCAGTTGCCCAGAAGCCCATATTACTATGTTTTGCAGAAGAATGACGGGGTATATTAATAATGATCAATTATTAATACATTGCTTTCAGGAAAGCCTTACAAGAGCGGTGTCAAAGTGGTATAATCAGCTGAGCAGAACAAAAATTACTACTTGGAAAGATTTGGCACAGGCTTTCATGAGACAATACGATCATGTCTCGGAAATGATGCCTGACAGGATAACTATGTAGAATTTAGAAAAAAATTGAACGAAAGCTTCAGACAGTACGCGCAGAGGTGGAGGGAGGTGGCGGTTCAGGTACAACCACCGCTTTTAGAAAAAGAGATGACGACGCTTTTTATTAATACATTGAAGGCCCCATTCATTACTCACATGTTGGGAAGCGCTTCAAAGAATTTCTCGGATATAATCATGAATGGTGAAATGATTGAGCATGCCATTAAAAGTGGAAGAATAGATGGAGGGGAAAATAATAGAAGGGCAGCCCCGAGGAAAAGAGAAAATGAAGTGAATAATGTGAATGCCTACGGTAGGTCAATTACTATGAATCAACTAAAGAAAGCGGTTGGTAATCAACCGGGATCGTCAAGACAAGAGTCGAGAGCTAGGCAAACTACTGAAAAGCCCCAATTCACGCCAATCCCAATGTCATACAAGGAATTGTATCAGACTTTATTCAATGCACATGTTGTTGCCCCTCGTTACTTGAGTCCTCTACAACCCCCGTATCCAAAATGGTATGACACGAATGCACAATGTGATTATCACGCGGGAATTTCAGGGCACTCAATAGAAAATTGTACAGCTTTCAAGAAGGTAGTGGAAGGACTTATCAAATTAGGTGTTGTTAAACTTGACGACTCACCTAACGCAGAAATCCGTTACCTAAACACACTGATAAGGGGTGAATATGGTGAGCGAAGGTACGAGAGGAGAAGTCAAGTTTGACATTGCTGAAGTAAAAACTCCGTTGAAACGGGTCTGGAAAGAGATGGCAAAGAGAGGGTTAGTTATTTCAAATTTTGAGGAAGGGTACGAGCTGGGAAATTATTGTGAATTCCACCATAAAATAGGGCACGAAATCCAAGAATGTGAAGGATTCAGGGCTTTGGTTCAAAGCATGATGGATAACAAAGAGATGACGTTTTATGAAGAGGCGGAAGAAAGAAGGAGCATATGCGCGACAGAGTCAAGAACAGGAACTCCGAAAATAAATCATCCTGTGGTCGTTATCTCACGCCCTAAGGGTAATGAAACTAGGGCTCAAGTAACACCGAAAGTTGTAATTCAAAAACCATCAAATTTCTTGTATAAGGATAACAAAATGGTGCCGTGGAATTATGGGTGCAATATGACCATCTTGGGAAAAGAAGCGGAAGAAAGCCAGGAAATAGGTTCTTACACACGCAATAGGAAACGATATGACACTCAAGCAGAGTCGTCTAGGGAAGAGAATTGGAAGAAAGAACAGAGGAAAGGAAAAGCAGCAGGAGTTGAGCCATTGGTTAATGAACCAATAAAAGAAGATGAGGCAAAAGAGTTTTTAAAGTTTCTGAAGCACAGTGAATACAGTGTTGTGGAGCAACTGCACAAACAGCCAGCCTGCATTTCTGTATTAGCTTTACTTCTAAGCTCAGAAATACATCGGAATGCGCTTCTGAAGGTACTAAACGAAACATATGTGGCCGACGATATATCGGTAAACAAGCTAGATCGGTTGATCAACAACATAGGCGCTGACAATTTTGTCTTCTTCAATGATGACGAAATACCATCCGGAGGAAGGGGTTCTACTAAAGCCCTGCACGTTACTGTCCGATGCAAAGGATACACACTCCCGGGAGCCCTGGTTGATAATGGATCTGCACTGAATGTATTACCTCTATCCACTCTTGGTCGATTACTGGTGGACAGTTCGCACATGAAAGCATGCCAGAGTATAGTAAGGGCATTTGATGGAACGAAAAGAAGGTTATGGGGAGAATTGAGGTATCGTTAAGGATTGGCCCAATCACTTTTGAGGTGGACTTCTTGGTAATGGATATTAGGCCTTCCTACAACTGTTTATTGGGAAGACCGTGGATACACTCATCGGGGGCAGTACCTTTATCATTACATCAGAAGGTGAAGTTGGTATCGGAGGGTCGGTTGGTAACAATAGATGCAGAGGAAGATATTATCGCAATGATGACCAATGATGCACCTTATGTGGACATCAACGATGATGCACTGGAATGTTCTTTTCGGTCGTTAGAATTTGTGAACGCGATGTTTATTGCGGAGGGAAGCAGAATTCCAATACCTAAAATATTCAGGACCACCGAAATGGGGTTGCGATTGATGGTAGGAAGAGGAGCCGCACCAGGGAAAGGACTGGGAAATATCTTCAGTGAAGGATTGAAGCTCCAATGTTGAAGGAAAAGTTCGATAGTTTTGGCTTAGGATACAAGCCAGACATGAAGCAGAAAAAAAAAAGAAATAGAGAAGAGACAAGAGAAAAGAAGGGCACGTTTGAGCGGATATGAAGCTAAGTGGGAGCCTTTAACCTTTCCCCACATATCTATATCCTTTGTGTCGGGAGGATTTATTCATTCTGAGTGCGGAGTGTCCGGTAGCAAAGGCATTGAAGGAATGTTGGAAAATGTTCATATCAACACTGTGGAAGTAGCGAAAAAATGGCCTTGTTGGAGATCCGCCCTTATGAGCCGGGGAGCGAGCTAAACAATTGGACTGCTGAAGAAATCCCTGTAGTCTTTAGGGCTTATTCAGAGTAATGCTCAAACATTCCTGTTGTTTTGGCCTAGGAACGATATGAAATCTTTTGTGAAATAGGCTTTGGGCCTAAATATCATCATTTTAATGAAATACATATCTACATTCATCTCGATCAGTCACTTTTTTCCTTTACATATAAATAAATATTTTCCATTTGATTAATTGTCTTATAAATAATTCTTTCATTTGTAACTCTTTTGCACAAATATTCATTCATAAATTTATATATTCTTGGTATACTCTTTGGTATGCCTTCATAGGTCTTCAGATATCAACGACATGAGTGATGCTGCTTCAAACACGGAGCCTATTTTTGAGCAAGAAATATGTTTGGAGGGATCTCATGACTTTGAAAATGACGAAGATTATGGTGTATCTCCGGACTTGCTAAGAATGGTGGAAGAAGAGGATAAACAGATCCTGTCTCATGGGGAATTATTAGAAATCGTGAGCCTAGAGGATGGAAAAGAGGTGAAAATTGGCACTGAAATCACTGCAAAGACAAAACAAGACCTCATTAATTTGCTCCGAAAGTTCAAAGATGTTTTCGCGTGGTCGTACCAAGATATGCCCGGGTTAAGCACTAACATTGTTGTGCATCGTCTGCCCATAAAAGAAGATTGTAAACCCGTTCAGCAGAAGCTCAGGAGAATGAGACCTGATATTGTGTTGAAAATAAAAGAAGAACTCAAAAGGCAATTCGACGCTGGATTCTTACAAGAGGTCAAGTATTCGGATTGGGTAGCAAACATCATCCCTGTTCCCAAAAAGATGGAAAGGTACGAATGTGTGTGGATTATAGGGATTTGAACAAGGCGAGTCCAAAAGATAATTTTCCACTGCCTCACATTGATACCTTGGTAGATAACACGGCGGGCTATTCATTGTTTTCTTTCATGGATGGCTTCTCTGGGTACAATCAAATAAAGATGCATCCTGAAGACATGAGGAAAACCACATTCATTACCTTATGGGGAACATTTTGTTACAAGGTAATGCCCTTCGGATTGAAAAATGCGGGAGCAACATATCAAAGAGCTATGGTGACTTTGTTTCACGACATGATGTACAAGGAGATCGAAGTCTATGTGGATGATATGATTGCGAAGTCTAGAACGGAAGAAGAGCATGTTCAAGTCTTGAAAAATTTATTTTTGAGATTGAGGAAATTTCAGCTCAAGCTTAACCCGGCAAAATGCACATTTGGAGCCAGATCAGGGAAGTTATTAGGCTTCATAGTTAGCAAAAAAGGGATTGAGGTTGACCCAGACAAAGTAAAAGCAATACGAGATTTACCTCCCCCGCGCACGCAGAAGGAAGTTCGAGGTTTCCTAGGGAGATTGAATTACATTGCTCGATTCATCTCACAACTGACGGAGAAATGTGATCCGGTATTCCGTCTCTTAAAGAAGCATAATCCGGGTGAATGGGATGAAGAATGCCAGAGAGCTTTCGATAAGATAAAGCAGTACTTGGTTAATACTCCAGTCTTATCGCCACCAAGTCCAGATAGGCCATTGATATTATATCTAACAGTGTTGGAGAATTCCATGGGATGCGTATTAGGCCAACATGATGAGACGGGAAAGAAAGAAAAGGTAATATACTATCTCAGCAAGAAATTTATTGATTGCGAAATGAGATACTCATCAATTGAGAAGTTGTGTTGCGCTTTAATCTGGGCAACCCGAAGACTAAGGCAGTATATGTTGTATCATACGACTTGGCTGATTTCAAAGTTGGATCATTTAAAGTATATGATGGAATCTACTGCTTTAAACGAGAGAATGGCTAGATGGCAGATCCTGCTCTCGGAATTTGACATAGTATATGTAAGTCAGAAGGCCATAAAAGGAAGTGCGATAGCTGACTTCTTAGCTAGTAGAGCCTTGGAAGACTACGAGTCTTTGAACTTCGACTTTCCAAATGAGGACTTGAAGTATGTGGCGAACACTGAAGAGAATCCTCAAATGGGTAGCGTATGGAGGTTAAATTTTGATGGAGCTTCGAATGCTACGGGTAATGGAATTGGGGCAATCTTGGTATCCCCAAATGGAGATCATTATCCTGTTGCTAGCAAGTTGGACTTCGATTGTACTAATAATATGGCAGAATATGAAGCATGTATTATGGGCATTCGTGCAGCCATTGAACGAAACATCAAAGTGCTAAAAGTATATGGGGATTCTGCATTGGTGATATACCAACTAAAAGGGGAATAGGAAACTAGGGACCCTAAGCTAATTGATTATAGAAAACTAGTTCTCGAATTAGCTGGTGAGTTTGATGATATCACCTTCTGTTATCTCCCACGAGAGGAAAACCAGATGGCTGACGCATTAGCTACTCTAGCTTCGATGATTCAGGTGAATAGACTCGAGGCAATGAGGCCTATTCAGATGAGTATCTATGAGACCCCAGCTCATTGCTGCAATATTGAAGAGGAGGGAAAAGATGATTGTCCTTGGTATCAGAATATCCTACAGTACGTGAAGGATCGGGAGTACCCCAATCAAGCGACAGAGATTGACAAAAGAACTCTGAGAAGAATAGCCATCGAATATGTCCTAGATGGGGGAGTGTTATACAAAAGAAGGAAGGATCAAGTATTGTTAAGATGTGTGGATGCCGTGGAAGCCAAGAAAATATTGGAGGAAGTACATGAGGGTATTTGTGGGACGCACGCCAATGGTTTTATGATGGCCAGACAAATCATGAAATTTGGGTACTATTGGCCCACCCTGGAAGGAGATTGCATAGATTACGCCAAGAAATGCCACAAATGCCAAATTTACGGAGAAAAAATACATGCGCCTCCTTCACCTCTTCACGTCATGACCTCTCCTTGGCCGTTTTCCATGTGGGGTATGGATGTTATTGGGCCAATATCACCAAAGGCTTCTAATGGGCATCGCTTCATCTTTATGGTCATTAATTACTTTACCAAATGGGTAGAGGTTGCTTCATACGCAAATGTCATGAAGTCAGCAGTTAGCAAATTCTTGAAGAAAGAGATTATTTGTCGATATGGAATGCCTGAGAAAATTATATCCGACAATGCGTTAAATTTGAATAATAGCACAATAGCTGAGGTTTGCAACCAATTTAAAATCAAACATCATAACTCATCGCCATATCGTCCAAAAATGAATGGTGCAGTGGAGGCAGCTAATAAGAACATCAAAAGGATCGTGGGGAAAATGACTGAAACTTACAAGGATTGGCATGAGAAGTTATCATTTGCTCTCCTTGCCTATCGAACATCTGTTAGAACTTCTACCGGAGCAACACCTTTTTCTCTGGTATATGGAATGGAGGCGGTATTACCCATTGAAGTTGAAATCCCCTCTCTACGGGTACTATCTGAACTATAGTTGGACAAAGCCGATTGGGTCCAATCTCGGTACGATCAGTTGAACCTAATAGAAGAAAAGAGGCTTAGAGCTATTCGTCATTGGCAAATGTACCAGAAACGAATGATGCGAGCCTATAATAAAAAGGTCCGCCCCAGAGAGTTTCGTGAAGGAGACTTGGTGCTAAAAAATATTCTCCCCATGCAAAAGGATTCGAGAGGAAAATGGATGCCAAATTGGGAAGGTCCCTATGTTGTAAAGAAGGCATTTTCCGGTGGGGCTTTAATCTTATGTGAGATGGATGGCAAAAGTTTGCCAAACCCTGTAAACGCAGACTCCGTCAAGAAATATTTCACTTGAAAGGAAAGAGAACCAAAGTGAAAACCCGCAAAGGGCGCTTTGCTTCCCCAAAAAAAACCTTGGAGAGGCCAGGGTGAAAACCCGCAAAGGACACCTTGAGGCCAAAGGGGGCTTAAGTCGAAAACCCGAAAAGGGTGGCTCAAGTATTGATCGAGTTGGGGCATAAGGTGATTTGAGCAGATCAAATTCTGATCAGGGGCGTGTGAAGATCTTGCTTTACCCGAACCAACAAGAAATGATATGCGACGTCTTGGAGCATTGACAGAGTATTGCAGATCTCCTAAACACATGTCAAACTCCGAATGGTCTTCAGAAAGTTTGTACAGAGAAATTCAAGCTGCGATAACTAGGGCACCTAGTTCTTATTCTATTTATATGTATATTCTTGAAAATACATTTTTCTTTTTGCTAAGATACACATTCTCAATCCACTTCTTTGTTATCTTTCTTTCACTATCTTCGATGTTTTATTTCTTTTTGATTTATGATCAGAACCAGCTTTATTCTTATCCATTATTATGACCTTTTTGCAAATATGTTGTATGGACTAATAAAACTTTCACAAAGGAAGTTTTGCATATTACTCTGAAAAGTTTCTAAATATTAAAGGAGCCTGAAGCAGGACTATTGTTTAGAACGCACCAAATTTAAAGGTTGGAAATTTGGGAAGGAATAGTCTAAATTTAGACTTTCTCTTTGGATTTTTGTTGTCAAATACGTTGATTGACAAAACGCCATGTTGGTGACAAAGCTGACACAAACAAGCAAGCAATGACCATCAAGCAATAGGAAGAGGTTACCTTAGAAAAGAGAGCCTTCATTTGCACATGAATACGACACCTTGAGAATGGTGTAAGAAACCAGAACGATTTAGATCCTGTATCCTTGATTTCTGATAAGATAGGATTGAGATGAAAGCCGCATATTTTTACCATTGGATTGCAGTGGGATAATGATGGCACAAATTATGCGCCGAAATGGATTAAACTTTGAGGTTTACAGTGGGGACAACTTGGCTAAATGTTTTATCAGAAAAGCCAGTCAAGCAAAAAGGGTGCTGTAACACGTCAGTCACAAAGCTTTAATAAACTTCGAGTAATGGCAACCTAAGCGAGATCATTCTCAGAAATATAAAATTCTGCATTCATGCAAACACCATTCACACATGTCTAGTTAGGAGCATTTGATTCATTTTTGATCGTGCCATCCTAATCATTAGGCATAATTAGGTTCATTATACAGGTCATGTTCCCTAGAGAACAGACCGGTGAATATTAGAGATCTTATCTCCCTGAGATTACAGTGGAGCAGATCGTATCAAGTCTTATCTCCCTGAGATTACAGAGGAGCAGATCGGAGCCACAAACCTTATCTCCCTGAAGTTACAGTGGGGCAGGTTGAATATACAAGTCTTATCTCCCTAAGGTTACAGTGGAGTAGACCGAAGAATTTCAGATCTTATCTCCCTGAGGTTACAGTGGAGCAGATTGAAGCCAGAAATCTTATCTTCCTGAGTTTACAGCGGAGCAGATCGAAGACACTATCCTATCTCCCTGAAGTTACAGTGGAGCAGATTAAAATAAATGATCTTATCTCTCTGAATTTACAGTAGAGTAGATCGCATCAGGTCTTATCTCCCTGATATTACAATGGAGCAGACCGAAGGATTTCAGATCTTATCTCCCTTAGGTTACAGTGGAACAGATTGAAGCCAGAGATCTTATCTCCCTGAGATTACAGCGGAGCAGATCGAAGACACTATCCTATCCCCCTGATCGAAAGCATTAGTCCTATCTCCCTTAGCAGCAGTGGAGTAGGTTGAAGATTGTAGATCTTCTCTCCCTAAGCAGTAGTGGAATAGATCGCATCAAGTCTTATCTCCCTAAGTAGTAGCGGAGCAGACAAAAGAAACCAATCCTATCTCCTTGAGCAGCAGTGGAGTAGGTTGAAGATTGTAGATCTTATCTCTCTAAGCAATAGTAGAACAGATCGCATCCAGTCTTATCTTCCTAGAGTTACAGTGGAGCAGACTAAGACCACAAACATTGTCCCCCTGAAGTTGCTGCAAAGAAAATCGAAGTTACAAGTCAGATCCTTCTGCAGAGCAGTGGAATAGATCAAAGCAACAAGACCCAGTGGAGGGGAAAGAGGCTACCTGAAGAAGAAAGGTGCCAAGAAATCAAGATTTGGCAAGATCGGGCAAAATAGGTCTTTCTTAGTCTTTGCTCTGTTCTCATTACACGACAACGAGCAAAGAGGGGTAGCTGTACGGCCCATTTTCCGTCCGGGCCCAAATCAAACCCAAACAAACCCAAAAATTACAAAGGGCCCAAGACCCAAGTTACAAGCCCAAAGCCCGATGGCCCAATAGGCCCCCAATGATGAAGCAGCACCAGGGAACCCTAGGGTTCCCTCTCCTTTGCGCCGCTCCTCCTCGGGCACAACGCCCATGCCTCGTCCCAAGGCCTGCCCAGCCTCCATTGGCACCAAAATAGCAATCCTCTCCGTTGACCCCCGACACCTGCAAAAAAGACCAAAAGAAGCAGCACAGAAACGACAAAGAGAAGACAGAAACAAAAGAAAAACATAGAAAAAATAGCAAGCAATAACATGGACTAACAGTGTAATCGTGGCTATAAAAGCCACTAAAATAACCTTGTAGAAAGGAGATAAAAAAAAACAGATCAAAAAAGAAAAATTGAAAAGGTTGACTCCAAATTTCTTTCCCTGTTCTTAATTTTTTTATATATTCTTCTATTTTCTGTTTTTTTACTACTCTTTGAAACTAAAAAAAACAAAACGAAAAAGAAAGAAAATAGACACTTACCGGTCTCGAAAGCCCGTTGCCAAAGACCATCTTCGGTGTTGGAATCGGACCGAGAAGGAGACGAAAGGTCTCTCCTTGTTTCAGCTTGTTTGGTCTGGAGGACCGAGCCTTAAGGTGGAGGTCGAGAACGGGGTTAAAAAGCCCTCCTTTTCTCGTTCCGACCACCGCTCGTGAAGGAGCTTTGGCCTTTGGAATCGCCGCTCGCCGGTGTGGGCCATGTTTGGCTGCTGGGAACCTTGAAAGGGAGAGGATAGGTTCAGATTTTTTTCTTTTTTTTTTCTTTAAAACACTGATAAAATGAAGTTATAAATTTTTTTTTTCTTTTAAATGGGGATAAGTGAAACGGCGCCATTTGGTGGGGGGAATCTGCGCATGCTTTGCCTTAATGGGTAATTTATGCATTTAGTCCCTCCATCTTGCGTGGAAGCGCAATCCAACTTCTTATTTCTTTTCGATTTGGGCCGCAAACTTTATTTCTGCTCCAATCAGGTCCTTTGACCATATATAGTCCTCTGCGCTGGAACATTGCACTCTAGGACTGGGGTATATTGCCCAATTAGTCCTTCTTTCTTTGTGCGAACGCCATTTTAATCCCTAAGTGACCTGTTTATGGTTTTTGCAATTAAAACCCCCAGATTCGATTTGGTTTCAATATCGTCCCTAGTCCATTTATTTTATTTTATTTTATTATCATTTTAAAATAGAGTTTCCTTTATTATTATTTGTTTTGAGTTTCCTATTTATTGTTTATTATAAATTGTTTTTGCATACTATTTATTTAATTCTTTTAATATATTATATATTTTAAATCATTATATGTATAAACTCTTTTAGATTCCTATATATATACATTTTTATAATCTATATGTATACACGCATATATATATATCTAGTAACTTATTTAATAGATACATACATACTCATATATTTTTTATTTATATACATATCTATACATATATATCTATATACATTTTTTTCTTCCTGTTTTTTCTCACGAATATGTACATACATACTTATATATATATTACGTATTAAAATATGTATACCTTCAAATATATATATATTTTTATATGTACTTATATATTTTCACATTTTATAATTTTTTTATCTATTTTCTTTATTTTTTTCATTTATTTAATTATTTATATGCCCATTTATTTAATGCTTTAGTTTTTTTTTTACTTGTTATTGTATATTCATGAGTGATTTGTTTTTTATTTATTATTCATTTTTGTGCTCATATTATTTTTTTTAGTCGCGTTATTTTATTTATTATTCCATCATGCATATAAATACCATATTTCAAAAAAAAGGGGAGAATATTTCAAATTGAGGCAATATTTAGCATTTGGAAATTCGAGAAAACATGCCCTAAGGTGCTGGGTGTCGATTTTTCTCGTTCAACCAAATGGCTTAATATCCTTCATAAAAATTTCAAAATAAGGCAATATTTTGCGTTTGGAAATTCGAGGAACGTGCCCTAAGGTGTTGGGTTTCGATTTCTCGTTTAACCAAATTGCCAAGTTTCCTCTTGAATTTTAATCCATGCCATTCGAGTTTTTATTTAAGGATCGTATTTTAAATTTCTTTAAAGTTTTCAATCTTCGACACTAAGACATTAAGTAATCAACTAGGTACCAATTTTGGGCGTATCGAGGGTGCTAATCCTTCCTCGTACATAATCGACTCTCAAACCCGTTTTTCTGAGTTTCGTGGACCAAACTTGTTGTTTTAATAAAATCAAACCTTTTATTAAAAACAACCACTTTTCGAGGTGATCCAATCACACCTTATAAAAAAGGATTGGTGGCGACTCCCGTTTTCGTTTTCATTTTCAAAAACCCAAGTCGACCCCGTTTTCCATCCAAAAAAATGGTGTCAACAATCTATAATTAAACTTTCACTTCTATTGCAATTTAATCATTTTTGCTAATTACTCATAATTAAGCTAAATTCACCTATCTAAAACCTAATTAAACACACAACTAGTCTAGTAAGTATTTCTAATAATTATTTTCGAACTCAATTTACTAGGACGGAGGCCCGATATTATCCTTTTCCGATGCTTGTGAATTTTGGGTCATTATAATTTTGGTTTAATGATACGGTGAGTTTCGGGTTGGACAAAACGGGAGCGTTTAGTAAGTTGTTAGCTAAAAATGGTTATTTCCTTTCATTATATTACGTGTAACAAAAAAGGGGAAGGCATGAATATTTTTGAAGATTGAATTTCAGCTACTTTGTTCTCTAGCTCTTTCTCCTCTTATTCTCTCCTCTTCGATTCTATTCTATTTCTTCTCAAAACAAAACGTTCTACAACAAGGGTATCAGAGCTTGACCGATCCTCATGGCAGGCGAGGGAGTCACCACGAGATTGCAAAAGGAGCTGGGTCAGATCCAAGGTGAACTTTTGCATATACAGTTAGAGTTTTCTCACTTGGATGCACGAATCAATAGTAGATTGAAGGGTTTACAGGAAGACATTAAATCGGAGGTACGTACTGAACTTCGTTCTGAGCTCCATTCTCTGTTTGAGTAGTATTTTGGTTAAGGACCTCCAGTGGCAGTGGGAGGTGCAGGTAGTAGTAAAGGAAAAGGTATTTTGGGATCTCCACCTAGATTCCCGACTCAGGAGCATGTGGTCATATCTCCAATGGCGGAGCTAGGTAATTCTAACACCTTTTCATGAGCAATGTTAACAGAGACGGATCGATCCACTTTTAGAATGTCCTGTCCGTTATTCGACGGTGACAACTTTCGCGGATGGTGGTCTAAACTTGAGCAATATTTTGAATCTGAGGGGATCGAGGATCATGCTAAGGTTCGACTGGTGATGCTTCATCTGGAAGGTAAAGCTCTTGATTGGCATCACTTCTTTGCTAGAAGACATGGGGGTTTGCATCATTTGTCGTGGGAAATCTATGCAAGGGAGTTGAGGGAGTGATTTGGATCAAATTCTTTTCTTGATCCTATGGCTGAGTTGGTGACTCTCAAGCAGATCGATACTATTGACCAGTACCATGATGGGTTTTTAAGCTTATTGAACCAGTTGAACTTACCTGAAACGTATGCCTTGAGTATATTCCTGAGTAATCTCAAGCCTGAGATAGGCCAATATCTCCAGTTATTTAAGCCTCAGTCATTAGTGGAGGCTTTCAACTTGGCTAGGCAAGTGGCAAACATTGTGTTTTGCACAGCTAAACGGGAAATATCTACTATAGGATCCAGTGTGGGAAGACCCTTACTCCCTGGGGTTAAACACTTCAGAGGAAATGGTAACCTTAGTTCAACAAATGAGTCAACCAATGGTAAATTCAGCCCTAAAATTCCTTCCAAATCACTATCGCAAGCTGAATTGGAGGACAGGAGGAAAAAAAGGTCTTTGTTTCTAGTGTGGCCTTAAGTATACACCAGGTCACAAGTGTTCCAAATCCCAGGTGTATCAGTTAGTGGAGGAACCTTTAGAGGACAGTTCTGCTGAAGTTAAGAGCCCTTCTTAGGAAGACTTTCAGGACTGTTCTGAACAATTAGAAGTTACAGAGTTTGGGTCAAGAAGTTCTACTCCGGTGTTATCACTGCATGCTTTACATGGCTCACAAGGTCATAACACCATGAGATTTTCAGCAGTCATTGACCAAGTGGAGATAGTAGCCTTAGTTGACTCGGGCAGTACACACAATTTCATTGATTTTAAGGTGGCTAAACGTTTGAAGCTGACCATCGAACCTGTCCCTAGTTTGAAAGTAATGGTGGCAAATGGTGTCAGACTGACTACTCAAGGTCTATGTCAGGCGGTACAGTGGGAAGTTCAGGGATATAAGTTCATTACTGATTTTTTAGTACTTTCGGTCAAAGGGTTTGACTTAGTACTGGGAATTCAATGGTTATTGTCCCTAGGACCAATTATATGGGATTTTGCTAAATTAACCATGCAGTTCCAGTGTGGGAACCAGAAATGCAATCTACGGGGTATTGTACCTGGGGCGATACAGCTTGTTTCGAGTAGCCGGTTCTCCAAATGTATGAGCTTGGCAGGTAATGGTCCTTGTCTGGTGTTGTTGACTTCTGGTGATCAAGCTATCCTTACGTTGCAATTAGTTCCATCATTATCCGAAATACAAAAATTCTGGGAGATTTTGAGGATGTGTTTCAGGTACCTACACAGCTTCCCCCACCTCGGCTACAGGACCACAAGATACCTTTGGTGGATGAATCTCAAGTGGTCAAAATTTGGCCTTATAGATATCCCGCAATGCAAAAAGCAGAAATTGGTAGACTCATTCAGGAGATGTTACAGGCTGGAATTATTAGAGATAGAAATAGTCCTTTTGCCTCTCTGGTAGTCATGATGAAGAAGAAGGACGGAAGTTGGCGACTTTGTATAGATTACAGACAACTGAACCAGCTAACAGTTAAAGATAGATTTCCAATTCCCATCATTGAAGAGTTGTTAGATGAACTGGGACAGGCAAATTTTTTTTCAAAGCTGGATTTGCGTTCTGGTTATCACCAGATTCGAATGAATGAGCAGGATATTTTCAAAACAGCATTCCGAACTAATGAAAGCCACTATGAATTTTTGGTCATGCCATTTGGCCTGACCAATGCACCATCGAGCTTTCAATCCTTGATGAATTCTATTTTTCGATCCATGCTGAGGAAGTCGGTGCTGGTATTTTTTGACGATATTCTCGTATATTCGCAAGGGTAGACTGATCACTTGAGCCATCTACGTGAGGTTCTGCAAGTACTTCGCGACAATCAGCTTTTTGTCAAGAAGTCTAAGTGCAACTTTGGAGCCACACATGTGGAGTATTTAGGCCATATCATCTGTCAAGGGATTGTTAGCATGGATCAAGCCAAAATAACGAGCGTGCTAGATTGGCCCCCTCCACGATCGGTCAAAGAATTGTGGGGATTTTTCGGACTATTCGGGTATTACAGGAGGTTTATACAAGGTTACGGGTTAATCGCTAAACCTCTCACTGCATTACTGCGTCAAAGAGTATTATGGTAGTAGACTGAACATGAACAACAATCCTTTGACCAACTCAAGTCAGCGGTTTGTCAAGCTCCAGTCCTGACTTTGTCGAATTTTCAGGAGCAGTTCTGTGTTGAAACAGATGCCAGTGGGCAAGGGGTTGGGGCCGTTCTTCAACAGCATGGCAAGCTAATCGCTTTCTTTAGCAAAGCCTTGGAGATCAAATACCAGGCTCTGTCCATTTACGATAATGAGATGATGGCAGTGCTATTAGCAGTAAAAAAATGGCACTCTTACCTTGTAGGCAGGCCCTTTGTCATCAAAACCGACCATCAGAGTTTGAAGTTCCTTTCTAAGCAACAAGCTATTACGCCGTATCAACAGAAGTGGGTCGCTAAAATGCTGGGGTATGATTACTCGATTGTGTATCGTAAAGGGACCCAAAATACAGTAACCGATGCGCTATCAAGGAAACCTGCAGCAGTAGATCACAAATTGTTCCAATGCGACGGTCATCAGGAGTCAAGCTGGTCTACAATCTGGGAACGCATTTTAAAGTTGTACGAGACTGATCAGAAACTTTCTCGACTTTGTGATCAAGTACGTGTTCAACCACAGTCACACCTTAAATATTCGTGGCATGGCACCTTTTTGCGTATGAAGAATAATATGGTGGTGGGCAAAGATGCAGCATTACGCAGACAGATTTTTGACATTTTCCATACCACTCTTTTGGGTGGTCACTCTGGCGTACATACAACTCGCAAGCGAATATCGGCCATATTGTATTAGAAGGGACTTTCCAAGGACATCCATATTTGGGTTCGTGAATGTGTGACTTGCCAAAGGTGTAAGGCAGATAATGCGGCATATCCTGGCCTTTTGCAACCATTACCCATTCCTGAACGAGTTTGGTCAGACATCAGTATGGATTTCATCAAAGGTTTGCCACTTTCCCACGGGAAATCAACCATCCTTGTACTGGTTGACCGATTGACTAAATATGGTCATTTTTTGGCATTATCTCATCTATTCACAGCTCTTACAGTAGCGCAGGAGTACTTTACCCACATATACAAGCTTCATGGGATTCCGGAGTCTATTGTCTCGGATAGGGACAAAATATTTTTGAGTCAATTTTGGCAAGAGTTGTTTAAACAAATGGGGACCAGGTTGAAGCGATCTACGGCTTATCATCCTCAAACAGATGGGCAAATTGAGGTGTTAAACAAATGTTTGGAAGGATATTTGCGCTGCATGGTTGGGGAAAAACCCTCAACTTGGTTATCGTGGTTACCTCTAGCTGAGTAGTGGTATAACACGACATTTCATTCCGCAATTCAAACGACCCCTTATGAGGCACTTTATGGACAACCTCCACCCATTCATCTACCTTATGTGGTTGGTGCATCCCCAGTAGCTTCAGTTGATCGTACTTTACAACACAGGGAGATTATGCGCAAGGTGCTCAAGTTCCATCTTTCTCGGGCTCAAGAAAGAATGAAACAAATGACTGACAAAAGACGTTCTGAGAGGGAATTCAAGGTGAGTGACTTAGTATACCTGAAACTGCAGCCATATCGTCAACATTCCTTGCGCAAATTCAAGAACCAAAAACTGTCACCTCGCTATTGTGGTCCTTTCCCTGTGGAAGCTCGAATAGGCCAATTGGCTTACAAGTTGGCGTTACCTTCATCAGCTCGAATTCATCATACCTTCCATGTTTCACAATTGACAAAACATATTGGCTCCACTGTGAGCACCCCCACTTTGCCACCAGTAGCCTCGGATGGTGCTCTTCTTAAGTCACCAGTTCGAGTGCTGGAACGGAGGATGGTCAGACAAGGGATCATGCTGCAGTGGAGGTCTTAGTTGAATGGACAGACACTTTCCCTGAGGATGCTTCATAGGAGAAGTTGTCGGAGCTACAACGTCGGTATCCTACATTTGATCCTTGAGGACAAGGATATTTTCCACGCCGGGCAATTGTTATGGTTTATATTTCTATTTAAATGGTTGAAAATAATTAGTTAAGAGCTGCGTCTTTATTATTTTGGTTTAATGATACGGTGAGTTTCGGGTTGGACAAAACGAGAGCGTTTAGCAAGTTGTTAGCTAAAAACAGTTATTTCCTTTCATTATATTACGTTTAACAGAAAAGGGGAAGGCATGAATATTTTTGAAGATTGAATTTCAGCTACTTTGTTCTCCAGCTCTTCCTCCTCTTATTCTCTCCTCTTCGATTCTATTCTATTTCTTCTCAAAACAAAACGTTCTACAACATCGGCCCCCTAGATTGCGCAGCTACTTCACGCCGTCGTCGCCTCCGCTGCTCGATTTTCCTCCGCCCTCGGTGATCTTGGAAAATGGCCAAAATTCTTGCTTTTTTTGTTTTTTTGCTGTTGTTTTTTGCTTTTTTTTTGTTCTCCCCTCCTTTCTTTTTTCGGGATTAAAGTCCCTTTTATGTTGTTTTTTTGCAGGGAGAAGGTGGCTAGGGCAGAGGGAAGCCATGCCCTAGGCCGACCGTAGGAAAATCTGGGTGCAGGTGCGCAAATCGCGCCAATTGGCCAGAAGGACTAGATTGCAAACACAGCAAAAATTCTGGGGCCGAAGTGTAATTCTAGAAATTTTAGGTGTCAAATGAAAATTTTGGAAGTTTAGGGGTCAATCTATAATTTTAAGAAAGTTTAGGGTTTAAAAATGAAATTTTGAAAAGTTGAGGGGTCAAAATGTAATTTTAGAAAAGTTTAGAGGTTAAAATGTAATTTTAAAAAAATAAAATTTGATCCGAAAAAATTCAGTGATTACACCCATTGACGAGTAAAAAAACATATTTTATATCTAAGTCGATTTGACAGTTAGTGTAGGAGATCGGAAAAAAAAGTTGCTTGGATTTTAGCTCTCAAATTTGTGACATCTACAATTGTTTTATAAAAAAAAATCAAACTGTAGAAGAGAAAGAGAATGAGAACTTTCAAATATTAGTGCAGGTGGTACAAATAGAAAAGGTCGTACAATAGCGATCTTGTCAACTCAATGATTTAAATGAAAACTTTCAAATAATTCAATAATCATTTTGTAATATTTTGAAATTAAGTGACCAAAATATAAATTTACATAAGAAGAATCTGTTCTTAGTAATATAAAATTAAATTGGTTTTATACACATAATTTTATATAATTAATATTTTAATACACAAAAATTCAAATTAATCGGATATCTCTGTAATTTATATAAATAAAATAAGAAACAAGACAACATATTAATATATATATATATATATAAATCTGTTTAGATAATAAGGAACAATATAAATCTTTTAAAAATTATAATAAAATAATTTAATTTGACTCGATAAAACCTTTGACAAATACATGATATCCATGTTAAGCTGTGATTGCCATGCAAAATCGAAGGTGATTGGGTTGTTTCCAGTCGGTATTCTTTACTTATTTTCACAATTATAGACTGATGTGATGTTTAATCAATAGAAAAGTTTATTAAAAATTAAAACCCTAAATTTATGCTATAAAAAGTTAAAAATTTGAGGGTGAAAGTGTCGAGATAATATTATAAAATTTTGAGGGTAAAGTTAAAAATTTTGTATTAAAAATGTTTAAATTAAATTAATTTTTAAAAAGGGTTAAAATTAGTCGATTGAGTCTTAGTTTGATTTGGCATGAGTATTATTGTCAATGCGAGAGGACGTGAGTTCGAGTCTATTGAAACGCATTATCCTTCTATTTATGGATAATTCTAGGCATTGTATAAAAAGAAAAGATATGATCAAAACCTCTAATGAGATTGTTAAAAAAAAACTAAAATTGCCATTTCTCAAGAACAATAGCTAAGGGACCTGATACTACCACTTGGATCTGGAACCTACATGTCAATGCTCACGATTTCGATAGCCATACCAATGATTTGGAGGAGATCTCTCGCAAAATATTTAGTGTCCATTTCGGCCAACTCTCCATCATCTTTCTTCGGCTGAGCGGCATGTATTTCCACGATGCTCGTTTTTCCAATTAGGAAGCATGGCTCAGCGGTCCTACTCACATTGGACCTAGCGCCCATGTGGTTTGGCCAATAGTGGGCCAAGAAATCTTGAATGGCGACATGCATGGGGGTTTTCGAGGAATACAAATAACCTTTGTTTTTTTTCAGATTTGGCGAGCATCTGGAATAACTAGTGAATTACAACTCTATTGTACCGCAATCGGTGCATTGGTCTTTGTGGCTTTAATGCTTTTTTCCGGTTGGTTCCATTATCACAAAGCGGCCCCAAAATTGGCTTAGTTTCAAGATGTAGAATCTATGTTGAATCACCATTTAGCAGGGCTACTGGGGCTTGGGTCCCTTTCTTGGGCGGGGCATCAAGTACATGTATCTTTACCGATAAACCAATTTATAGTTAACCTAATTTATTTTAATTATGTGGCGCATATTTAGATGTTATTATAATTTATCAAGTGATAATAACTAAGGTTAAATTCTATACTATTAGTCTCTATGCTTACGAAAGCTATAGATTTAATCTTTGTACTTTAATTTAGTTATTTTTAGTCCCTATGCTTTTGAATTTGAAAATTTTGGTATTCATTAAGTGATAACTATTAAATTTATTAAATTAAATTTTGTTATTTCTAAAATTTGATGCGACAAACATATTATTATATGTATGATGCTTTGTCAGCTTATTATTTCCACATATTACTAACGGAAAATTAATTTAATGGATTAATTATTGTCATTTGCGTCAAAATAAACTTTTCAAAATTCAAAAAGTATTAAGATTTAGAATGATCCATTTGGAGAATAAGAGCTAAATATATAACTGTACGTATAGTACAATATTAGTAATTAAAGTTGACCAAATGAAATTAATTGCTACTGTTTGAATTAAGACTAAAAATTTAAAATTGGAAAAGCATAGAGACTAAAATTTATCAAATTAGTTAATTAGATAAAAAAAAAAGAGAAGGGTACCTTTTGTTCCATTTATTATACAATTCAGTGACAACTTAAACAGATCAGTCAATTTTGTATATATATAATACCTTATATCTAAATAAGATTATTTTTAATCTTGAAAATGGTGTAATTTTTATCAGCTAAGCTGGTAAAAACATACATACATGCATACATAAGTGGTTCAGTACTCGTTAACTTTAGAACAAACTTTGCGGATTTCTCCCATAGTTCCAGTCTTCACTTCAATGTTGCTCATCTTCACCATGGATTTCCCAAACTCAACGTTGAAGCTTAATCCAAGCGACCCTCTAACCTCCAAGAAACGTTGCACAAATCTCTTGGTCAAATCGTCAGTCCATAATCTTTGATCGGATTCAAGTATTCCCTTGCCCTCCCTCAAGTTTGCAAAGAAAGAAGTGTCGAATCTGTCAGCGCTGCCAGTGTCGAGTGCGATCTGCCTTGACCCGTCACGGTTCTGAGGGCAAAGTGCTTGAAGGTGGGAAACGAATGCGGGATTTATCGAAGGATCGGCTCCTGTTGAAGTGAAGTTGTAAAGCCTGTAGCTGAAGACTTCGCAGGCAGCGGTACCGATTGTGTGTGCTCCTAATAACAGATTAAATATTAGTAATCAAAATTGAGTATCTACGGTAGCGTTGGGTAAATCGAGCCAGATTGTAATAAAATGTTTACCAACAAGGGTGACAAGATCTCGAGTGTTGAGACCCTTTGCTGCAAATTTTTGCTTTAGCACATCTATGGTATCCTGGAAGCCTGGCATATTGCCATCAGTATCAGATGCATTTGAAACTGTTCCATCTCTACGCCCTGTAGGAACTGCCCAACTAGTTCCCTTAGTCTGTAAAAATGACACGAATTCAAAACGACGACATTCTCACCGACTAGCCAAAAGAATCGTAAAATATATATAATTACCAGAACTACGGAATCACGAGCAGCAAGGGCTAGAATATCGGCGCACGAAACAACTCCGGGGCATTCACATTCGAGTTGAAACTTGGCATCATCGATGACTTTGTATCCTTTCAAGAACTGGCTTGCCGGTGCGGTTTTCTCAGCATTAGGCCCATCGATAAGGATGGAAGCATCGCATCCTCGTACGAAGCAGTCATGGAAGTGCATACGGAGCAATCCCGGAGCTATAGTCGGATCCAACTTGAAATGAGATTCGACGGTCGACTTTATGATGGACTCAGCTCGAGGACATGTGCTCGAGTAGAACCCGACTCGAGTGCTATGGCCTCTCACCGAGCTGGCAGCTATGGCTAGCAATAGGGTAACTAAGAAGACTGTTTGATTGAAACAATTGTCCTCCATTGTTGTAAATTAAGCAAAGAAATAGAAGAATTAAGGGACAGTGTTCTAATCAAGGCTTGCGAATTGTGACTGTGGATTGGCAATTGTGAATGCAGTATTTATAGGCATAAGAAAAAGGCAAAACCATATACACATACATATATATATATATATATCAACTTGCATGCATCATGCATGCTCTTTGTTTGATGCACGCTCCGTGTTTAATGCATGCTCCTTGTTTCTTACAATTAGAACAAAGTCATCGTCAACCAAATACTGTGCTACTAATTTTATTCATTAGTAAAGGCCTTGCTTTACAATATCTATACAACTATATATGAATGGAATATTAGATTTATAGTTATTTGGTATTAATTCACGGGTTATCGAAAATGAAGAAAAGGTTTTCAAGGAGCTTGTGCGAATTGAAGATGATAGGTTTAATATGAATCTTGGAGGATGTCCAGTACAGCTTTCTTTAGCGATTTGTCTTGGACTTTCATTGCTTAGGGTTAATGCCAAGGCGTTTACCAATCTTTGTACTTAACCCTCGAACTCGAACTCGAGTTTAAGGTTAATAATACATATTAAAAGTAATTATGTAATTTAATAATATAAAAATATGAAAAGCTCGATAAGGCTCGCAAGTCATTTGATTCAAGTTTTACTAAGTTCGAATTCGGCTTGGATGATAGTTTTAGCTACTTGAGCTCGAACTTGGCTCGATAATTACCGAACTGAGTTTAAATTTTTTCGAGTCGTTTGTGAGCACCAATATCTCATTTACATCCCTAATCCTCATGTCCTATCAATTTAAACTAGTTATGAGGGACATTCAAATGTCGAAATTGAGACTAGAAAACAAATTCTAAGTTAAGAAGGATTAATATATGATAGCATTGATATATAATTCTATGTCATATAAAAAAAATATATGTAATTTTATACATTATTATTAGTGAATTATCATTACAATAACTAGATGAGAAGAAGAGGGATAAAAAAGTTTGAATTTGTGTTACCTACAAAAATTTTAACCACCGCTTTAACTAAGTTTCGACTATGATGTCACTTTATTAAAAATAAAATTAATTGAATTTAGTTTTATAATGCCACATCATTAGAAATAAAGTCAACTGAATTTAGTTTCTAATTGTTATTTGTAACAGATTTCGAGGAGATATAGATATTAATTCTCAAAAATATCCATTATCCGAGACCGTTTACTTTTGTAAATAACAAAAATTGATTTCGATAATTAGATAATGTGCTTAATTGACATAGTTTTACTATTTATTTTAATTAATTTAGATATGAGTTTTGTTAATACAATAACTGTCGAAGGTGTGAGAAAACAAGTTGAAGTGTAGGTTGCATGGAACATTTGACAAAGATATTTGTTTAAAAGAGGGATTAGAATTAAAGTAGATTTATCAGTGGGAGTAAGAAAAAATTTTCTTAAATTTCTTTATTTTATACTTTGAATTTATTTTTAGGGTTTGCTTTGTTTAGCATTAAAATAAAGGGAGGCGTGACTCATGAGACTCCCATAATTTGAGGTTTAGGTTATTATTATTATTATTATTATTAAGGATAAATATCTAAACTACAAATAATTTCGATCTAACTTGTAATGTCATTCATGAACTTCGGTATCATGCGATTATATAAATAGAATTTTGATTTTATTCAATTTTCACAAATCACTAACAATATTATTAAATTAGCATCGTTTTACGTTGATATATTGTATACACAAACAATTATATTAATCCAATATAAAAATAAATGTATGTATTCATTTTCTTTAAATATGTACAATTGAATTAAAGTCAAAGTTTCATGTATACATATGAACCACAGTTCAATTTTCAGGTATATGATTACACCATATCAAAATTTATATATTAAATTACATATTAGACTAAAGTTCATGTATAATTTTGATATTTATCCTTTGTTATTATTAGTAACGCTTGATGGCCATTACTATTGTTTAGTTTTTTCTATTTTATTTTGATTCAAACTTTTCAGTTATTTTGTTTCCTTCTTGTTTAAATTATGAGTAGTTAAGTCGGTAATTTATTTGGTATTTGAATTGTGAGGTTTTGAAATTGTATTTCTTCTCTCCACTTTGATATTCATTACTTTTTTTTTATTTAAGAGATAGACTCAGTCGTATTACAACTTTATTTTAGCATCAAATCAAAAAGACGGGCCTTTAATTCAATGTTGGACAGCATACAATTGGTGAATCAATATGATCAGTAATTGTTGTATTCGGTCTACCGAAGAATAAATTGATGTGACCAATTAAGGAAGTCGTTGGATCCATCAAGGGAGTTAATGATCAAGTTTAAACAACCCGCGCTGTTGTGGCCATTGATTTAAGCTATGTCTTTCTGGTTTGCAAGGCTGCCAAGGAAATAAATTGTGGAAGCTAATTTCAAGGTTATTTTCTTGTTAAGAGTTAATTGCTGGGTTGTTCACTTGTTAAGGGTTAATTGACGGTTTATTCCCACAATTAATTAACATATGAAAGGCTTGGTGGTTTGAGGTTGTTCCTCAATCATTATAATTGACTTATCAATTGGAAGAGAAAATCTATTGTTCAAAACCGGTGGCAAAATTGCGCCTGAAATTGGAGTTTCTGTCTTATTGATTTGTTCAGTTTTAATTTTGTTATACTTCTTTTTGTTGTGTTTTATTTTTATTTAATTTCCATTATTTATTTTATATTCAGATTTAATCCATGTTTCTCAAAGTATCAGTGTTGTATCAATCAAGTCTTTTTGTCAAATTAGGTTTTGAATAATAATTTGAATATAATGTAAAAGCATATTAAAACACATGGATAAAATTGTAAATATGTATGCACCCTATCACATGATCAACTTGAATTTGATATGCTAAATAAATAGGAAGCAGTGTGATCAATTAAATTTAGGAGAGTTATTTCTTTTTTAACATGTAAAATCCAAGTGTCTATGTTGTAGGTACACACATGTTTACAATTTGATCCACATATTTTGAATATGTTTTACGTCAAATCTAAGCTGACATGTAGCACCTAAGCTAATGGCTTCATTAATGGAAGGATCAGATTGAGGATACATAATGAAGAAAGTGAAGAGGGAAAGACAATCTTACAATCTTTCTTTGAACAAGAGGAATGAAAGAAAATGATTGTAACTAAAGCCAAGAGCGAAACAAGAAATTGTTTTAGGGGCAGAAATGCATAAAACCTTTGGGGGTTAAAATGCTTGATAGTTAGACTAACGGAAGGAACTAATTGACATAATATTAATACTTTGAGAATTTAATTAAAATATTTTAAAATTTAAATTATAGCTTGAATAACAATTAAGAGACTTTTCCTATTAAAATGTATAATTTAAAAAAATCTCATTCACAACGTTTGGGTTTTTGGGTGACAAAAATGGAAGTGATCAAAATAAAAGTGTAAACATAATATGGCCTCTGTAGTTAACCGTCTTTAGAGATTAAACAATTGGGTGACCAAAATGAAAGTGTCTTAAAAATTAAGTGATGAAATTGCAAAGATTTCATTTTAAGTAATCAAAATGAAACCACTTTAAAAATTGAGCGGCCAACTAGAAAATTTACCCATAAATTTAAGCCCCTCTTTTTTTACATCCAAATCTTTTCTTCTTTTTTTTTCTTTGAAAAAAACTAATACCATAAAGAGTTAACCTATGTTGACAATGTCAACTAGACTTTCACTATCAAGAATCTCAATTAACTCCAAAGGAGCTCTTGTCGGAATTTGTACCCCTTCCGAATCAGTCGGAATCATCTTAGAAATTCGATCAACAGCATGATTAGCTTTTCTAAGAATGTGTCGTAGCATCCAATATCTTTATCTTGAAGTTATTTCCGAAGCATAAATTTAATTAATTCATTTATTAGTCAACAAATAAAAATATTACTGATAAAATGGATTAACCTTATAAAACAACAACGATTAATTATTATTTATTTTAGTTAATTGTTAATTTGGGCTGATTTTTTATTGGACTATTAATTTGGGCCATAAAAATCTAAACAAACTGAATTGGAGAATTGGCCCATTTTCTTGTAACCTGATCATATATTTTCCTATCAACTTCTCCATTATTTTCAATCTCCCATTTCTCTGCAATTTCACGTTTGGGAAACAGCCGCACTGCAATGGCTGCATCCAGTTGCGGTAAGAGCTTTTTATTTATTTCTTTATCTCTGATCTACTGTTGCTTTATTTCGTTTTATACTACGTACGGAGTGTTTGCTTGTAAATCAGTATTGGGTCTTTAGAAATTTAGCTTTATTATGTAGTAGTAAACAGATGGGGTTTAGTCTTTTTACTCAGATTCTGAGAAATTTTGTTTAATATGGTATATTAATCTTTTGGGTACATTGATACAAGGTTAAAATATGGTATAGGTTCTGTACTTTTCATAGATTTGAAAATTAGTCCTTATACGATTTCAAAATTTAGGTCCAATTGTTAACACTGTTATTTTGTTTGGTTAATGGTTGAACTTGAATTTTGAAATCTGAAAAGTATAAGGATTAAATTCTAAATTTACAAAGAGTACAGAGACCTTTGGTATATTATAACCTTGATACAAATTTCTATTGATGATGAGTATGTCTGTGTTTACATATTGAGGTTTATTTTGTTGGTTGTTTTACATGAAATTACACTTCTGAAAATAATAGCAAAAACAACCCAAAACAAGTAACCATGTCATTTTACTGAAAGTTATTTCACTAGAAAAGTTTTGTTCAAATCTGCTCGTGTTTCGTACATTGTGTGTTAAAGAACAACTGGTATTCAATTTTGTTTATGTTCAAACCCCTGTTGTTTAGTAGAATAACTCATGTTTGGAACAACTCGTGTTTAGAACACTCTTTGTCAAGACTATCTCCTTCACGTTATGTGTCATTCACGTAACTTTCACCACACCGAAAAATCTTCTATAGAAGACATTTATTGGCTCTTCCTCTCTTCGTCAAAGAATCTTCTACATGGTACACGATGATGCATGATCAACTCCTAGTATAGGAGTACTTTTGCTGGTTTATAATAGCGTAGTTCTATTTCCTTGTGTGGATCATGCCTATATATTCGACTTTTAAAAGTTTTTCTATGTGTTTGGACCTTTTTAGACGGTCATATCTCTATACTTATATCCATATATTTGTTAGACAATACTTCAACAATATAAAAAGCTCAAACAATTTTCTTTAAGCGCATTTGGGGCAAAAACAATGAAATTCAATGCCCCAATGGGTGACTAATTTATGAACCAATATGATTATTTCTTTTTGATGTTTTTGTTGCTTGTTATCTTTTTAGCCCCTGAAGCATAATAGCTAATAGAAAATGATATGTAACAGAGACAACTGGAAATGGGATACCAACAGGAGATAAACTCATATTGAGGGGCTTGAAATTTCATGGTTTCCATGGGGTAAAGTCTGAAGAAAAAAAACTGGGTCAGAAGTTCTTGGTTGATGTAGATGCCTGGATGGATCTTCGGAATGCCGGTAAATCCGACCTTTTATCTGATACCATTAGCTACACTGATATTTACCGGTGAGTAATCGAAGATGTTTAAAAACATTGCATGAATCTTTTAGCTTATGTTTTGATTTGATAATTTGATTTTTGGCTACTTACATAATAGTATAGTGAAGGAAGTTGTGGAAGGGCAATCTCGTGATCTTTTGGAATCAGTGGCTCAAATTGTTGCATCAAAAATCTTTACAAATCACTCTCAAATATCGGCTGTTAGAGTGAAAGTTGGTAAGCCTCATGTTGCTGTTCACGGTTCTCTTGACTACCTTGGCGTTGAGATTATAAGATATAGAAGCATTGATGTTTCTAATTGACCATCATGTACGTATATATAGACACACATGCATGTATGTATGCTTGCACATATGTATGCATGAATGAGTGTATGTACGAATGTATCATCTTCATCAATGCCTGGTATGGTCTGGCCCGGCTCTAGGGTTTTTCGTCACTACATCTTGACAACTGGTGTATTTGTATATTTCTTTTATATTATAAAGTTTGATATGCTAATAATTTTGTGTTGTGGATTTTTGGCACATTCTTGTCATTTTTTTCACGTCTTAATGGAACATGTTTGCCATCTCTATCAATCACTCGCTAATATACTTGATTATGACTTGGATTGGGTTCAGGTCGACTTAAAATTTTAAGTCCATTATCTACGATTTAAAAATGGGTCTAAATTTTTACCTAAGCTTGGTCTAGATTAAAAATGATAAATCTGAACCTGACTCAATTTGCTTGTATTAATAATTTTAGATTATCTTTTATATAAAAATAAATTTTAAAATATAATAAATCAAATATACTAAAAACATTAAAATAAGTATTTTGAACAAATTGAAAATACTTAAATAACACTAAGATAGTTGTAACTTAATTTATTACATAACAAGACTCATACAATATTCAAATAATAATAATAATAAAATAATAGCAATATAATGAGTGGTAGTAAAACAGCAGCACATTGGTAGCAAAACAATTCATTTGGGCTGGGTCGGGTTAGGCTCAAGCCAAAAAATTCTACATGAGGCTCAGCTCGTTTAAAAAATAGGTTTTATTTTTTGTTCAAACCCATTTTTCGAACTTAAATTTTTGTTCAAACTCTCCCACATTTCAAGTGAACCTTTAAACTTTGACGAATGACCCGACCCATTATGAGTTGTACTCACTAACCTTCCCACGAAAAAGATCTCAAGTGAACCTAAGGGTTAAGGGTCAAGGATATACTTTGCCAAATGTGTTGTAAAGGAACCCAATTAGATTAAGTGGCGAAAGAAATGGGCCACGAGTTTAAAGTTCTTGGATGCAGTTTTTTATACAATGTTATAAGAATTTGGTGATTGAATCGATTAAATTATTTATTTTTAATTTAATTTAATAATAATTAAGGAAAAAATTTATAAAAATTATAAAAAAAATCAAAACTAGTAGAATCAAGTTCCTCAAAAAGAAAAAGAAAATGTATAAGAAATAATTGTGCAATTTAACCTAAACTTTTTTTTTATCTAAAATGCTGATATAACATCTCACATCAGCTTGTTGTTATGTTGTTAAAATGTAATATTAGTAATCATATTGTAACTTTTAATAACATTAGTGATCATATTGTAAATTTTTAAAATTTGGTATTCAAAATATAATTTAAACCATATATAAGTGATTAAATTTGTAATTTACCCATTTTTAAAGCAGCAATTTTGAATATGATTTGGGAGAAAAAGGGTAATAAATATAAAAGGCAAAAAGCATTGCCGGTGCAAAAGAAATCCTTATACTATTGAACTAGAAAGAGGGCAATGAGCCTCTCTCTCCTTCAAGGCTATTCTTCAGCCGAAGATGAAGAAACGGCTGAGCCCGACCATATTCATTATGACGACTCTTCCGACGACGACGACTACGGCGGCGGCGGTGGTATTAAAAACCATTCCGCCGCTCCCAAGCGATATGACTCCTCCGTCTTTGATTTCCCCGATTCCTCCCGTAAATCCGATCTTCCTTCTGCATTCGACGCTTTTTCGCAGGTATAAAACTTATTTTTTGGGCCCGTAATCTCTTGGCAAATAAAACCTTTGCTAGTAATGTGTAGGAAAATTCTGAATTTTGAAGAAAAAGTAAGATCGAGATTTTTGTGAAATAAAATTAAAAGCTTTTTTTGTTGTAGTATTTCTTTCTCACCAACTGAAATTAGGTTTAAAATGCTCTTCTTCTTTTTTCCCCTTTTCTATGTTACTGAAGTGGTCAAATTGATGGTGATGGAATTAGGGTTTTTCTAATTTTGTTAGTGTACTTGTTCTCTTGTTGGTTTCTGGAGGTTTCAGGGCCACCAGAGTTTTTAAACCATGCGGTTGAGGAACCGATTTCAGCAGGTGATGCTGCCCAACAGCAAGGAAGGCGCAGTGACCGGAAGGATTTCAAAGATAAGAAGGATAGGCCTTCTGGTATTTTTCAATCTATTCCCCTTTTCAAAGTTTATTTGCAAATCTCTACTTAAGATATGGGCTCAAATGGTTTACAATTATTGTGTTTATTTTGTCAACTGAGGGTTTTTTGAACTTTAATTGATTATGATATGTATTTTAATTAAAAATGGTGAAAAAGGCTGTTTGTAACAAGTTAGAACCTTGAGAGTAGAAGAGCAAAGTTTCCTATTAGATCTTTCTCCTTTGGTGCCTGTGGTTAGCTTCAGGATTTTGATTAATTGAAATGTTCGATTAAAGTTGATGCTACATTTTGACAGTTCTGGCGTGGAACAAGGTCGATGGATTAATTTGTTGGGTTTTCCAATGCTCAATTCTGTTCGTTAGCCTCTACTGTAGATATTACTTTTCGTTCTTGTAACTTTAAGTGATACTTCTTTAAGCAATTTGAAGTTTAAACCATACTCTTCTCTAAGCTATAGTGTTGAAGGCACTTTGCATCTGGTTGTTCATTGGTCTTCAAAATTTTACATTAAGATTCTGTTGCCGTCGTTATGTTTATTGGTATTAAGGGTTAATCAACCTATCTCTAACCTAATTATAATTTCCGTTGCCATTGTTTAAAGGTGCTGTGGTAGAAGCAAAAGCTCAGCTTGTTGGAATCCATGAGCGAGTAAGAAGTGATATCGAGGGTAGCAAGCCTCCTGCTTCAGGAGTTCCAAGCACCAAACAGGATGGAGCAAAGAGGGTCACATCTGCAACAAATCCAAATGCGGAAGATGCTGCAGAGCTCTTGAGGTACATCGTAATTGTTTTCAGCATAAATCCAGACTGGTCTTTTACTGTTGTTTTCTTTCTTGTACCCCGCATTGAGCAGTAGTTTATTTAGGCTTGAGTCTAACATTAGATGCACTGGTAAAGAGTTCTTTCTATATAAATTTTGTCGGCATTTCATCTTAGCCTATCGTTGTTATATAGGATGTGCCTACAATGCGGAATACCAAAGACGTACTCCAGTGCTAGAGGAATGGTCTGTCCGGTGTGTGGAGATCGTCCTCTTGCAGATGCCGATAAAGACTCCAAGAAGAAGGGGTCAACTATCAAAGACAAAGAGAAAAGTAAGAGAATGAAGGGTCAGTCATCTCATGCAACCTGGAAGAGTGAAACAGAGATGCAGCTCAGGCAACAATTTGACTAGTTGGATTTTCCGGAAAATGTTGGTGTTTTAGAGTTTACTGGATTATGCAACCGATATAGTTCATGAACACCATCAGTTGTTTGGGAACATTGAATTCGTTGATGAATTGTGTTGTAGGTATATTGAGCTTTGTACCGAAATGTGATGTACCATAGCTAACTTGTTTTTGTTTAAATTATGTACTGTGTTTTACTTGTTTTTCGCAGTTGAGCTGAGATCTAACAATGTTTCGACCAGGGCTTTGGTTCTTTCTATAGTGGTTTTGGTCGGGTTGTTGCTTAATGTTTTGGTCAGCTTTTTCTTGGTGGTTTTTTTTATATGTTTTGAACAACTTTGTGCCTTGCGAGTCGAAGTGGAGTACAGGCGCTTAATTTATATAATTTTTAACAATCTCGAAATATGTTTTGATATTTTTCTTTTATACAATACTTAGAATTACTTATAGCTTTACTGACATCAATGTTCGTGCTAATAGAATTAAGACTCAATTGACTATAGAGTTTAATACTAAATCTAAGATTATGTATAATAGAGTTAATACTTAACTGGCTACAAAGCTTTTCTAATATACGAAATCAAATTTTTAAGGATTTTTATTTTTAAATGGCTTAGCTATATTAAGGTAGGATTGTGTATTTAAGTGGTGGCAACAATTATATTCAAGTTTTGCCCTATGATTATGGGGTTATTTTATCTTTTTTTTTTTGTTTCAAATTTTTTTTTTTAATCCCAAAAGCAATGTAAAATACTTGGTAAAGTGCTTTCAAAATGTCGGAAATTTATGCATTATCGAAATACTTTTATATTAGTTTTATTTTATAATTTTAAAAATATTCAATGTATCATTAATTTTATAAATAATTTAATAATTTATATTAATCATTCAAGAGGTATATAAATTTTTTATTTCATGTAAAATTTTATTAAATTATTTAGATATGATATAAACTTTTTAATAGAATATCTGAAATAAATATTTTAACTTTCCACCTTCAATTTAAGTGGTGAAAGACGTACACTAATCCGATCAATCTTATCCTCTATTCTTATTTACCTATTTTCTTGCTTTTTAAGGCACCAAAGTGCATCATCGATAAAATCGATCATATACTGCAATGCTTCTGATAGGGACATAGCTTGGATCAATGGAAATTGCATGTGTGTAATTGGGACACGTCTCATATGGAGGCCTTGGTTTCAGAAATACAGAGATCCTGAATAATGCACCTCTTAGCCAATGTTCACAGAGCCTACAAGTTTAGCCCAAGGACTACTGCCGACACCACCACTTTTACAATGTGGAGAAGTAATCAGCCTTCAGTGGAGCAACACCAGCCTTTAATGGGGGATATTCAAATGCTTCAAAGAGAAGTAGGCATCCACTGCATCAACAATCGGGATTGGCTATAGAACAGGGTCAACTCAATGGCAGCTAAAAATAGGATCTATTCATTGGCACCAAATAAAAAAATAAAATAAAAAGCATTTTTACCACAATTCTTTTACAGCAATTCTAGATACCTAAAATTAACCAATCACATTTTTTTACCGTATTTTACTGTAGTATTTTTACTAATAACACTTTTCAAGCCGCAACATCGAAGAACTAGTCCTAGCTATAAATTACATAAATAGTCACCTAATTATTAAAAATTTTCTTTTTAAATCACCTGATTTTAAAAAGTTATAAAATAATCACTTGAGTTATTTTTTTTATTTAAGTCCTTAATAATTAGTTGATGTGGCTATAAATTGATAACTTTATTTCTTTTACATATATTTTTAATACACAACATTTCCATTTCATATAATAATTAAAAAATTAACCCAGATACAAAAACACCCAATCCAAGCCATAACTCCTTCCCAACTAATAAATAGGAGAATAATGCACTTCAGCGCACTCAAACCCCAGTCATCTTACATTGACAACAATGCTCATATCAATCAAGCTAAAACTCAACCGGCATTGGATACTTTCTTTTTAATTATTATATGACATGTAAATAATATGTATTAAGCATAAATATTAAAATAATAAATCATTAACCTAACAGCTGCATGTTAAGTATTTAACGGTTTTAGATTTTTAAAAAATTAAAAAGATAAATTATATGATTATTTTGTAACTTTAAAAGTCAATTGTCCTAAACGCATTATTTTATTAATAACCAAACATATACACTCTTCTAGCGAAGCACCATTTTCATTAAAAAAAATTACATATCTCGTCAATGAGTAATATCGTTTTTGTTTATATTATTTAACAATTAAGTTTTACCTTCATATCAAACATGTTCTTAGACATCGAAGACACAGTGAATACAACATGAAATATAATTAATAAATTTAAATATATATATATATATTGTATAGAAAATAATCTACTTATACTACTTTGAATCTATTTAAACCTAGTGATTTTTTTATATAAAAATGACGAACATATTTTGATGTGAAAACAAGTTTTTATTTTTATTTACCAAACATTCTTTTCAATTTAAAAAATTAAAAAATACATAGAATATTTTTAAATGGTGAATGAAGACTATATTGCATGAAAGTTTTAGCAATAGTTTTTAAAAAAAAATAAATTATAAAACTTAAATATCTTTAATTTTATATTTTTTAATTAAATTCGTGTATTTATATACTAATTCAATTAAACATATTATATAAAATAAAATATCTTAAAGCTTCGAATTGGGTTTTATAAACTTAAAGATTTGAGTTTTAAAATAAACTTGTTAAAATTTGAAAAATCTATGAATGGGTTATAAAACTTGAGTCTTTGGGAAACGGGTAATTATGGATTAATAGTTTGGACTTTTCTATAGAATTGGTAGGATTTTGAGTGGAAATATGATAAATATTGAGATAATTTTTTTTAAATCACAAAATCTTACTAGAAATATCCATTTACAAAATATATTGGGTATGTAGTAAGCAATCGTGTGAGAAAGTAATATATTGTAATAAATACAATAACGAATAATATATAGAAAATAGTCGATTCATCGAGTATTACATTAATAATGTTGCATTTTGAAATAAGATTATAATATTTAGATTTTCAATATTCTTGTCGTCCTGTGAATTATATAGCGTCAAGATATCATAATATAAGATTTGATATCATTACGATCTCTTTGTTAGGTTATCTCAGATTCTGAATGAAATCTAAATTTTTTTGACAAAATTACTTTTTGTCTTCATACTACTTCTCGGTTCATTACGGATTTTTTTAAAATGTTGAGTGCTTAGGAAAAAGGAATTTTTTATACAAATTTTGAATTTTAATGTTGGGCAAAACCACAAACTTGAATCTATTTGACTAATTCTTTTATGAGATTATTTTTTCAATCGTAAGGGTCAAATCATTATTTGAGATTCGAATTTAGCAACTATTCCCACATTGAAACTTGAATTAGACAATTGTTCCCATTTTTTTATTTGTTAAGTTAATTTCTAAACTAAAATTATTCTCGTATTGAGGCCTGAACTTGACAATTATTCTCAAATTGGGGACAAAACAATTCAAGGATTAACTTGGACAAAAAAAAATATCACATCCTAATGTAAAGATAGTTCTCAAGTTCAATCTCTAAATTGGACAAAAAAATTTCAATCTCTAATATTGAAACAATTACCAGTTCAAAATCTAACATGAACACCCTGACTTAAGAATAATTACCACATTCGACCTTCCCTTAAACATAGTTACTAATTTACTCATATGGTGGTTTTAATTTTTAGAAATAAAATTCTCTTATTTATCTTAAATAAAACACTATAATAGCTTGCATTACCAAATAAAACTCAAATTACTACAAACATTAACAATTTTTTTAAAAAAAATCTAGATGGTTCATTAAAAAAATAGTATTTTTATTAATTGAGTCTTAGCTCAATTGGTATGAACATTGTTGTCAATGTAGATGAACGTGGGTTCAAGTGCTATGAAATGCATTATCCTTTTATTCATAGATTGAGAAAGAGCTATGAATAACTCTAATTATTATCTCAAAAAGACAGATATGATCAGAACTATAATTAAATTGTAAAAAAAAAAAAACAGAATTTCTAAACTGATTGGGTACCCCAAACAATATTGACTTTGAAGTTTATATGATGAGTTTCGCTTAGCTTTTAATATTAAAGGTAAACCAAATTCTTATAAATTATATAAATAAACAAACCATCATATTTAGGTTCAATTGTTGTTAAATTGAATTCATACAAGGTGTAATAAAAAAAATTATCAAGTCAATATAATTTTATGAAAGCCTAAGACTAAAAAATGTTGGTGAACTTATAAAAACAAAAATTTTTTAGTAAAATTTACTTCTGAAATCATTTAAAATTCCATCAACCAAACAAATGAAGAGCACATTCCAACCATATGAATTAAATAAAATAATAATTTTTCATTCCCGAAATTTTATTACAAAACATAGTGTCAGCTTCGGCAAATCAGACGCACCAATATTGTAACAATTTTGATTATCTTTCTTATGAGGAAGTGTTGTTTTTGCAACTACTTTTTCTTTGGAGTATAAATTCCATACCATGATATAATTAAAAAAGCCTTAAACCTTATCATTTAATTTAGATAAAACCTCATACCTTTTGTACATCTAACTAAGCCCTTAATCTTTTAACTTATACCTAAATAAGCTCCTACAAAAATAAAAATAAAAAAACAGAGCTTATTCTGGTGTGAATACATATGCATATACATATACAAGAACTTGTTTAAATAAAGCAGTATAACTTATGGGGCTTTTTTAATATTATAGCCTATATAGTATAGCTTCATGTATAATCTTTCTTTTATATAATTCTTAAACCATAAACTCTCCCTATCCTTAAAGCGGAAGCTATTACATGAGTTTAAACTTACATCTTTCAAGATGTTACAACAGCAACGATGCCAATGAAGATAAAACTTAGTTGGCTACTTGTAATCTTGAAAGGGGAAATTTATTATAATAAAAGAAAAAAAAAAGAGAGAGAGAGCGAGAAAATCCGGGAGATTAGTGACAAGAAGGCTGATTTGTGAAAAAGCAAACCGGAAGTAGCTTATCAAAAACCGTTACAAGGATTTAATAACAACACAGACTAATAAAAGACCATGGGGTGTCTAAGATATAAAAAAAAGGGTCTAAAACAGGGAAGGAACCTGCATCGTATGTGTTGGCTGGACTCACATCGACCACCATTTTGCATTATCATAAACAAATAGATTAAATTTTACAAAGATATTAATAAATTCCCAGTTACCTGCTGTTACTGTTTGTTGGCACTTTTTTATCTGAACCGGCATCAGTTTCTTCGTGGCCAATGTGTTTTTCAGGCATCATCAGAGGTGGATTCGTGATAGAGCCATGAATCTGTCATCCCAATCCATTAAAAACATGAACTTTCTTCGAGTAAATAGAAAGAACAACCATAGCCAATAAAGGAATGCTTACCTTGCCATGAGACTTCAACAATGCAGTATCAGTAACTGGCCTTTGAGATGGATCTGAAGGCCTGTGAAATAGTAGGTGTGCTATGGATCTATCTATAGGGTTTGTGTCAGTTTCCATATCCATAAACCCAGTGCACCTGGATATACCAAAACTTAGAATTAAGAATTGTTCGGAAGATCGAGTTAACTAAGAACAAAGATAAAAGAAAGGAAAAGCAAAGTCAAATAGTCTTAGAACAGCCAAGCAGATTCTTACCAAGTTTGCCTCTATAAGTTTTTTCTTCATAAAATTTCATGTACGTGAACCAGAGAGCTTCTAGCAATATGTTCAAGATTGAAATTTTCTATTAGATCCTAACTAAACCGATTACGTTTTGAGGTTCAATTCTTTACCAGTGCCTTTTTAACCGAGAGGTCAATAGTTCAAATTTCAAATTATGGGTGCCTTCGCACAAGATAATTGGATTATCTATGGTCTCTGGGAAGCCAAAGCATTGAAATACTAAAATTATTTCTACCTGCTATAGTTTAACTAACAGTGACGATGATAAGTGCTAACAAATCCTTCGAGTAATGAACACATGCCTGTTTGTTTCTTCGGACGCTGATGAACCACTTCCATCATTACCATCACTGATGCCACTTTTTGTTTTTGTGCAATTATGCCTTTGTTCGGCACTCCTAGCCAAACGATACAAACTATCCCGTATGCACAGTTTTGTCCTGATATCCAGCTGAAAATTCACAGAGTTTTAACCTAATCAATTACCATTTTTATGGATTACCAAAGAGAACACGCACATGCACAACATGAAAACACATGCAACTTGCACATAGAAAACCTTTCCATCTACTACACCTTTTCCATGACTTGTTGAAGCCGCCGAAAACTAGTTGCTTCTAGCGAGACTTCATCAAAAGGAGAAAATTCACAAGAGCTCTCCCTTACATTTGAAGAATCTAGTTCTGCTGGATTTCCTACACTAACTCCTTCAACTTCACTATGACCTTCATCCTGTTCAGACTGACAGACCTGCTTTTGAATAGTAACTGGATCACAGAATGCCATCCGAGTATCAATTTTTGCTTGTTTGACATTCCTGTTAAGTGGGATTTCTGTATCTTGTCGGCGATGTGGCTTTCCCCTCTTCTCATTTGTTATAATAGCAGGAGCCTCAAACAAAGGACCATGAGAACTGTCTATCGAATGTACCTTATTTGATGCATAAGATGACTCATTTTTTGAAGATGATTGGCCATTATTTTCAGATTTGGCACTAGACACAGTTGGACAGATTGAAACTTGATTCAAAGAACCACTATAGCTGAGATGCATATAAGGAATATTTGTCTGTCTGTAATTCACAGAATCAGGTCCATCGTTTAGTTTGCTCCGCTGAAAATCCAAGGAGGAGAAGAGTTGACAGGATGAATTGCTAAAGGGGTGCTTTGCATCTGCAAACTGCTTGATGTTACCATATTGGGTAAAAGAACCACCATTTTCCAGATGTTGATCTTTTCGTTCTCCTGACGCTCTATGTTGCTTTGAATGCTTTTCTTGTGGACTGATCTGTAATTTGGCAATGCAATAAAACAACATAATTAAAGTCCACGTGGCAACAATACGTTAAGGAAAAATTATAACGATGATCCTTTCATTCTGAACCAGCCAAAGAGTGGATCACGTTGATTGTTATCCAAATCAAATAGAACATACACTACAAAAACAAAGTAATTCATGATGATAGAAGGAAACGTTTTCCTTTGAAGTGCCACAATAGTTATATTTCTACTCCTGACCTTAATTTATTCTAGCATTAAATTCATATTCAGAAAGGAAGAAGTGCCTAAAACACTTTTGAAGGATGACAACTTCTAGGTGCTATAGACAAGATAACTAAATATTCTAAAACAAAATGTGAAACTCAAAAGATCAGGAAGAAAACAATCATATAGAAACAAGAAAGATTTTTCTAACCTGCTCACTGGGCGTCGACCCATCCTTACTTTCAGATTCTTTATAGGGTACATGCACAGAAGACAAGTGAGCAAGACCAGCATTATCACTGCTCATATTTACAGAAGTTATTTTTTCATTTAGAAATTCACTTTTCTTGATGGAGTCAACAGTTGCCAGACCTGCACTTGCTGACCTAGAAGTTGGGCACTCTTGTAAGCCATTCAGTTTAGCATCAGCCTTCAATGCACCTTGAGATCCTTCTGCCACTTGTGAAGATGAAAACCAGCACATATCATCTTCATTACTGAGACTCCCCAACCCAAATGTTGAATCACAACTTCTGCAAGAAAAATATGAAAGGTTGAGAAAGTATTAGTAGTATTTTGTAAGCCTACACATATTCATTCATCCATACTGGATGCATGTACATACATGTGGGTAGTTATGGTTTTATAAATGTAGATATTCAAATTATACTCAAACGGAAAGGTCCTACTGAAGCTACGTGTCACATTCTATATGGTAAAGCATAGCATGAAAAATGATTAATGATGGGGTTTCAAGAACTACCTGAACATCCTGTCAACATCCTCAAAATTCCCAATGTCTCCCCAACCATAATATAAAAGATCACTATTTTCTTTGTCCTCGTGATTATTATTGAAAAACCTAAGATCATCATCAGCTGCAGTTATGTGATTTAGTGGAAAATGGTAATCATTATTGTCCTCTGGGGCACACTTGTCAACCAAGATAGGATCATCGGCACATAGGTCACTTCCAACTGAATCTATATTTCCAGTTTCAAGACCATGGCTGGACATCCTGGGATCATCAGAAGCCATGCTTGTTCCATCTTTGAGTGAGTCATTATCACCTGAAGTGGGAAACAAGCTATCATGAATGCGAGACCACGGATCCTTTTCTAACATTCTGTTCTTGGTCAAAATATGTAAGCCTTTATCATGAATGCGAGACCACGGATCCTTTTCTAACATTCTGTTCTTGGTCAAAATATGTAAGCCTTTCTCCTTCTCCCTCAAAATACCAAATTTCTTCCTACTATCAGCATCACTAGTAACTCCAAGCACTTCATATCGTGGTTTTTTTCTACCTCCATATTCATCAGCAGTATGAGGCACTATATGATCATCGGTAGCACCAAAATCATCCCAAACATTATCTTCAAGCTGTAACATCAATTATACAAGTTCAGTAATAATCATTCTTCACCAAAGGAAGTTCAAAATAAATTAGAGGGGTCATAGGTTTTCCATCCCTTCACTAGCACAACACAATTCTTAAAATAGTAATACAACCAAAAACATTAAAGTAGCTAAGGAGGCTCAAGATGAATCTGAAAAGCAATACTTCAAAAGAAAAGCCATCCAATTATGATCCCATGAGCATAAACCCCGAGTAGTTCTGATAAAGCAATCTTCTGCTTAAGCCGTGCTCTTGCACATTTCAACCACAACATTTTTACCATAGCACTAAATAATTGCCTTTTTTGCACCAAAAATTGGAAATATATAAAAAAAATATTAAGTTAGCATAACGAGTCTTTAAAGTGAATAAAATCTTATTCAGAACAGCCCACCAAGAAGAAGACAGGAATAGTTATTCGGTGCAATGATAATACTCTCCTAACATAAAATATAAAGAAGATACTAGGCTCCTGCTGACAAGCTTGGATTAAATCATTCAAAAACGATTTAAGCTAAAAGAACAAAAATGAGTTTGGGAGTAAAATGACACTCATCAGATTGTCCAATCTCCGACGAAAAGAGCAAGATTCAACAATCATTAAATATGACTTAGACCTAGCCAGATCACAAAGATAATTAGCAAATTGAACCCTAGTAACCTAATTATCAACAAAGTCAAACAGGCTACAGCAAACCTGAAAATAAAGGAACTAAAAATCTTCAAATTGAAGTACTTAAGATCCTTTGTTCAATAAAATCTATCGCGCCCTCTAATTTTCAATAACTCCATCCACTAATATCAAAATAGAAGAGGCGGTAATCCTCACTATGAAACTTTTAAGTTCTGTTGACATATAAAATCCAGTAAACAACTGAAAATAAAACCAGAACTCAAGCTGAAAATATTGCATCCACAAGCTTTATTGAAATTGAAGCACTTCACCACTAGAAAATGAAAGTAAATGAATAAACTTAAAAGGTACACTAAGAAACTTACCTCATACATGTACAAGTCAGACATGCCTTCCATATCCATAACCACCAGTAAACACAAATCCAATATTTTGATTAGATGTCATGTCGATGGAAGACTATTTGTGCCTAGTTTAGCTTTCTGAGACACAAAACATAATAATCGCAATAAATTAGAAAAAAAAATCATTCAGCAGAAATTAAGTTTCAAATTTGCGTAACATGATCAAGTTTAAAACCTAAAAGCTGTGAATCACATCAATCAATAACTAAATTACTTTTCAGCATTAAAGCACCAAACCGCATCCATAACCTTTTTCAGCAGTAAATACACAGTAATCTAACATTCATATCCATTATTTTCTAGCGTAAATCTATTTCCTTACCATTTTTTCTAGTCAATAAAAGGTAGAAGAATTTAGAAGAAAATACATTAACAGCAAAAAGTAATATCAGTAAGCGCAAATTTGCATCAAATTTAGATTGATTTTTACTACTTTGTTTCTTTTCTTTCATCTCAATTTTTTTTTAAAAATATCTAAAATTCCGTTTCATTTCCTGCAGTTTCTCAGCAACCAAACGAAAAAAGAAATCAACAATCAAGACAAAAATCCAAGGAAATAACCTAAAAAAATAAGTTTCAACAAAAAAATGAAAACATATAAAAATATCGTAACAAAGTCTCACCTGAAACAGACGATTTTCACCGGAAAATCAAATACTCCAAACTCCAAAGAAGGAAAAAAGAAAAACTGATTTTCTTCCAATAAAAGGGCAAAAACTTCACTAAAACGAAAGCTTCGAAATTCACAGAGTACAAAGTTTGATTCACAGGGTTAACTGTACGAACTTTTTTACCCTAAATTTAAACCAAGAGATTCCTGGGAAGTTCTAGAGAACAAAGAGAGCACTCGATTTTTTTTTTAAAAATCGTATTTTTTTTCTTTGAACAGGGATTAAAGAATATTTTATTATTAATTATATTTCTCGAAAGGTTAAAAAACCTAAAGGGAGATGAGTTTAAGGTTGACACGTGGTAAGGAGATCAATACAACGGCGGGTAGATATCAGAATTCGTGGATGAGAGTAGGGCGATGAGATCCGATCAGTTTCCGTGAGGTGATTGGTCCATGTTGGTTTTGGCTTCCATAATTTTGACACGTGTCCCGGGACCACCTTGGCGAGGAGAATTTTCAAATGTGGCGTTCACGTGGTTTGCGTTGCTACATTTATTATTATTATTTTTATTGTGGCGTTGAGTATTTTTAACTACTTTTTTTTGTTTGCCCAACCTTTCAGCTTTTCCTTATTTTTTTAGTATATAAAAGAAATTTAAAAGGTTGCTTTTCAAATTAATTGATTTTATTGTGGGTAGCAGAGAAACTGCTGACTGAAAATGAAAGCAACGGTGAAAATTTTTTGGGTTAGTTTCACTAAACATATTCCAACTATGGTCTAGATTTTAAATTAGTCCCTACACTTCAAATGTTTTATTTGAGTTTTTAAATTATTGGTGTTGATACAATGTACAACAAGGAGGAGAGTAGAGAGAAGCAAGGGGTGGTGCTAAGGAGACAGGTTCACCTAAAGAGGCCAAGAGTCGGAAAGAAACAAAAGGACAAGTTGATTGTTGTGAGAAAAGATGATTGTGTAATATCACTTTAAGGATTCGAGAGTTGATCCCTTCTTCGTCGTTGGGAGGATATTATAGGAGAGGTACTCTTATCTACTAATGTGACGTGACAAATTATTATGAAGGAAGTTGTCATCATGCAATACATGAAGGACGTGCCTCATAGGCTCATTTTGTTGTGCCTTCTGTCAATATGAGGTTGTTATGCCTAAGTAGGTCCTTTTATTGCTTTAAGGGTGTGTTCACACTTAAAAAGTGAGTGCATTTTCCATCTAAGAAAGGTAAAAGAGCTTGCAAAGAGTAGAGTTTTCCATATGCTAGGTTGGGTCTAGGCTCGATTCCAAAAAAAAAAATTCAAGTTCAAACCCGTTTTCTAGCTAGCTCAACTCACCCAAAAAAACTCATTTCACTATTCAAAATTTAATAAAATATTTTAAAAAAATATGTTTTTTAATTGATATTTTATATATTTTTATAATTAAATTTACATAATAAAAATATGTTTCATTATTTAAATTGAATCCGAGCCAAGCTGGATAGGTTTGAGATACAAAAATCCTTTTCCAAGCCTATCCTAAGTTAGGTCGGACAGGCTACTCGACCCCTAGTCAGGTCTAGCCTAGAAGAGCCTATCAAGCGGGTGGTTGTAAGTATGGAAGATTAACAATCCTCCCGTCTGGTGGATGGTTAAGAAGAGTGTTCTCTCAAGTGAAGTTAAAAGGAAGGTTAACATCATCTATCTTATTGGCACGTGTCTAGATTAGGGAGAGGTATAACAATTGGTATTGTATCAATCATGTTCTTTCATCAATATAATGTTAGTTGGAGTATTAAATGTTAACTTGAATATGACGTGAATAGAGGTAGCAATGGAGTGAGGCGAAAGTAGATGTTGCTAAATTCGTCACCATTCCACAATTCGCATACTCTACTCTACCACCCGTCCCGCTCCACTATGGATGTATAATCTTGAAAGCCACTACCACCTCCATGAATGTTGGATGCATCTATCCTCACCCCACCCCCACTTAGTTTTAATTTAACATTTTCTGTTTATCTCTAATATTTTCAATCTATTTAAAGTAAAAAATGTGGATTTTTCTATAATAAGTTATTACATTTTTACCATTTTAATAGTTATATACATGCAATGATAAAATGGTAATTTCATATAGTTGAGCAATGTGAGGCAAGCAATTACTATAACCACTTCCTACCAATTATCCAAAAGAAAGATTCCACCCTAACCTACCCGTATCCATTTTTCAAAAAACAAACCTTCTCCATTTGGAGTTGATTGGTTGGAAATCCATCGGACAATTCGAGTTTTACCATCCCTAAACGTGGAGTATATTTAAGATGTGTGGATCAAACTTTAAACATGTATATACACATATTGCATGGACAACTTGGATATGACATGTTTAAAAATAGGCAATGTTATGGTAAAAGTATCATGGAGGCCCCTATACTAAGAGTTGAATTACATTTTACCCCATCTACTCAGAAAATTGGAATATCAACCTTTGTACATTAAAAAAAGTGCAAATTGGTCCTTCTGTTAAAAATTTCATCCATTTTTGCTAGTAAGTGATGATTTGGTTTTTTCAAAAAAAATTATGTAAGTGACGTGGAATTAAAGGATGACTAGGATTAGGTAAAAGGACCATGAAGGCCCCTTGTACTAGAAATCAAATAACATTTTGCTCATTTTACTCAAAAAGTAAGCAAATTAGTTTTTGTACATTAGATAAAAGAACAAATTGATCAATTTTCTTTTAAATTCCAGCGTCCAAGATGAACCTAGACAACTCATTTATCTAAGCTCATCTGGCCGCTGGTTTTTTAATAATTATACAAAATTATTTAAAAATTATAAAAATATATTAACATTATTTAAAAATTATTAAAAAGAATATATATAATGAACATAGACAACCATTTGTGTAGGTCCATTATAGATTTATTTCTTAAATAGTTATTAAATAATTATTAAAGTTTTAAAAATTAATAATAAAAAATTATTATGAAATCTTACTATTATAAATATGTATCTATTTGAATTATAAGAAATTGTAAAAAATTATCAAGAATTATAAAAAAAAAAGTAAAATAGGAGTCATCAATTTGATTAACTAAAAATATCAACTCGATTAAGAAGATACATATGTATATATATATTTGAATTCTTCAAACACACCATATGTGTGAATATATAATTTTTTTATAATTTTAAATATTTTTTAAAAAAGTTAATAATTATTTATAATTTCTTATAATTATGTTTCTTCCTGGATTTTTTAAATAATTTTTATAATTATTTGTTTGTCGATGATGAACCTGGTCAAATGATTGTTCAAGTTCATTTAATCTTGGACATCTATTTTTCTATGTTCATCATAAATGTGTTTTCTTAAATAACTATAAAAAAATTATTTAATTTTTAAGATTTTTTTTTACATTTTTTAAATATTGTCACGTTAGCATGAAGTACACATGGCACGCCACATGTCATTATATGATTGCTCCAACAACCATATTCACATTTGATAGTAGAAATGGATGGAAGTTTAAATTGAAGTACAAGTTTGCTCTTTGATCTAACTTAGAGAGATTAATTTGCTCATTTCTTTAGTAGAGGGGGCAAAATACAATCCAAATCTTAATATACGGGCCTTCCATAATATGCTTTGTTGAATTTTATTTTTTCAAATAAAAAAATAATTCCAACTTGGATATTACCTTCACATCATCATTTAATGGTGGTTTTTAACATAACGATCAATTTACACTTTTTTAAACGTACAATGGCTAATTTGACATTTTTTTAGTAGAAGGGACAAAATGCAAACCGGCTCTTAGTATAGAGGCCTCCATGGTACTTTTACTGCAATGTGACTCAATTTAGGAGAGTTGTTTTTTTAATAACTCGTTATATCCAAGATATACGTACAATAGGTAAAAACATTTTTTTTTAATTTTAATTCATGTATTTTATGCTCCACATAAGATCGAAGCTAGAATTTAATGTCTAACAGCTACGAAGGATTTGATTGATATGATATTGATACACTGAGGACTTAATTAAAATGTTATAAAGTTTTGGGACTAATTTTAAAATTTTAGACACGATTTAAGGACGTGGAATAGAATTAACCTGAACCTTTTTAAAGCTAAAATCCATTTATCTATATTTAAAAATGGACCATTTACCCATTTTTTTCTAAGTTAAATTATAAAATTAAAATATTTATAAATTTATTTATACTATTGGTAAAGTTGACAATTATTTAATAATACGAGTTAATCCAACTTCAATTCAAATAAAAATAAAATAAAATATTTACAAAAATTAAATAATACATTAGTAAAATAATATAAGTGATTTATTGAATATCACTTTTGATCCGAATAGAACTAGTCTCGAATAACAAATGGGTGAGGATAAAGATAGTTGCAAACTACTAAGATAACTATTTTTTGTTTACTTTAGGTTACATTTTAGTCACTTGCATTATTATATTGTAATATTTTAGTCATTGAGTTGTTAATTGCCGTTAACGGTGTAATGGTATGTTGATGTGGCATGTTAAATCATTATTTCAAACGAAAATTTTAGGTTAAATTCTACAATTGGTCCTTATTTTTTTCATTTTGAGCTATTTAATTTTTTTTCTTTTTTTTTCTATTCTCTTCTGCTTCTTCATCTGTTTTCCTCCCTTCTTCATTTCTTGTAACATAGTTTTTCTATGTTTTCCATTTGTTAAAACTGGTCCACAAGCTGACCTCACTCGAAAAAGTTAAATTATTTTAAAAAGATAAAAGTATAAAGACTAGTTTTAACAGATAAAAAATATAAAAAACTATGTTAAAAGAAATAGAGAATGGAGGAAAATAAAGGGAGAAGCAGAAGAGAATGGAAAAGAAAAAAGACAAAAAAAAGAAAGTTAAAAAAGCATAAAAGAAAAAAAATTAAATTGCTCAAAACGAAAAAATATAGAGACCGATCGTATAAATTAACCTAAAGTTTTTATCTGAAATGATTATTTAGCGTGTTACGTCAGCTTACCATTACATTGTTAACGGCAATTAACGGCTCAATGACTAAAATATTATAACACAATAGCATAAGTGACTAAAATATAGCATTTCAAACATAAATAACTAAAATGTAATCTGGGCTATTTTAATAGTTTACCCTAACTTTTATTTTATCTTATTTTATTCACCCACTTGAAGTAGTACTGCTTTTCTCAAACAATGCATCGCGCAATATATATTGGACACGTAATGACGTACAAAATTCCCATCAAAGGTATGCAAACATCTGCCTAACTCGAGATATACTTATCTTTCAAAGGTATTCGACAAATTTAAATTTTAGGTGTAATTGTACTTCAGTCCCTATACTTTATGAAAGTTGTGAATTTAATCTCTGTATTTTAATTTGGTTATTTTTAATTCTTGTACTTTCAAATTTTAAAATTTCAACCCTTACCAAATAATATCGTTAAATTCATTAAGTTATGATGTTTCCAAAATTTAATGTGTCAATCATATTATCATATGTGTAATGTCATACCATCTTTGGATCCTTATAATAGCTAACTTTGTTTGAACTGGAATTTGCTGACTGGTTTTTGTTTTACTTTGATTCTTTGGTTTGTTGTACAGAACACTGTTTTTCTTCGTTCTTTGTAGCAAGTTTTTTGCTTCTTGGATAAAATACAAATACTTATCCAAAAATAAATAAATAAATGTGTCAATCATATTATCGTATGTGTAATGTCATACCGTCTTATTACTTACTAGAAATCTAGTTAATGGATTAATGATTGTCATTTGTATCAAGATAAAAATTTCATTTTTTGAAAAGCATAGGAATTTAGAATAATCCAACCGAAGAATATTGACCAAATCTACAATTGTATGCATATTACAAGACTAGTAATTGAATTTAACCAAATGGATTTAACTGCTATTGTTTGGGTCAAGACTAAAATTTCAAAATCCAAAAAGCACAAAGACTAAAATTGACGAATTCAAAAGGTATAGGGACTAAAGATCAAATTAAAGTATGTAGACTAAATTTAAAACTTTCACAAAGTATAGGGACTAATAATGAAATTTAACCTAAATTTTAAATGTTAACATTTACAACCCTCACAATCTTTCATTTCTTGGATTGTGACTTTCTTTTTACTAAAAATGTTTAAAAATAGAGGCCCAAAATAGCAAATAATTTGGTTTGTTTGTAACTTAAATGAAAATTTGATAGTTGGCATTCATATAAAGCGTTTGAATCAATGCGACTCAAGTTAGGCAACTTTGTCTGATATTCTACCTTTGATGGGATCAAATATGGTCCTCTATGGTTTTTGCCCCTCCATTGCTAATAACCTAACATAAACAAGCAAAAAGCGACAACAAGGCACGTTATTTGGATTCCAGATAAATGTTAGATACAATTGTTATGCATGATAACCTCCGTCACTAGAATACTTCCGTCTAAGTATGACATCATTGGCTCCATCAGCTTATCCCCACCACGGGCGTTATTTAATAACAAATTAGGGAACATGCGAGTCATTATTTCTAACACATAAATTCTTGATGAGATTGTTGGAACGTTGGTACATCCCGTGACGCAACGAAAAAAAAAAAAGTTTTGACGATCATCAGTTATGGATCTAAATATGAGGAATGAATCGGGCTCAAACAGGGTTGAAGATATACCTTTTTCTATTTGATCCCCTTGTGTGATGTCAATCCCAAGCCGCAATAAGACTGTCTTGGCTTTTACGTAGTTCACCCAGTCAAAGAACGAACAATAAACTCTCTTTGAACCTCTCGGAGAGAATTGATGAAATTGACTGCTAGACCATTTTCAATATTTTTTTCTTGGTAACACCACATAAAATTAGAGATTTAATTCCTTTTATTTAATATCACAAAAAAAATTATCCCTTTAGAGAAACATATAAAAAGTATTAAAACATCATATCCTTTTTCAGAAAAATATAAACTTCCATGTTTTAATCTTTGACCCAAATTATTATAATTATTTATTTTAATAATTTCGGTAAACTACATTAATTTAATATTTTATATGAATCAAATTCATATATATTAACTATGTTCTCTATTTGTGTACAAGTTTGTACATATAATGCATTCAATATTTAACTGTCAAATTAATTATTCAATAATTAATTTAATTTATGTGGCAGCTAAACACAATATCAACTGTGTTTCGATTTTGTTCACTTCAACCATAGGGTGTGACCCTATAAGCTCTTATTACGTTAGTAGTAATATTAGAACATTTCTAATATTACAAAAAGTTGAGTGTGTAACATCCCTAACCCAACCTAGAAATTATAATCGGATTATGAAGGTCATATTAGCCACCGAAATAGCCTGGTAAAAATGATTCAATTCTCATAAATTTATATCTAAATCATTTTATTATATTTTTCAAAAATTCGATAGTGGGCTTCTTTTTATTTTGTAAAACATTTATTTTTGCCAAGTTTAATGAAATACCGATTAAAAACTTTCTTATTAATTTTACAAACATATCCAATCAGTAAATTATTATTCAAAGTTTCGAAAACCTGTTTTGCAATGGAAAATCTCACGTGTTTAATTTGCTACCAAATCCATAAATTCATAATTTAATCTTGATTAGTTATTAAAATCAATCCTATTGTTTAACGTTCATGTATGAAAATACAAAAAATATCTCAAAATCTAAACCCATGCCACAATTCGTAAAATTAGTTATTTCAAACCAAATAAAGAAAAATATAAAATTAAACAGGTTATTTAATAAAATTCGAGACGAATCCTCCAAATGCTGAGTCTGAAGCTTAAGCTTGCGGATTACCTCAAAGATGTTAAATTAATGGGATGAGCTTAAAAAAGTCCAGTGTGAGTCTTAATCAAAGGTAAAGAAACCCGTCACAAAATTAGCACAAAAGCTAACATATCGGTAATTACAGTAGTACACAAAATTCACAGAATCATGGTGCTTCCAACAATTATGCATATGCATGCTCGAGAATGACAATGTAATAAGGCCTACCTATCCATCTGCTACACACCACACATTCCCCACAACTCGTCTACCGAATCACCAAAATAATTTAGGAGCACTAGCTCAGTGTGGGTAAACCACCAATAACGATTTACAGTCAAGCTGCCAATAATGTGGATGAACCACAGAAATGCAAATAAACAGCCAATATAAGTGTAGACGAGCTATTAGAAAATAGCGATAAGTTGCAGGTAAGCTGCTAGAAAACAGTGTCACAGTTTTTAGCATGTTTTTCCACGCGTCAATGATCAATATCCATTATACAGTAAACATTACAAAGTATACCACAACTTACATAAACAATCAGAATTATGACACATACTCGTACAATGCATACATCCCATACACAATCAAACAATCCTCAAACTGTACCTCTTATATACGACTTACCTATTTGAGTACGTACCTTATTTGGCACACCATTTATTTGATTTTCGGCCATTCGGCCATGCCACAAACAACAAACATAATTTTACCAATTTTCATCATATAACATCAATTTATAACTGTTAACACAAAGGTAAGACTCACACACGCAGACACCATTCACTTAGATTAAATCCCACACCTTAGTTTCAGAAATTGTAGAACTACCAATCCGCACCTTCGCTTCTAAGCCTCAGATGAGCCTAGATCCAAAAATAACACTTAAAATCAGTAACTAAAAATTAATCTAAGGCGAGCATTCAACCAAAACAACAACCATTAACAGAATCAAATCGACACAAGATCTTGCTTAAATCCGCACTCACGCTATCATCGTTACTAGATCTGAGATAACGATTAGACAAGACTAGATGCACTATCAATTGGCAAGATTAGGGGTTGTTTTATCAGTGGAAAAATCAAAGAAATCACTGCTATAAGGGGTGGCAAATGAAGAGAAAACAACAGTCCAAATCAATGGCGTTCCAAGGGTGGTAACACCACAAACGGTGGTAGAAAAGGGGCTGACTTGGGCGACACAAAGGGAGATCTTTGGGCAGAAAATGGGACAATTTTTAGGGCTATAAACAGAAATAGCAGCAAACATCGACAAACAAAAGGAAAGATAAGAGTAGGAAAAGAAAACTAACCAGTATCACCACAAGTGAGGGAAAGGGGGCGGCAATAGACAACAAAGGGGGGCTGATTTGGGTGGCATAAAGGAGAGTTTTAGGGCAGTAAAGAGGTTGATTTAGAGATTAAAAAAAAGGGTAATGTGGCTGGAAGTAAAATTAAAATTTTGTAAGGTAAAAGATTTGAACTCGGTCTCTAAGCCAATTAGATTATCTACTTATTTATCCTTAACCATTAAGCTAATAGATCATTCTTGTAATAATTTTACAAACCTATAAATAAAAGTCAAAAAGTGACCATCTCTTGGTCCACTATTCCAATTTTTTTCTAGCCCGATTTTCGAGATGTGATAGTGATATCTAGCAATGCATCATTGCTACCCTAGTTACAAGAAGTATTGATTTGACATAATCTTTTTGTAATAAAATTTTCATGTATTATATCCTTTTATCATTTATATCTAGATTAGACACAGGTCATTGAATAATCACACTTATATAGTCCAATTTCATATTCCTTGATATTTCGAGTAGACTATAATAAAAAATAAGAGTGATATCTCATATCAATTTATTTGAGCATGTCTATGCATTTTTAGTTTCACTCTATCAAGTGACTTAAGATATTGCTCCCATTATGTAAAAAGGACAAATATTATCTTGATCAATTATATCCAATTACATAGATTGTGACATACCCAATGTTAGTTTTTATAGTACAACCCATTATGGTAGATGTTTGACTATATCAAAATATACAACTCACAATGTTAGGACAATGATAATCTCAAGTCTGAGGACTGTATACATAGTTTTCACTATGAGTAATATTGTGACTATTACATAATAATCCAATAAACATACTCATAGCAGGTCAGTCCAATATGTTATTCTCTAACACATACTAATGTATTGATTTTGACATCCCTATGTTAATGATAACACTTTGCCATCAATCAATTACACATTAGTCTCAATGCATTATTATCCAATCCAACAATAATACTTGAATAGGATTTTTTTTAAGAATAATCATATTATTCTCAGGACTTTATTATTAATAGATTATTTACACACATAGAAAAAGAAACTGAAATAACAATGGCGATGTCTTATATTAACAAACAAGGTAAAACGAGTTTATGATTATAGTCATATCACGATTGGTCTTTGGGCATACTCTAACAAAGACAATCATCATTTATCACTTGTACACTTAAAAAATGAGCAAAATATCATGTTGTTCACCTAGTTAGGACCCTTGATCAAATCTAATATTCATCTCCTAAATGTTTATAAACATAAGGTTTATCTATATTTTGCTCAAATCCAAAAGTCGTGATCGTTTGATCAAATCTTTGATTCTATGAGCAAGATGCTTGCTTAATTCCATATATGGATCTAAGTAGTTTTAAAAATTTATACTCATTTCCTTTCGCTATATATTTGATGAGTTGCATTATGTATATGCTCTCTTCAAGATGGTCGTTCAAGAACGTTGTCTTGACATCCATTTTCCAGATCTCATAATCAATAGTCACTGCAATGGATAGCAGTATGCGGATTGACTTGAGCATGGCAACCGGAGAGAAGGTTTCTTCGTAACTGATACATTTTTTTAGTATAGCATTTTGCTACAAGTCTGGCCTTATAAGTTTCCACTTTTTCATCCGCATTTCTTTTCTCTTGTAGATCCACTTGCACCCTATAGGTATTATCCCTTCCGGTAATTCTATAAGTTCCCACACTGAGTTGGAATCTATCGAATCCAACTCAACTTTCATAGTTATTTCCCAAAGCTTGGAATCAACACTCTGTATTGCTTCGTCATACGTGAGTGGGTCATTATCTTCTTGTTTGGTAGACTCAATGTTAAAAACACCTCTGCTAGATTGGAAAAACTTAAGCCTACAAGATACCCTCCCACTGTGACGAAGCACCCTATACTACTGATCGTTTGCAGGTCTACTATTAGGAGTTGGTTCTGGAATCATTTCTGTAGGGTTTTGTATATTTCCCGAAAGATTCTCTAATGTCTCTTTACTCTAAGGTTTGAAGTCATTCATGTAACTTTCTTCAAGGAAAGTAGCATGAGTTGACACTATTATAGTTTGGTCATTCGGGTTATAAAATAAACTACCATTTGTTCCTTTTGGATATCGTACTAATATGCACAATTTTGTCTGTAAGTCCAACTTCCTCGCATCTTTGTCCAATATGTGAGCCAGACATCCCCAAATTCGTAAATGATTAAGATTTGGCTTCCTGCCATGCCACAATTCATATGGAGTTTCCTGTGCTGCCTTATTTGGCACATCATTCAGAATATAACAAGTTGTTTGTACTGTATATCCCTAAAAAGAGATTGGCAACTTCGAATAACTTAGCATCAAAAGTACCATATCTAACAACGTTGCCACACCATTCTATTGTGGAGTGCCTGATGCGGTTAATTGGGATAGAATCTCATTCTCTATGAGGTACCCTAAGAACTCATCAAATAAATATTTCCCACATCGATCAAATCAAAGTGTCTTTATGGGTAAACCTAGTTGTTTCTTCACTTTCGTAGGAAACTCTTTGAATTTATCAAATGTTTCAGTTTTGCGGTGCATAAGGTATACATACCTATATCTGGAATAATGATCAATAAAGGTTACATAATACTTGTAACCTTCTCTTGTACTGACGATCATGGGGCCATATACGTCAATGTGCACAAGTTTTAGGGGTTTTACGGTCCTCGTTCCTTTTGCATTAAAAGATTACTTGGTTATCTTACCTTCCAAGCAAGATTCACATCGTGGAAGATCGATTTCTTTAAGTGAACTTAAGATGTCATCTTTCACAAGTCTAATGATTCTTTATTGGTTAATATGATCAAGTCTCAAATATCAAATGTACACTTCATTAGAGTGAGAAGTTTTAAGTCTTTTATTCGTTTTTTTAGTCTTAAGTAGTGTGTACATCTTTGGTTTGAGAAAATAAAGATTATTTAGCATTCATCCATTACAGATAAGATTGTGATTTCTAAATATTACAATTTTATTATTAAAAGTCACAGTCAAGTTGTACTTATATAAACATGCAACTGATATTAGGTGTTTTTTTAAAACTTGGTACATAGAAACGTATTTTAAAATAATCTTCCTAAAATTATCAAAATAAAGATGTACATCTCTCACTACTTTAGCTACCACAATTGTCTCGGTTTCGGTCCATAACGATAGATTCTTATCTCTAAGATCTTTCGTCTCTTCGAACCCCTATAGAGAAACACAAACATGATTAATAGCTCTTGAATCAATGACTCGATGGTCTATTGAATCATTAACTAAACAAGCTTCTATCATAAAGAGTTTCATACATTTGCCTTTGGTGGTTAAATATTCCTTCCACCCTTTACAGTTCGCATTGTAGTGCATTTTCTTAGTGCAGAAAAAGCATTTAGACTTAGATAAGTCTTTTCGCTTTCTGGTTCTCTTCCTTTCCACTTTTGATGGCCTAGAGACTTTAGTTTTGTCTTTCTTAGTGTGATTTCCTTTCCCTTTTGAGGAAGAAGCAATAGTTATATTTGCTTTTACTTTTCGGACTAACTGACTGCCATTCAACATCAACTTATAGGGTGTAATTCTTTCATGAGTTTTGTAAGTATTAGGTTTTTATTGCCAATGTTATATGCGGCTTGAAAGCCAACAAAGTCATTGGGTAAGCTCTTGAACATTATCCCAATTTGAGTGTTCTGGTCCAAATTGACCTCATTTTTCGCATCCTCAGTAAAGTATCCATAAGAGTTATCATATGATTTTTTACCGAAGTACCAAGCTTTTGCTATGCATTTATCAAGCTATTTATGACAGACTGTTGAGCCAAGGTAGCTTGGCCTCCAAACACGTCTTTTAGCTTATCAAGAATCACTTTGGCATTTTTACAGCTCATCAATTGCTTATATAGGGTGTTGGTCACACTTGCCAGCATATAGCAACAAGCTATCTCATCAGACTCCTCCCAATATTTTTTTAGCCTCAACTTGAGTGGTTGGTATGCACTTATTATCAAGAATTGTTCTAAGTTTCTCATGGCTCAGGACAATTATCAAGTTCCTTTTCCGTTTCTTATAATTATTTTTGTTCAGTTTGTTTTCAGTGGGTATGTTCAATAAGGGAGTTGGTACCATTTTCGAACTGAAATTAAAATATTCATACATTAATATCTTTGTATTAAGTAATTATTTGAAAATATTTTGCAACGATAATTCTCACACCCATTGAATCAAACCACCGTGAGATGATCATGATCAACTAGTAATAACATGTATTTCCATCCAATTAGTACATGAACCTAATTCCTTAGGCATTCACATGTACTAATAATCGTGTAATGTTTAACCATCTTTCTAACTTAAGTAAATCTCTATGGAAAGTTACTTAACCAGAATATCTTAAGTGTATCTATCAACTTAACACCTATCGCATAATGCACCACAAATAAGTCATCGAGAAATAATCTCACCGAACAGCATGTTGTGGCTAATTATCCTCTTTGAAAATAGAACTTCTTGAAATATAATTTTTACAATTTACAATTTTATTTTTAATTTTTTTATTGAAATAACTTTTATTATATTTATTATGTTTATTAGAAAATAGAAAATTAAATTTGGAGCTGCTTGATTCATCTATTAGTGAATTTTAAAAGTCAACATGATGAAATACAAAAACTATTTCAACACTTAATTAATTTGTTTTAGGGTAAAGTACTAAAATAGTCACTTTTATTTGTCTCAAGTTACATTTTAGTCACTTATGTTTGAAATATTACGTTTTAGTCACTTACGTTATCGCGTTGTAATATTTACAGTGTAACGATAAACTGACATGACATGTTAAATCATCATTTCAAACAAAAATTTTAGGTTAATTTATACAGTCGATCCCCATTTTTTTCTTTTCTGTTTTCTTAACTTTCTTTTTTTTCTTTATTTTTCATTCTCTTCTACTTCTCCCTCAGTTTTCCTCCATTTTTCATTTCTTTTAACGTGATTTTTCTATGTTTTCCATTTGTTAAAACTAGTCTTTATACTTTTTTTTTGAACAATTTAATTTTTTTCGAATGAGGCGAGCTTGTGGACTAGTTTTAACAAATGAAAATTATAAAAATACTACGTTAAAAGAAATGAAGAATGAAGGAAAACAGAGGGAGAAACAAAAGAGAATGAAAAATAAATAAATAAATAAATAAAAGAAAAGTTAAAAGAATATAAAAGAAAATAATTAAATTGCTCAAAATAAAAAAATATATAAGGACCAATTGTATAATTTAATCTAAATTTTTTGTTTGAAATGATAATTTAACGTGTCACATCAGCTTATTGTTACACCGTTAACGGCAATTAACGACTCGGTGACTAAAATGTTATAACATGACTTAAGTGACTAAAATGTAATATTTCAAACATAAGTGACTAAAATGTAACTTGAAGCAAACGAAACTGACTATTTTAATAGTTTTTTCTTTGTTTTATTAATGCGAATTAAATGCGAATTAAGACGGAAATTTACTTAATTTAAGAGAGAGAAAAAAAAAGAAAAGAAATTTATCGATTTTTTAGGCTTGATAAAACTTCTAAATTATTACGCTTTTTTTAGATAAATATTTAAATTATTTTTTAATCGAATCAATACTTAAAATATAATTTTATAATTTTAAGAAATTGAATATTAAATAAAAATAAATTATTATTTAATACTACTCTCTCTTTCACTCTTCCCGCTTCCCCATCTTCATCTTCACCCTCCCCCTCCCTTCTCTCTCTTTGACCATCCAACTCTTTACTGGAACCCGAAAGGTCTCACCCTCGACAATCTCGAACACTGCCGAAAACATGACAAACCATTCGTCTGCTCCAAACAGTACCGTCCAGACAACCAACCAACACAAGGCGGTGTTTTACGACCACAACTGGTGGTAGAGACAAAAACGTGGTTTCCATGGCCACCACCTCAGTAGCTCCGATTCAAATAATATTTTTCTTGCAAAGGTTCCTTAGACTTGTTGTCGTTAACCAGATGACCGCTTTTACCTGGAACTTTTTTGCAGTGAGGTATGATGAAACTTAAGCGTTAAACATGCGTTTTATGTTTAATGGTACAAGATGTAGAAATTTCTTCCATGAATCATATTGGTGAGGGACCTTTTTTTATTTTTCTTCAAATAAATATGGAGACTGTAACTGCAGCCGTGTAAATAGGTCAGTTTGCAGGAGAGTTTGTGTACAACACTAATTTAATTGAGTTAAAAGGAAGAAGCTGCAGGAGAGAGAGACAAAGGAAGAGGGAAGGAAAATTTTCATTTTCATTGAATTAAAAATTTATCATTAGCTGAAAATTTTGTAATAGAGATAATGATTAATCCAATGAAAATATATTAAAACAACAATATAGTTTGAAGAGCAAGGCATCTGTTGAAATGTACAAATTAATTCTTCTCTTAAATGATGATGTAACACATTCATCTCAATGTTTAATTACTAATTTAATCGTTAAACTATAGTCAAAATATCGTTTTTAATTTTTTTAACAATAACTTTTAAAAGAATTATTTTATTTTATTTTATTTTTACAAATTTGGAAAAAAATTAAAAAAAAAACTAAATTTTTAAAATCATTAAATCTTGAAAGCAACTTTCTATTTCTTTTTACAAATCTGGAAATATAAACCAAAAAAAAAAAAATCCATCGTATCGCTTCATCTTCTTGGTTGTTCAACAGCTGTTTTAATCTTTTCATATTCTTTCACCTTCTCATGTAGCCAAAGTCTCCACGGAAAAAGGTTGAAACCGTCTTTTCATCAATCTTTTACTTGAAAATTCAAACGTGAAGTTTCTCCTTAAATTAAATCAAACATTAAAAATGGCCCACCGCAGCCAATGATTTAATTTCTTTTTTAATTTTAAAGTTATGAACATATTTCCTGGTGTAAATCATCAATCACGAGCATGCAATAGAAAACAGATCAAAGCCAACTTACAATATAAGCACAGGTTGGATTTTCAGGACACACCTCTTTTTTATTCACTTATTTCAACATCTTCATCCATTTAAGCTATTCCTATAATTTAAAAAGACTAGATCACAATGCCACCTACACCGGTTCCCAAGGATTTTTTTTTTTAACATTTAAAAAGATAATAACTGGTAATAAAGGTAGAACTAACATGGCCCTGTAAAGGGGGCAGCAACAGCCAGCTTCAAGCAGACCAGCAACGAAGGCAACTGACAAAAAAACGCGGCAACCGCCTCTATTTGGTTAAAACACCAGCCATATGCATCTTACAACAGATACGCACAACCACCACTTCACAGCATCAGTCACGTACAATTTTGCTACAACTCAAAATATTAGCAATAATAGGGTGCGATTAAATACACCGATGAAACCATTATACACAAGGTTATTTTGGTTCAATTAAGCAGTTGCAAGGGTCAGATCAAGACATTACTCTCTTTATTTTAGAACCTGCATCATACGTCCATCATACGCAGCATTTCACAGTTCAAATTTCCTTTTCTACCATCACCGCAACTTAACCTTGGTCTCAATTTTAGAAAAAGAGCAAATCAAGAGGGTAACCGCATAGAAATATCAGAAACCTAAAGGATGCAAGGCTTTCAAAAATCAAGACTCAACTACAGGTCTTACCAATTATAAATATCAGTTAAAAGTACTTAACAGATTGTCCCTGCAATCAGCATACTGCTATAACCAGCATCACAATCACGATCATTCATCTACAGATACAAACAGCATCAACAGCCACAACATCAACATCATGTCCATTTGCCCAAGTCACTCTTTCCCCCGAACATTGCTATAAAACCCAACAGATAGTTTCAGATGAATCAGCATTCTTAGAAAAAAGGGAAACACAATAACTAAAAAGAAACACTGGAGTGGCTCCATGAAAAATTAATTTGGGAGACAAGCAACAAGGAGCCAACTATAAGATCTAAAGGGGGAACGGAAAGCAACCTAAAACAACCAGCTTACATCACAAAATCTTTGGTGGGTACTGAAACATCAAACTTGAAACTACATTAGTTCAGACTCCAAGATACTGCTTAAGTGATAGAGAAAGAAGGTTCAGGACAGTTAATTAAAACACCAAAAAACCAGTCCTACCAATACTAGAGAACACAAGATATATAAATGTCCTCAACACCAACATAGCAACAAGATACGTGCTACTTAGAGTCTCCAGTAATTCATCCACAAGATTATTCCTACAAAATTCAAATGCAAAAGTAAACAGTTAAGGATTAGAACTGCTTTGCAAAGGTAATTTTATGGTAAAAAAGAAAAAAAAAAGATTAAACAGAAATGGGGAAGCGGAGAAGAATAAACTAGAAAGTGAAAAACTCACATCAACATCTGAGTTCCGAGGAGATGGACTACGAGAATCAGCAGGGTGGCCTCGTGGTGAAACACTTCGAGGACTTGGAGACCCTCCATCACGGCTGCGCCTGTAAGGACTTTCACCCCTTGGAGAAGAGGCCTTGCGTGGGGTAAGACTCCTACGAGGACTAGGGCTGCGGCGAGCAGGAGAAGCACTGAAATAAAAATAAAAGTATCACAACAACATAGCATAAAAGAAATTGGCATTCTAATCCAAGAGCAAAGTATAAAATACAAACCTCAGTGATCGACTGCTACTCCGCCGATCATCATCATAGCACCCTCTTCCTCGACCTTTAGAATAGTCAGGACTTGCACTACGACTCCTGCTGCGACGCCGATAGTCTCTGTCTTTCCCACGATATCGATCACGTTCATACCGGTCATAGCTCCTACTACGACTTCTTCTCCTATAACCCCTATCTCTGGAATAATCATCCCGGTGCCTGAAGATATTGAATACAATGCAAACCAGTTTACTAGAAATGAGACAATAAAGAAATACAATTAATCCCTATATTTTGGCTATTCAAACAAGCTTAAAAGCATCACATATACAAACCAAGCAGGCTTCCCCTTTTAAAATCACATCAGATAAAAGAACATTACTTGAAAAATGCCAAGGTGAAAATGGGCAAAAAACTAGTGTCTCCCGACATGTAGTTCAGGAACAAGAAGATAAACATTGAGTTAATGAATTAGCTCAGAGCTACCAGCATCTAGCACCATCATGTTCATGCTACCAATAATCAAGACTGCTTTAGTTAGTAAGAAAAAGCAAACCATGTAAACCTTCACAGTTATCCCTTCATCAATGTCCCCCATGATTTATTCAAAAAGGTGGGGACAGACAGATAGAAAATGAAATTACAGTACAAAAATGTGAAAATCAAAAGTTGTCTATGCAAAAAAAAAAAGAGCAGTTAACACAACTTACCTTCTGCGTGGGCTGCGACTTCTTGACCTTGGAACTGGTTCAATAATCCTTCCTTTGTGACTGCAAAAGAAATAGTACATCAGAGACCTTAGGAGTTAAGACTGAAATTACTAGAAATAGAGGTAAGCGTTCGATCGAATCGAGTGAAAAAATTTCGAGTTAATTGAGTTCACGAGTCCTATTTTATTATCCAAACTCAATTTAAAATTTTTTTGAATTGAGTCGAGTCAAATCGAGTTAAATCGAGTGAAATTGTTAAGAGTTAAATTAGAAAAATTAAACATATCAAATAAAAATATTGTTACAGAATAACTATTTCCATGTTAAAGCACATAAATTTGAAACCATATATATTTGAAAAAAAATTCAAAGTAAAATCATAAAAAAAATAAAATACTATGATAAGTTTAAATCATTAATTAGGCCACCAAAATTATTATTTTAGAAAATTTTTAAAATTTTAACTTTTCTTTATATATTTTTTAGAATTTTTTAAAAACTTTATATTTTTTAAATATAAAATTTGAAATTTTTATAAATATTTTGAATGTTAAATTTTATTTTGAATTTTTGAAAATTATTTTGAATTTTTGTTGAGAGAGACCAATTTGCTTATTTTCAAAGCTGACAGAGACCAAAAGGGTATTTACACCAATCTGTTATTCAAATTATTCAGGTTATTCGAATTGTGAAATTCAACTTGACTCGAACTCGAAACTCAAATCGAGTTATTCAAGTTGACTCGAATAATTCAAATATCTCATAGATTAATTAGAAATTTGAATTTTTTTTCGACTTTTTCAAATCGAATCGAATTTTGCTCACCCAAATATTAAAACCATATGAGAAAGGATATATATGGATAAGATGCATTAAAAGAATAGATAAGCTACTCACTGGAAGTAATTAGCTGATCACCACTACACAATACTTATGCAGTTGGACATTATCTGAGTAGAAGCCAAACAATAAAGTATTTTCCTTAGTGATACGAAGTTAAAGCAGAACTAAAATAATTTTTTTTCACAGCAATATAGACAATAAAAATAAAACCAGAGATTGCTGCACAACAATTAAGCGAGCAACCCAAACTGGCTTTCCAACTTCCAAACAATCACTTGAAACAGTAATAAGTTACTAATACAAATTAGTCAAGCAAGTGGACATATTTCATGTTCAAGCCGAACAAGATCGCTTTTTGCTTCATGATAGTTAAACAATAATAAAAAATTTTGTCACCCAGCATATATCTTCTCTACATCAGGCTCAAAAAATCAGTTCAACAGTAAAAGCAATTGAATAATAAAAGACAGCCAGCACAAAACTTACATCCTTTCTGCATTAGGCCCATATTTCGCAAATTGAACTGTTATCTCCCGACCATCAACGACTCTCCCTGCAATAAGAAGGGAAATTCCATATAATTGTAATGAGTTATCCACACAATCAATACAATATCACAATCAATACAAAAAAAAGAAGTTGCTGGCAGGGTTACCATCGAGCCTATCCACAGCTTTCTGTGCCTCATCCGCATACTTATATCGTACAAATGCAAAACCTCGAGAATCACCAGTCCTATAATCACAAATAAAAATCGTTCTCTTATAAATTCATAAACCACCACAGAAAGAACAAATACAAATCAAAAAAGAAAAAACGAAGAACCTTCGATCTTTAGGGATAAAGATGTCAACGACTTTCCCGTACTTATCGAACAATGGAAACAAATCATCAGCGGTCGTACCTAAACAAAATTCAAACAAAATCAAATGTTTTCCAGTTAAAAATTTATAAGCCAAATCGCAGCAAAGATGTTAAACGACGAAGCCGCTAAAGAGAGAAGCTTACGGAATGTGATATTGAGGACGAGAAGAGAGTAGGTATCAGTGATGTCGGGAGGACCTGATCTTCCAAAGTGAGACATTTTTTTTCTTCGCAATTGATGAGAAGAAGAAAAAAATTGGGGGAAGAACAGAGATCGAGAAATAGAAAAGGTTTTACGGTTAGGGTTTATATTTGTGGATGTGAAGGTAAAATCCACGAAAAAGTTTAGTTACAATTTTTGTGTTAATTAAAATAAATAAATAAAATAAGGGTAATCTACAAAAGTAGTCACTTTTATTTGACTCAAGTTACATTTTAGTCACTTATGTTTGAAATGTTACGTTTTAGTCACTTATATTATTATTTTGTTACGAAGTGATCACCCTACAGCTAAGTTCCGTTACAACTAGATTTTAGGTGTAACTTAGATTTCTAAATGGGTGAAAATAGATTTTTAATTAAATAAATTTAATTAATTAAAATTTTTAAACCTAAACCTTAACTGAAAAAACTGTTCATCTTCTCTTTTTAATTTTTCTTCGGTCTCTTCTTTTTTTCATTTGACTGGAAAAACTATTATCAATATCAAAATAGCTTAAATCAAATTGACTGCTTCGTAAAGATGGATTTAATGGAGGGTCTAGGTATGTCTTCTTTGCATTCCTCTACCTCTTTTATTCAATTCCGAAAAAACAAAAGATTGGATTTTTTATTGTTTAATGAAAACCATAAATTAAAATTCTTGATATTTTCTTCGACTTTTTGAAATTTTTTGTGAACATATATTTTATTTTGCGTCGGTAGACATCCCATAAATGACTAAAACATACATTTCAAACATAAGTGACTAAAATGTAACTTAAGGTAAATAAAAGTGACTATTTTTATAAATTACCCTAAAAATAAAAGATTTCGAGAATGGTCGAAGTCGGGATATTTTTATGTGATTTTGGAGTGGCGTTTAATTACAACTTTGCCACCGCGTTTGTGTTTTATTATCTTTTTCTACAGTATTCTAGAGTCCAACTTTTATTCGGATTTCGTTTTTCTAATATTATAATATTATTATAGCATTTAATTTCATTGTTATCACTATTTTTATATTAATTATATATATCCAAAAGACCCTTAATGAATCTAAAATTTGAAGAAAATATATTTTATTTAATAATTTGATCAATTTTTAAATATTTTAGTTAAAATTACTTTTCTAATTTTCTCAATTTTAAAATTGAGTAAATTGGTCCCTCTTTAAAAATTTGAAGCAATTTAATCCCTTTCAATTTCAAAAGTGAGAAATTAAGAACAATTAATCATAGCGTTAAATTTTTCTGTCGATTGTACACAATTTTCTTTGGTATAATAAAAATTTTAGCTCTTAAAGCTTACACATTCTGTTAATTTGGTGGTGATTTAACAAATTTGACCTATAACATTTATGTAAATGTGTAAATGTTGAGGCTAAATCTATTGATTTTTTTAGATTCTAGACAAAATTAATAAAACATGTAAATATCAAGAGCTAAATTTGTTGTTATGCCAATCAAGTTTATATACAATCGACTGAAAACAATAATGTCGCAATTAATTACCATTGGTTACTTACTCTCAAAATTGGCGGGATTATAGTGCTCCGGTTTTTTAAAGGAATTAATATACTCAATTTTAAAATTAAAAAAGATAGAAGAGTTCGTTTTACTAATATTTTATTTAAATTTAATGGATTGTTTAGATCCTTTGATGAGTCTAATTTGAGTTAGAGTTTAAAAATTTACATAACAATATAATTTGGGCCATAAACACTTTTAAACTAAAGTATGCTGATTTACTTTTTTTTTTTAGGCCTAATGGAAAATTTAATCTTTAAAACTTATATATATTTATCAATTTGATCTAGTTAGATTTGTCCCTTAACAATTTTTGCTTGGTTGAGGGTTGAGACTTCGACAATGGCCCCGCCACGGAGCATTTGGGCAAGCCCCCACCTTGATAGAGAAGGTGATTTTCTTGGCGTTGGTTATGGACGTGCTGTTGTAGGCTATTACTGCTCCGTCTTTTGCCATGGCTGCTAAATGCTTGTGGAAATGCTTGTGAGGGTGGGAGCCTGAGAGGAAATAAAAGAGGGGTAGCCGTTGGTGGTTTGCTAGTTTGAGAAGCTTCGGTGAACAGTCATAACTGATTCAAGAATTTTACTTGGTTTAGGTTATGGAATTTGTTCTGATATATTATCTTCTGGGTCGTTAATAAATCTTGAAAAAGAGCAACAGAAATTATAATATTTTTTATTGATTTTTTACAGACTTAAAATTTTATAATATTTTTATAATTTGTTAGTAAATTCTAATATTTTTATAAAACTATATCTTTAGTAATTTTTATAATATTTTTCCTAAAAGCTTAATTGTTTTTTTATTTTAGGGTTTTGTTTTACCCTTACGCTATAAAATTAGTCATTATTTTAATCAAATTTAGTTAAAAAAATAGTCGAAGGATAAAAACATTGAGAATTATACTATTATTTAAGTACTTTATTAAATTTATGTCATTTTTTAACCGTGTCACCAATTCAATTATAAAATTAAAAAATAATTCTTTCTTTTAAAAGTATATTTACTATAATTATGATGCTTTTTTTTCTTTTCATATTTTTATATAATCTTTAAATAAAAGTTTAATTTATAATTTGACTCTAAAAATATACTCATTTTAATGTGTTCATGTTATAATTTTTAGTTCATTTTATTAACATAAACGCCACATGTCTTTCTTTTATAAAATATATAAAATCTTAAAAAATCTAAGAAATTGAAAAAAAATAACTAAATATTTTTATCAAATAAATCAAAAATCATTTCGGCAATTCTTAATTTTTATCTTCTTCTTGAACATCAAAATTCTTCTCTGATAAAATTTCAACCTCATTTGGGTGATTCTTCACTATCAAATCCTTCTCCTTCATCACCCTAGCACCAAAAAATAAAAAACCACTAATTCCATTAAATAATTATATGTTTTTAAGTCAAAAAAAAATCTAGGCTACAGTTCGTAGAAGATGAGAGTATAATTTAGTTTTCCATATGCTTTATTTTTGTCAAATCCTCAATTGCTAGGGCTAGCTAACACCCGTTTGTTGTTGAAACAAGAAAACCAGAAAAGGAAAAAAACAACAAAGAGAAAAAAAGCCATCTGATTTGAGTTTTCAAGCTCAGTGGGCTCCAAGTCTTTGTTTGAGAATCTGAACGGTGAAAAGAAAGACACTAGGGAGGAAGGTTAATACTGAAATCCTGAACCCATCCAACAATCGACGCCGGAGATCAGAGCGTCGGAACTTCGTAAGTAAATTAGGTAAATTCATGGTTTTTGTTGGGTTTCGTGAGAAAATAAAGTGGATATTTGAGTAGAGGAGAGAAAGGGGAAGAGTTTGATGATGATATTGATTGGACAAATTAGTATCATTAAAGAAGTGGTTCGTTAACACTATTTAAATATAACATTTCATTGAAAATTTTCTTATATAAATAGTGATATTTTCTACTTTTTAACGGAAATGTTATTATTAAATGAGTAATCATTTAAATTGATTTTTTTTAACACTTTCATTATAAATTTCGATAATATATGTGTTGTTTTTTAGCACAATATCTAGAACTACCCATAATTTCTCTCAATCCATAAATAGAAAGATAATGTGTTTTAATATACTCAAATTCATGTTCTCCTATATTGGCAATAATATCCATGCGAGCCAAGATTTAATCGGCATTTAATTGGAAGTTTTTAGGATAAATTACCAAAATAGTCACTTTTGTTTTCTTCAAGTTATATTTTACTTACTTATATTTGAAATATTATGTTTTAGTCATTTACGTTAGTCTGTTGTTATATTTAGTCACTTATTCATTAATTATCGTTAACAGCATAACGGTAAGCTGAAATGGAACATTAAATCATTATTTTAAATAAAAATTTTAGGTTAAATTATACAATTGGTCTCTCTATATTTTTTTTGTTTTGAGTTATTGGGACAAATTGCTCAAAACGAAAAATAAAAATAGGGACCAATTGTATAATTTAAACTAAAATTTATGTTTGAAACGATGATTTAACGTGCCAACTGTTGTTCCAATAGGGTCGGAAGCGTGTAAATTATTGTACTAAAAAATCACACAAAGTTCAATTCCCAGGGAAGAGAGGTGGATCACAAGGATCTCTTAAATACCAAGTCTTTCCTTAGTCAGAATATTCCTTCTAACGTAATTTAATAGCACAATTAAATACTACTATTATACCCTCAAATATTGAAAGAAAAATATGACAAAAAGAACACAAGAGTTTTAACGAGGTTCGGTAAATTATACCTACGTCCTCGGGCTACTAAAACCAGATGATAACTTTACTATCTCCAAAATATTACAAACAAATAGAATTCCTTAAGAATTCTCAAATGGGAGAAGAGAGAAAACTAAAAGAGAAAGATTGGTTGGGATGAATTGAAATGAGAAATGAGAAGGCCTATTTATAGTTGAGGTTCAAGGACCAAACAATAAATAGCCCATTATCTCAAGGACCAAAAAAAATTATCCCTTGCCACTTTTCCAAAGTTGGTGGTTGTCATTATTGATTGTCTCCCATTAATGTTAATGGCAACCATTATTAATTGTCTTCCATTAATGTTAACAATCTCCACCTTGAAGATTTGATTAGGATAATCACATCTTCACACACTTCCTTAAACTCCCCAAATTCGATAAAGCTATCTTTTGTAGTGCCTACAAATGCGCTCTCGAGCGCCATACACCTGAAGGTGCTCAAATTCTCAGGATGTTAATCAAGTTCAAACAATGATTAAACTTGATTGTTGTTACCACCTTGGTCATCATATCTGCGGGATTATCTGCTGTCGGAATCTTCTGAAGTAGAATTTTTCCTTTTTCAAATACTTCCCGCACAAAGTGATATCTTACGTCGATATGCTTGGTTCTTGAATGATAGACTTGATTTTTCGCTAAATGAATAGCGCTCTGACTGTCACAATATAAACTTATGTGACTTTGAACAACTCCTAAGTCTTTCAACAATCCATTAAGCCAAATAGCCTCCTTAACAGCTTCTGTAACTGCCATATATTCTGCCTCTGTAGTAGACACAGCTACTGTAGACTGTAAGGTAGACTTCCAACTCACTGGGGCTTTCGCAAGAGTAAACAGATACCCCGTAGTTGAACGACGTTTATCTAAATCACCAGCAAAGTCGGAATCAACATATCCAACTAGAAACTGACCAAGTGCTTCATCCTGTTCAAAAATTAAACCAACATCTACGGTTTTTCGAAGATACCGTAGAATCCATTTCACAGCTTGCCAATGTCCTTTTCCAGGATCATGCATATACCTGCTCACAACTCTAACAACTTGTGAAATGTCAGGCCGCGTACACACCATCGCATACATCAAACTCCCAACTGCATTAGCATATGGGACTTTCGCCATATATTCTCTTTCATCCTCAGTCTTCGGAGATAATTGAGCACTAAGTTTCAAATGAGAAGCAAGTGGGGTACTTACATGTTTTGTGTTTTCATTTACACCAAAACATTGTAATACCTTTTTCAGATATTGCTTCTGATTTAAACAGACCTTGCCTCTCGGTCTATCTCTACTTATCTCCATGCCGAGAATCTTCTTGGCCTCACCTAGATCTTTCATCTCGAACTCTTGATTCAACTGAGCCTTCAGCTTATCTATCTCATTTTGGCTCTTCGAAGCGATTAACATATCATCAACATACAAGAATAGATAAATGAAAGATCCGTCATGCAGCTTCTGCAAATATACACAATTGTCATATTTGCTTCTTGTGTACTTCTGCCTTCTCATAAAGCTATCAAATCGCTTGTACCACTGCCTCGGGGATTGCTTCAATCCATATAGTGATTTGTTAAGCTTACAAACCCAATTTCTACCACCAGCATCTGTGTATCCTTCGGGCTGAGTCATATAGATCTCCTCTTCTAACTCACCATGCAAGAAAGCCGTCTTAACATCAAGTTGAGCTAGTTCCAAATTCAACTGTGCTACCAAGGCCAACAAAATTCTAATGGAGGAATGCTTCACAACAGGGGAAAATACATCATTGTAGTCAATTCCCTCCTTCTGAGCGTAGCCTTTAGCTACCAATCTTGCCTTGTAGCGAATATCCTTCTTGCTAGGAGATCCATCTTTCTTTGCGAATACCCACTTGCATCCGATTGCCCTTTTACCTTTCGGTAATTGCGCCAACTCCTAAGTATTGTTCTTCCGGAGAGACTGCATTTCTTCATCCATGGCGCTTTTCCATTTATCACTTTCTAAGCTTTGCATTGCTTCTTGATAAGTGATAGGAATATCATCAACAACGGGAAGGGCGTAGGCCACCATATCAGTAAATCGAGCAGGTTTATGAATTTCTCTCCGTGGCCTTGCAACTGCAACTGGTTCTGGTGTACTTAGTGGTTCTTGGGTCAGAACCTCTTCAACCTCTAATTCCTCCATTGTGGCTGGAGAATTAGACTTATTAACTGGGCAAATCCCCATCTGCTCAAACTCCACCTGTTTTGGAGTACACTCCACCTGCTGTGGAGTATTACTCGTCTGAATATCTTTATCTGCTACCTTTTTCAATGTGGCAGATTCATCAAAGGTAACATCTCTGCTACAGATCATTTTCTTTGTGCTTAAGCACCAAAGACGAAATCCCTTCACTCTAGAAGTGATTCCCATAAAGAGAGCTTTCTTTGCCATCGGATCTAACTTTGACTCCTTCACATGGTAATATGCAGTGGTTTCAAACACATGTAAGGAATCATAATCTGTAGCCGGTTTTCCAGACCATACCTCCATAGGAGTTTTTCTTTCTAATGCAGATGATGGCAAATGATTAACAAGATGGCCAGCGTATGTCACAGCCTCAGCCCAAAATTGCTTGCCCAACCCAGCATTGGACAACATACATCGAAATTTCTCCAGCAATGTTCGATTCATACGCTCTGCCAATCCATTCTGCAGTGGTGTATCCCTAACTGTGAAGTGTCGAACAATACCATACTCTTGGCACACATCGAAGAACGGATCACTTTTATATTCCCCTCCATTGTCCGTCCTAAGCCGCTTGATTTTCTTGCCAGTCTGGTTTTCGATCATAGTTTTCCATTTAAGAAAAACTCTAAGCACTTCATCCTTAGTTCTCATGGTATACACCCAAACTCTTCTGGAAAAGTCATCAACAAAAGTAACAAAGTAGTATTTTCCTCCCAATGAAGGTGTCTTGGAAGGCCCCCACACATCTGAGTGAACATATTCCAAAATACCTTTTGTATTATGGATAGCAGTACCGAATTTCACTCTCTTTTGCTTTCCCAGAACACAATGCTCGCAAAATTTTAATTTGCAAGCCTTTTCACCTTTCAACAATCCTTGCTTTGCCAGAATTTGCAAGGATTTTTCGCTGGCATGTCCCAACTTCATATGCCACAACTGTATTGAGTCCAATTCTTTGTTGCCGGAAGCTGCAGCGACTGCTCCAATAACTGTACTACCTTGGTAGTAATACAAGTTATTTTTCCTGATGCCCTTCAATATCACAAGTACGCCAGATGTCACTTTCAAAACCCCATCTCTCATAGTAACAACTGAATCATTGGATTCCAGGGCTCCCAATGAGATGAGATTTTTCTTCAAATTGGGCACGTACCGAACATCAGTCAGAACTCTGGTTGATCCATCTTTATTCTTTAATTGGATTGAACCTATCCCAACAGTTTTACAGGCATTGTCATTGCCCATATAAACAACTCCTCCATTTAGTTCTACTAAATCAGAGAACCACTCCCGGTTAGGGGACATATGATAGGTACAACCCGAATCCAATATCCACTCATCTGAATGGAACGACGATGATGATGCAACCAGTGATAGTTCAGAGTCACTGGTATCATGCTTTGCAACACAAGCATCTACATCAGCTTTTCCCTTATTCTTCAGCTTTGGACAATTTTTCTTCCAGTGGCATTTCTAATGCCAAAAAGCACATTCATCTTTCCCGAGTCTGGACTTTGACTTTGATCTCCCCTTTTGAGTTTTCTTCCGAGTGTATGAACGACCTCGGACTACTAAAGCTTCTGTATCTCTGATTGAGTTTTTCTGTTTGTCCTTCTTTCTTTGTTCATAACTGTATAAGGCCGCACAGACTTCGCTCAGAGATATATCACTCCTGCCATGAAGTAGAGTAGTTTCTAGGAACTCAAACTCCTCAGGAAGTGACCCCAACAGCATCAAAGCCAAATCTTCATCTTTGAATGTCTCATCCATATTCAGCAAATCAGTGACTAACTGATTAAATTTGGTGATGTGATCATTCATTGTGGTACTTGGGACGTATGTGAAGCGAAACAGTCTTTTCTTCAAGTGGAGCTTATTTTGACTGTTTTTCTTCAAAAAATTTTCTTCAAGTGCCACCCACAACTTATTTGCAGAAGTCTCATTTGAAAAAGCATACCTCTGCTCTCGAGAAAGGCATGATCGAATTGTGCCACATGCCAACCGATTGATCGCCTTCCAATCTTTCTCCTGTACATCATCTGGTTTCTCTTCATCAATGGCAATGTCTAGACCCTGCTGAAAAAGGGCATCTAGAACCTCACTTTGCCACATACCAAAATGGCCCGTGCCATCAAAGATCTCCACGGCCAGTCTTGCATTTGCAATTGTCGGTCTTGTCCACATGGACGATGTTGAAGCTCCTACACCGACTGTTTTCTCCATAATCTTTCAATATACCTAAAGAAATCTTTTCTGATGTGGAAGATCAGTTCAAACTGCAACCACAGAGCATACTACGGTTAACCTTCGGCTCTGATACCACTTGTTGTTCCAATAGGGTCGAAAGCGTGTAAATTATTGTACTAAAAAATCACACAAAGTTCAATTCCCAGGGAAGAGAGGTGGATCACAAGGATCTCTTAAATACCAAGTCTTTCCTTAGTCAGAATATTCCTTCTAACGTAATTTAATAGCACAATTAAATACTACTATTATACCCTCAAATATTGAAAGAAAAATAGGACAAAAAGAACACAAGAGTTTTAACGAGGTTCGGTAAATTATACCTACGTCCTCGGGCTACTAAAACCAGATGATAACTTTACTATCTCCAAAATTTACAAACAAATAGAATTCCTTAAGAATTCTCAAATGGGAGAAGAGAGAAAACTAAGAGAGAAAGATTGGTTGGGATGAATTGAAATGAGAAATGAGAAGGCCTATTTATAGTTGAGGTTCAAGGACCAAACAATAAATAGCCCATTATCTCAAGGACCAAAAAAAAATTATCCCTTGTCACTTTTCCAAAGTTGGTGGTTGTCATTATTGATTGTCTCCCATTAATGTTAATAGCAACCATTATTAATTGTCTTCCATTAATGTTAACACCAACTCATCTTACCGTTTCACCGTTAATGGCAATTAACACTCAGTGACTAAAATGTTACAACACGATAACGTGAGTGACTAAAATATAATATTTTAAATATAAGTGAATAAAATATAATCTGAAAAAAATAAAAGTGACTTTTTGGATAGTTTAGCCAAGTTTTTAATACAAACATGTCACGAATATTAGAATCGTGCAGGACATCAAAATGGAGATCATCGCGTGCCGTGAATACCCCATTTGAGCGTGTGAAGCTCAACACACTTCCTGTGGATATATCCTACTGCTAAGCTAGAAGTCTGAAAGTTGCTAAAATAACACGCACACTGAAACACAGCGTTTTCCATTTCCGTTCACGGCATGATCTTCGAGAACCATTCCCAAAATTTAGACCCCAAAATGCGAAAACCCAAACCCTGAACTCACTGTTTTTTTTCCCCTTTATAGTACTACTGTCTTGATCTCTTATATATATATATTTTCTCTCATGGCGGAGGAGGTCATCTCTGGTAGTGGATCTTCGGGAAGAGAAGGAGAGATCGATATAAGAGTAGGATTAACCTCGAGGGATTCGTTAGATTCTCGGTGGGTGTTCCCAGGTGAAGACGACTCTGAGATCGAAGAAAATGGCGACGGCGACGATGATTTACCGCATCGAGCTGCGGTGGACTCCGAAGACGAGGATAATCAGGAACACCATTTGATCCGCACTGAACCACGCGTGGATTCCTTTGACGTCGAAGCACTCGAAGTCCATGGCGCACATAGAAGTGATTACGAGGTACATTGTTCTTTACGAGTTTGTCCTGCTAATCTAATAGGTTATTTTTTCTGTTCATAATTTTGGAAGCTCGAATTTATTTGGTGTCTGATTTGATTGCATTGAAGCATGCTTTTGGTTATTTTAATTTGTCTGGCTTATATGGAAGTTAATGGGTTATGATTCGGTAATCCTATAATAACCATGGTAACGAAAATTAGATTAGTTTTATTTTTTTTTTTTATGTTCTTTAATTTTGCTGCTTACTTTTTATGTGTCTCTACTTAAACTTGATCGCAGGATTTAGGTATAGCAAGGAGAATAATACATGCCTTTCAGACCCTCGGAGTTGTATTTGGTGATGTGGGAACAAGTCCATTATATACATTCAGTGTGATGTTTAGCAAGGCACCTATCAAGGGAGACGAAGATGTTATTGGAGCACTATCACTAGTTCTATACACCTTACTCTTGGTCCCCCTTGTGAAATATGTCCTTATCGTACTTTGGGCAAACGATGACGGTGAAGGTATGTCAGATGTTCCCAATCAAGTCCCTATTCATGATCTTTTATGGAGGCCTTAAACATATATGTTAAATATATGTATTCCAAGTCAACTGTTTTACATTTTCTGTTGCTGGTTTCTTGAAGGTGGTACTTTTGCATTGTACTCGTTGATTTGCCGGCATGCTAATGTCAGTCTTCTCCCAAATCAGCTCCCATCAGACACCCGGATATCTAACTTCATACTAAAATTGCCATCTCCTGAACTTGAGAGATCACTTAAAATAAAGGAGAGACTAGAGGCTTCATTGACTCTGAAGAAACTCCTTCTGATGTTAGTGCTTGCTGGCACTTCTATGGTGATAGCTGATGGGGTTGTTACCCCAGCAATGTCAGGTTTCCATATCTATTGTTCTTGCCTTTTTTTTTACAGAACTGCTATGATGGAATAGAGTATTAAGTGGTTTGAGTTCTCATTTTCAATGTTTAGATAATAACTTTTGTGTGTATATATCTCTTTATAGTAATGTCTGCTGTTGGTGGTCTGAAGGTTGGAGTTGCTGCAATTGAACAAGGTAAGGTGGTATTTTATGCTATTATCAGCTTTATAAAACATTATTGCTTTTCTGCCTCACTTTTCCACTGTTAGTAAATTCTCTCAGAAAGGACATCTGTTCTCAATTGACCTTGTTGGCTAGGATTCATTTGCATATTTTGACTAAAATGTTATTGAAATTTACTTGTTATTTGGATATAGTATGGGATGGTGCTGCATTTTATTAGCTTGTAGATCTCATAGCTTCTTGAATGACCCTGAGTCGACAATTGTTCATCGTGTTTCTTCAGCAGCCTTTGTCTTGATCATGTGCCATTTGTAATGATAATTTAACTTTATTTAGACTATAGCTTATAATTTGGCTAAGTCCTAACTCTGCATGTATTATAAACAATGTGGTCTTTTTCCTTTTGCCTTTCTGCTTTTACATCTAATAGTTTTTGCTATATTATTACAGGTAAATATTCATTAACTTAATTCTTCTATTTCCTTCTTTGCTTTTCTTTACTTGCAGATGAAGTGGTGATGATATCAGTTACCTTTCTTCTAATTTTGTTCAGTGTACAGAAGTTTGGAACAAGTCAAGTAGGACTTGCTGTAGGCCCTGCTTTGTTCATATGGTTTTGTTCTTTAGCAGGCATTGGAATTTACAATCTTATTAAGTATGATGCAAGTGTCTTGAGGGCATTTAATCCCGTTCACATCTATTTGTACTTCAAGAGAAACTCAGTTAACGCCTGGTATGCGCTGGGAGGTTGTCTGTTATGTGCAACAGGTAACACATTAGGAGAAGATTATTGTATTTCAAGGTCGACTAATATTGTTATTTTTAATTAATTTTCCTTCTTTTGTGAAGGATAATTTCTGCAAATGTCTCACTGCAAAATCTTTCTCTTGCAACCCCACAAACTTGCTCTAGGAACATCCCTTCTATTTATCTCACATTTTTCCAACCTTTTTTTTCCCCTAATGCTTTGTTTGATGCATTGAATGTAATTTTTTAATTTGTCAACAAAGTTCAGCTAAAGCAATGCAGTTGATTGAGCTTTGATGAATTTGAACGAGGACATCAATGGTCATATAGGTCATTCTATATGATCTTACTGTGCTGATGATGGTTTATGTTTCAGGGTCTGAAGCAATGTTTGCAGATCTTTGCTACTTTTCTGTACGATCAATTCAGGTAATGGAGCAAGAAAACTCAGTTACCTAATGTTCTGCGTTTTGCACATCCTGTAGATATAATTGCTGGTAGCCCCTACCCTCTTTCTTACAATCTTTTGATTTGTGTGATAGTGGTTGTTTGCAGCTTACATTTGTGTTTCTCGTATTGCCTTGCCTGTTGCTGGGTTATTTGGGTCAAGCAGCATACCTTACAGGAAATCTTAATGGTGCTGAGAAGCATCCTTTCTTTCTTTCAATTCCTAGTAAGTTTCGCATTTTATCACGAATTAGTTGGATTAAAACCTTTCTTTTGTTTTGGAAAATTGTCACACTTGCCTTACTCTAAACAGAAAAACTGTTTTGCCCCACGTAGGTGGCATCTTCTGGCCGGTCTTACTGATAGCTAATATTGCTGCCTTGATTGCTAGCCGAGCAATGACAACAGCCACATTTTCGTGCATAAAGCAGTCATCTAATCTTGGTTGTTTCCCTCGTCTTAAAATCATTCACACATCTAAAAGGCTCATGGGCCAGATCTATATTCCTGTCATAAACTGGTTTTTGCTGGTAGGTTGCCTGGTCTTAGTTTGCTCTATGTCAAGCATTAACGAGATTGGAAATGCATATGGTAATATTTCTTCCTAGTCTTTTGGTTATACTAAGTCATCACTTTTGTTATCATTGAATGAATTTTTGGTGTCATGTAACTCATAAAAATTTAGATTTGTGGAATATAAAGTACTATCAAGTTATTTTACTGGGCTGTTGAATCAAACTACTAAAGATAAAGAAATCTTCTTACCCTTTTCCTTGCTTTAAATTAAACCGGCTTCTCATCTTTCTAGTTATTGATTTTGTTTTTAGGTATAGCTGAGCTGGGAGTCATGATGATGACCACTATTTTAGTCACGATTGTCATGCTTCTCATATGGCGGCTAAACATCATAATCGTGCTGAGTTTTGTTGTTTTCTTCCTGGGTTTGGAATTGACTTTTTTCTCGTCAGTTTTATGGAGTGTGACAGATGGAAGTTGGGTAATATTGGTTTTTGCTGTCATAATGTTTGTCATTATGTACATTTGGAATTATGGTAGCAAGCTTAAGTATGAAACTGAAGTGGAGCGAAAACTGCCAATGGATTTGATGCGAGAAATAGGCTGCAATCTTGGAACAATCAGAGTTCCTGGCATTGGCTTGCTTTACAATGAGCTGGCGAAAGGTGTACCAGCTATATTCGGTCATTTTATAACCGCACTCCCTGCTATCCACTCCATGGTCATCTTTGTCTGCATAAAATATGTCCCTGTTCCTGTGGTCCCTCAGAATGAAAGATTCTTTTTCAGGCGAGTCTGCCCCAAAAGTTACCATCTGTTTCGGTGTATTGCTAGGTAAAATTCTCTGGCTGGAAACTTAGATCCTATTATCTTGCCTGATCGAAATTCCATTTCCTCCAATGCTGTGTGCTATCGCTTTACAGGTTCAATTTGTACTGCAAAATTTTTCATAAAAACTAACTGGAATGGCTAATAGACATGTCTGTTGGTGAAGTGGTGGACTTTTCGTTCCAGTGACCAAGGATTTGCAACCTCAAAACACACGTATTGTCAAAATGTTACTTGGACAGGAGTTGTGGAATTAATTTGGGGGTCAAATTGAGTAAAGGATGAACTAATTTACTTCACTAAATCTCTTTTGAACAAGCATCTTTGATATATTATATCTTTTTTTATATACTATGTGCGCAATTCCTTTGTATTCCTCGCCTTTGTTCACCCTTTCCCCTTGTAGCATTCTCTCAGATAACTGACCAACCACTTTCTCAGGTATGGTTACAAGGATGTCCGTAAGGAAAATCACCAGGCATTTGAGCAGCTGCTGATCGAGAGTCTTGAGAAGCTCATTCGTCGGGAAGCTCAGCAAAGGCAATTGGAAAGTGATGGTGACGAAGATGCAGATTCCGAGGAGGATACATCTTTCTCAAGAGTTCTCATAGATCCTAACGGAAGTGTTTACTCACTTGGTGTTCCTCTGCTGGCTGAGTTTAGGGGCTCCAGCAATTCCATTTCAGAAGCAAGCATTTCTGAGGAGCTAAACCCCAACTCCCCTGCAAGTCCATCGATATCTGATGCCGAGCATAGTCTAGAAAGGGAGCTATCTTTTATACGACAGGCTAAGGAATCTGGGGTAGTTTATCTTCTCGGACACGGAGACATTAGGGCTAGAAAAGATTCTTGGTTTATAAAGAAACTGGTTATAAATTACTTCTATGCTTTCTTGAGAAAGAACTGCAGGAGGGGTATTGCAAATTTGAGCGTGCCGCATTCACATCTTATTCAGGTGGGCATGACTTACATGGTTTAAGAACCGATGTGTACTGAAATCAGGGAGGAGTGGTTAAGAAAGGCCGGCGCTCAAATAGCATGCTACAAGAGATGCAAATTCACCATTGTGTTGAGCAAAGCTGGGCGCTTGAATCAGCAAATTTTAGTATCATGTATCCATTCTGATGTTTATTTGTGTTCTTCCACGCACTTATTACTATTCCATACGAGTTTAATTAAATATTTTATTTACACACAATTCATAGGTGGGATTTACACGTGTGAATGGTTATGATCAGTGTATTGTAAAAAATTGAATGGACTCTAGTTGTAATTAATAGTTTTTTTTTTATTGTTTAGTGTGATCATTTGAGGTGAGATTTTAGATTTTAATTTAGTTATGAAATCATAATAATAAAAGAAATATTTGTTCTTAATATCTTAATTTCACTATTTGGTATTTATATATACATATATATTTTATTATAAAATTGTTGCATTTCTTTTTCACAGTTTAATTTGTATTATATTTCTAAAGAATTATCTAAAACAATTTAATTAATAATTCATGATATGCTTGAGTTTTAGTGATTTTTTCTTGCCATTAATCATAGTTAAGTTTAATTTTGTCAAACGTCTTATTATTTTCATATAATATTAAAAAAAATTACGACCAGATAAAAAAAATCACATAATATTCATTAAATTAAAATATAGAAATTAAAATTTCAAGTTAGTATAATATAAGGAATATTAAACTTAAATTTTATGGATTCGGAACAGATTGTCTTCAAATATCTATTTTTACAATTGCGGATTCCAATTCAGATATCAAAATATTTGCTTCCAATAAAGTTTGAATCCAAAATCTTATGCTTTCAGCGTTGATGCTTATTTTAAACCTTTATTATAATTTACACAAATTAATAATCTTGTATAAAAATATTTTTTAAAATTAAATATAACATTTTTTATTATGAAAATACATCTTCTTTAAATATTTTACTCTTTTAAATCTTAATTAATTTTTCTTAAATCGTATTCTTTTATAACAATAAACTTAACTCGGGATCATCGATATTCCTAAATTTATGTTTATCTCTTTTATTATTTGATTAGCTCAATTAATTTAATTACTTAAAACCAAAAATAATATTTATATAACTAAAATAAAATAATAAATGTTATACTACAAATTTATTTTATAATGTAGGACATACTTATATTTAGTACATCAAATACATATACATTTATATCAATGGTTATATATGAGCAAATTATAATCACTATACAATTATGATATTATATCGTGCATTCTTTTAATAGTAGAAATAGATGAAATTTTTCATGAAAAGAACTGATTTAATTTTTAATTTAACAAATCTACTTAATTTTTTAAAATAAAAAAATATAATATAATCCCCATTATATAAAACACATATTTTTTTTTGGATTTTCAATAAAAAGAAAAAAGGAAAAAAAATTAATTCTTCCAAATATCCCCAAACCATGATTTGTATTCGAATTTGGTCTTTAAACTTTAAAGTATTTTAATTACATTCTCAAACATTGGAGTTTATATCAATTAAGTCATTCGGCTATCAAAACTGCTAATTTCGCAATTAAGTGACACATCAAATCTTATATGAATTAATTTAAAAATTAATAGTTTTAATAACTTCCAAAGTTTAGGGATGTAATTAAATTTTTTTTAAAATTTAAGATCAATTTAAAATATGAGTTGTAGTTTAAGGACTTTTGGCGCAATTTTATTAAAGAATCTAGGATAACATATTTGGGCATCAACAAATAGAGTTGTGTGTTTTGCCTTCGCGGTTCCGTATGCCGCGGACGCCATTGTTGAGATGGAATCAGCACTTTCAACATTACCCTCCGCTTTTACTCCCTTCTCCTTTTCTAAACCCCTAAACCCCAAATCCCCTTTGTTCTCTTTCTCTCAGTCTCCACTCCTTAGCCCTGTCGCCGCCCTTTCTTATTCTTTTCCTCTAAGGACTACCTCCTCCATTCCCAAACGCCTACACCGCCGTTTGGAGTGCGTCTCTTCTGGTACCGGCGGCGGATTTGGTGGAAATGATGGGAGTAGCGGCGGCGGCGGCGACGGGGAAGGAACGAGTGGAGGTGATTCGAAGGCGAAATTGGGAGCTGGAGTCGTTGACGATCTCTCTGCCTTGTCTCCCGATGTTATCATTCTTAATGTTGGGGTATGATAATGATTTTTTAAGGTTATTATTCCTATTTTTCAGATATTCAATTTGATACTTGGAAAAAATATATAGGTAGTTAATTGAAAAAAAGTCACCGAATAAAAAAACTTCAGGTACCAAATTGAACATTGAAGTCAATTTCAGGTACCTAATGACATATAAACCTTTTTTTCTTTGAATTTAGGAAGAATTTAAAAAAAAAAAGGTAAAATGCTACTAATTTTTTGTTCTTGAATTTGCTGTGATTTAGGGAATGATGTGCGGCGGGTGTGCTTCGAGTGTGAAGAAAATACTAGAAAGTCAAGTAAGTTAATGTCTCCATTGCTTTTTTCTTCCCTTTTAAATCGAATTATTTACATTTCTTTGTGTGTCATTTTGCTTTAACGTGCAGCCCCAAGTCTCTTCCGCGACCGTCGATCTTACAACGGCGACGGCAATGGTGTGGCCTGTTTTCGAAGCCAAGGCTGTACCCAATTGGCAAAAGGAATTGGGGGAGCCATTAGCTAAACAGTTGACTAGCTCTGGTTTCGAATCTAAGCTTCGAGGTATGTGTTCAGCATGCATGTGATATAATCCGAGACCTTTCGAATACATGAAAAAAGTCGAATATATTATACCCTTGTTGAATGCAATGTCGAATACTCACACCTCAATCTAAGAAACATGCAATAATTATAAAAGTGCTTTCGTTGCCATCGTTCTTGGTCAACTTCTTGTTCCTTGAATATTGTTTTCATGGCTTGCTTATGTTGCACTGACTTATTTTTTTATTGAACTATTCGTCTGCTCCAAAAAAATGATTTAAAAAAAATAAAATAAAATCTGACCATACGCAGATACATAACCTAGTTCGTAGGAGTGTTCATAGTTCGGTTAAAATTGAATAACTGATCAAACCGATTTAATTTGATTAATCGGTCGGTGGTCGAATTCAGTTCGGTTGAAGGTCGATTAATGACTTTTTGAAATTTTGGTTATCGGTTAATTTTGTTCGAAATCGGTTATGTAGTGTTTCTAATGTCTTATTTATTGTTTTCACCTAATAAAGTTTTTTGAACTATTTAAAAAAAGAAAATGAACATTAGCAATGTATTTTTTATATGTTCTATGTTTATTTTAATCAAAAGACAAAATACATATAAATTTCAGTTAATTCGGTTAACCGACTGAATTAATCGAAATATGTCAATTCGGTTAATGTATTTGAAAAAAAACTTCGGTTCGATTAACGGTTAAAATTTTTTACATTTTGAATAATTCAATTTGGATATTAACCAAACCGACTGTTTAAACACCCCTACTTATTCGACAATAATATTTAAGTTTTAGCACCTTAATGTAGAGCTGTACACTTAAGGACCATGTTCTAATATTTTGATGTCATACGCATGGTTGTTGGAGATCTTGAGTTTGGTCATTGAATTTTTCAGGTTATTTTTTGGTTACTTTGGAGGTGCTAAATGCTTTAATTAAGATTCATCATGTTAGGGGTTGCTCATATATAAAGCTAAACTTTTCAAAATAGTTGAGGGGCTAAATTTTTACAAATATGCTCAAATAAGAGTTTTTGCTGATATGTTTAGAATAAAATACATGACAATTGAGTTAAAATATTTCTTGGAAAGAAAAAAATACATATAACATAATTTGAAACAGATATGCAACTTTGAAAAATTCTTATTTGAGCATATTTGAAAAGTTCTAGACTTTATTTAACAATTTTGAAAGGCTTGACCCTTATATGAGCAACCCGGGCCTCAATTTCAGCCTATTAATTTAGGAAGTTCTTCTTTGCAAGTAGATTGAAACATACTCTAATTTCTCTCATATATGATTATGAAATATTGTAAATCTTACACCAATTTTTTTTCCTGTTGTTTGTAAATAAACTTGACAACCCAAACTTATGATTAGTGATTCATTTATGCTCCTCTTATTTTAAATGATTTGAGGCATAACATGAAGTTTGGTTTTCCACATAATTCATGCAAATTTGTGTTTTTAGTGGCAGGTGAGGAAGCTATTGAAGGAGATGTCTGACCACAATAAAAAGAGAAAAGAACAGAGAAAAAGCTTTTTGTTGAAAGAGCAGCCATAATAAGTCCTTAGATGTGACAGTATTGGCTTTGAAGTTATAGATTTCATTAATTGTATAATTCATCAAGACATTTACTCATTTGGTAATTGGTATTAACTTCACAAAAATGGGGGTTTTATTTAGAGGGTTTTGTTGTTGTATATCACATGATCCATGTCATGGTACCATATATCATCTTTCACACGTGTCTATCGGATAAAGAATAAACCATATGCATTTGATTTTTTTTTTTGGGGGGGGGGCTTACAATATGTCACCCTCTTCTCTTTCCTTTTAAGGAAATTAAACTATCTATACTCTAAATTCGAAATAAATGCTATTCAACGTTTTGAATCAGATAGGAATATATCAAAGGATATCCATAATACAACATAGAATTGAGTTAATGATAACCAATTGGAGCGGGTGCCTCTCTCAATTCCTTTCCCTGAAATTGAATATCCTGCATATACCCAAAAAAAAAAATTAGCATATTAAGATCGGTTAGACTTGTAAGGATTGAGTCTTTGGACAAAGTATTTAGTAATTCAAGTTAGCTCATGAATTCAAGCTTATGGATTAGGTCAAAAATGGGTCATGTCTTAATGGTTAAATTTATTATTGCACCGAGTATTTAATAATTAAAGCTTGGCTCAGATTGAATTCAAGCCTATGGTCATGTATTGACTTGATTTAAAAATCGAGCTACTATCTCGATCTGAAAGGTTAAGACTTACCAGGATCAAAGTTTAGATAAAGCCTTTAGTAATTTAAGCTTGGCTCATACTGTTTTCAATCTTATAAGCTAAGGAAAAAAAGGGATCCTGTCTTAATTTGATCTAAAGGCTCCGCTACTAGCTTAACTTGAAAGGCTAAACTGGCTGGGATTGACAAAACACTTTGTAACTCAAAGTTGGTTCAGACCGAATTTAGAAGGGTCACATTCCAAATTGATCTACTATTGAAAGACAATAACTTGGCAATGTTAAAATGTATGGCTATACAGAAACTATTAAAAGAAGAAAATGAGCATGGGAAGTGGAAGAGATGAGTGAGACTTACAGAAGCGAAATGATTAATATCCCTATGATGAGCTTCATCAGCGCGAATCACGGTTATAACATCCTTGAGTCTGGCATCTTTAGGCAATCTCCAGTAATCTATGGCAATGGCAGGGGCTGGAACATTTTCTGTTTCACCACTTTCGATTGATTCCAAATACTCGGTGTAGGAGAAAACTGCTTCCTCTTCCAAATACCCAACAAATCTATGCGCCAATTTTGGGGAGCTCAGATAAAGAACAAAGAAGCCATTAAAGAACACTCCCTGCACAGCTAGAACAAGTAGCCTTTCGTACCACTTGGGTTTCACAAGCTCCACAATTGTCATCAAATGCATCCTCTCATTCTCTGCTTCTTCAAGTAAGGCTTTAATCCATCCACCACTTTGCTGGAACTTACGGAGAGACTTGAGATGGAGAAGCATCCCGCCGACCATGCCGGGGACTGCCGCCACTGTTTCCAGCATCATTGCATGACAGCCATAACGTCTCTGCATTTCAAATGAACCACAAAGGAACGTCAATGCCTTGAATATAAATATGAATGTATAAACTTTTAAGTAATTGTGTTAGACATTCGTGTCCGAGATATATACTGGCATGGGTATTGATTAATAACCCTCAAGGACAATGATCTTTTAAAGATATTCAACATACTCATGTCAGGACATAAGATGCTAAAATAGTTGCACATAAAATATAAGCTTTTAACTACGAAGACTACAAAAGAGCCACTAAGGATCTGCAATGTCTTGAAGTGCACATCTGTGTATGACACATATCAAGACATAGGTAGGAGTATATACCACTCCAAAGATAGTATCTTCAATGCCTTGTAACCAAAGATACTCATATCGGGCATATAAGAGGTTAAAAGAGTTGCACATCGAAGAGTAAGCTTTTAACTAAGAAGTCTACAAAAGACCCACGATGTGTAATGCCTTGAGGTGCACTGTACACGTCCATGTATGATACATATCAAGGCATGGGTACGAATATATATCACTCCAAAGATAGTCTATAAATGTAGAAAAAATTTTAAAATATTAAATATACACACATCTGACACATACTTATAACTGACACCCACATTTGAATATGGGTAAATTTGTATATCATACAATAGAAAAGAAAATAATTATATAGAAACAAAGCAATTTTGTCTTCTAAATGTGTAAAAAAGACTTGAGAATCTTTAAACATACCAAGACACTTTGGGATCTAAATAACTGATGGCACAGGTATATAAATGTCAAATGTGATAAAATTAATGAAGAGTTCAGTCTAAATCTAAAAGCTATTGACATATTAAGAACATAATAAAATACAGTCAAACAAATTATGGAATGCTGTAATTATGGAACAGAGAAAGTAAAACACAACAAACCTGGAAGAACAGATCCACAGGAATTCGAAGGAGTTTGACTGTTCTGTAAGCTAAATTATCCAGGAAGTTCTTTGGCACATGGTGCTTTTTCAAATCAATTGAAACATCTGCCTTGTACGTTTCCCATGGCTGCATCATAGAGGATAAACAAACAGTGCAAAATTAGATCATCAAACTGAACGATTGATCGAAAATTTTCTAATATATTACAAAGTTGTGAGATAAATCTTTATTTAAAAATTGAAGTAACGGTAAAAACCGATTTATTCATTTTAATAATTTAAATTCCCAGCTAAAGAGAAAAAAGAGAAGTCGCACTTTTTCTAAAAAAAAATTGACATTCAAACACGAAGATTGATCAACAGTAACAAGTCAACAATATAGCAGCTTCATCTTAAAAGAAAAACATAGCAGCTTAGAATATAGGTGGAAACGAAGAGAAAAATGAATATTATATAGATGTGTGCGTGTGTGTGTATTACTGCCAAAATTGAACCAAATAACTAACTCTTAAGTGAAGGAATAAAGTAAGTTCAACGAAAGATGAAATGGTACCATGAAACAGTTCCAGGGCCAAACGGTGCCATCCTCTCTGGTGATCGTAGGCCTTGAAATCCCCCAATAACTTGACGCAACTATGTCTTTCCCTTTCGTCTCTTCCTTCTCCTGTTCCTTCTTCTCCGAAGGCGCTTTCTCCATTGAAGCAGGAGCAGAGCTCATCATCCTTCGCCACTCAAACCCTCCAAACATCACTCCATTTCGCTGTCCGCTCAAGTGCACGCTCCTCCCAACCACGGAGGATCCGTACACCAGTCCTCCGCCGCTTCCGTAGTACCTCTGGCCGTAGACCAGACATTGCTTCACTGACCTTAATACAAAACGATTCATTTTCTTCTCCTTTTTTTTGAATTTGTTATGACTTAATAAGATCGTCGTTGAGAGGCCATAATAATATATAGGAGAGAAGAGAAGCGGGAGAAGGATCGAGGAAAGAATGGCGGGGTGAAAACGGTTTATGATTCACTGTTTCACGGTGTACTTTTAATTTATTTCTTGATATTTAATCTGCCGCTGATCGGATGACAAAAAACTTTTATGGGTTGATATTTCACAAAGGGCAACATGTTTTATGTTCTTTTGCACTACTGAATCATATATCCGGCGGCTAACAATAATCTTCTCATTTGAATGTACCTTTTCCAATTTGACGGGAGGTATTTTGGAGTTCTCTTGCTTGATTCAACGAGTTAATTGCACTGTATATCCCTAAATTATGATTCTTATTTTAATTTCGGTTTCTAAATTTCAAAAAATTTTAATTAGATCCTTAAATTATTGATATTATATCAATTAAGTCTTTTCGTTACACAAAAGAAAAAAAGAGTGAACGATAAAACTAATGTAAAAGCTCTGAAAACTTCAAATCTAATATTTTCAAAACATCTATTTCGCAATATTCATTTTTTTAAAATTTTCATTTTAAATTATATTATATAAGATCTAACGTGTCATTTAACAATTAAATTAAATATTTTAATAACGAAAGGACCTAATTGACATAACCTTGATAATTTAAAATGTAATTAAAATAATTTAAAATTTAAAAATAAATTTAAAATTAGAGACATAATTTGAAACTAAATTATATTTATTCAAATATGGAATATAAAATAACATATTTACCATAATTTGAAAAGTCTAACTCTTCGAAAGAAGAGGAAAAGTCTTTAACGCGTCTAATAAAAGGATGTTTTAGTACGTTACGTCACTAATAGTGCCCTCACATAAATGAATCAGTTTAATAAAATTGAATAAAACTCACTCATAACAATAATATATTTTTTTAAACTAATTGGTATTAGGTCTCTCTAAATTTTGTGTTGAAAGAAAATAAATGAAATTAGTAAATAAGAAGGGCTTAGGAAAGAATTTAACGGTTTTATTTAGCAATCAATTAAAATGGTAAATTTCCATATTAAGTCTCTGAATATTTTAAGTCATCACATTTCAATTTGGTGCTGCCTCTCTCTCAACCTCCACTAGTCATCCCGTATTTTTACATCAAAAAATACTGGTGCCGCCCATCTCTCCCCCTCCACCCTTAAAAAATATTTTTTCTTAAACACACATCATTTTGTAATGATGGTTCAATGAGTATGTCAGAAAAATCACGGGTGCCCCATCTCTCTCCCTCCACCCCTTGTTACTGTTTCAAACATACCATTTTTGATAAATAATTATGTTGACATACCATTTCGGTATTTAATTTTTTTATTTACATTGCATTATACAGGTAAAAGAAACCAAAAAAAATTCTCTTTTAAATGTTATTTATTTTTTAATTAAGATGATATTTGCAGAAAAATACAATTAATGTCTTTACAATTTTCTTTTCTAATTCAATAAAAATAATTTAGCAAATAAAAGTAATTACCAAATGTTTAAAAATTAACAAGGACCCAATGTATATATTCCCTTAATATATATATATCAATTAAAGAATTGTTTAAGATTAAAAAGTATTTAATTATTAACCTATATTTTCATTTAATAATTTATTTTTATTATATTCAATAAAATGTTTAATTACAATTTCCTTATACTTTTTTTTTAAAAAAGTTTGAATTACAATTATAAGTAATACATTTCAAATAATTATAATCATAATAAATCATTACAAGTACACAACACGACGTCGGTCAACGGTCAAAGTTCCATACGACACAGTTTTGCAAATCAAACCCAAAACAAAGTTTGACTGCCCAATTACCCAAATTCACATGATTCCTGATGAACTCACGGCCCTCAAATTGGAACAACTTTATCCAAATAATCAAAAAATGATGTAAAATAATGTATTTTAAAATTTTGTATAACTTTTTAAAATTTGATAAAATTATTATTATTTGTTTATTGTATAATACATTAATATTAAAAAATATATTAAATATTCTCCGAGCTTTCATTAGCTTCTCTGTATTTAAGTAAAAATTATTTGATCTAATTCTCGATAATAACTTAATGGTTAAGGGATGTTCAGTAATGTGGGCATACTCTTATCAAGAGTGAAGATACTAACCCATGAATATAACAGAAGCTCAGCCTTTTATATTTATTTATATCTATTCCATTACATATAAATTGTTTTACAATTATACATAACATAAAATTGTTATTTTTCATTATCTTATTTAACAGCTTCTAACATGTAATAGTCGCATTGTCACATTGAGTTTTGATTCAATCCCGAGTTGAGTTGAGTTAAATCTCTAAATAGAGGCTGAAACTTCCTTAATACTATATTTTTTTTTAATTTTTAAAACTCAAACTCGATTAGATTCTAGAAATAACAAAACTTAACATGATGAATTTAACAATAATTATTTGGTAGTGATTGAAATTCAAATTTTGAAAAAGTATAAGGACTAAATATAATGACTAATAGGAAAACTTAACATTGTATAAATTATAGAGAATAGATTTCAAATTTATGCATAGAGAAACCAAAACTAAAATTTGCATATAAAAAAATATAATATCAAATTTAGTCCTCAACATTTACATATTTTGTTAAATTGGTTTTAACTCTTTTTTTTTAGCTAAATCTAGTCTTTCATCTTTAAAAATAAGTCAAATCACTTTTTTTAAATGGAAATACTAATTAAAAGTCTAAAACATTACTTTTTCTTTTAATAATATTGGCATGACAACCTGCTTAGTAATCCACATATAATTCATGCTAACATAATATTATTTGTCTTATATATCATGTCAACAAATATTAAAGGATGTTTGAACTGGACTGGACCGGTTGGGTATCTATATGAAGAATGGCTTTGAACTGGCTAGATTGAGAACCGATATAGACCGACAAAAAACTAGTTAAATTGAGTTTTTTTTTGTTTTTTTTTTAATATTTTTTATTCGAACTAGTGGATCGATAGTCTGACTGATTCGACTACCGATTTGATTTAAAATAATTGAAAACTTATAAAAATTTGTAAAAAATAAAAAATAATATTCAAAAATAAAAAGTTTCTAAAAATTTAGAAAAAAAAATGGTATGGGTACATTTGGATTATCATGCAGTTTGAAATTTAAAAAAAAAATTAACGTTTAGCTAATATTTTGATTAAAAAAATAATTTGACTCTTTTCTAAAAGTTAACGGTCAAATTTGACATTTTAAAAGTTAAAGATTAAATTTAGCTTAAAAAAATAAGGGTCAATTTAATAAAAAGAGGTAAATGTTAAGTGCTAAATTTGATGTTAATAGATGGGATAATATATAATTTAGCCCCTAAACTTGTCTATTTGTATATATTTGGTCCTTAAATTTTTTTTTGACCTTATTTGTTTCTGAGCTTGCATTTCATCAACTAGGTTGGTCTCTTCAGTTAACACTGTTGGCTTATGTTGATATGATATTTTTATCTAATCTGGTGATGTAATGTGATAGCTTATTCGTAACACCACGTGACAAACATAATTTATATACTTTTATTTTTTTTAATTTATGTTTATCACGTGTCCCATTAAGAGGCTGCCATGTAATACTATCGAATTAACTAATAGTGTCACGTCAACATAAACTAATAATATTAATGTGAAGGTATCAGCCTAATTGGCAAAATACAAGTTTAGAGACTAATTAAGTAGAAAAGAACAAGTTCGAGGTGAAATTATATATTAAACCCTTAATAGATTTTTACATATCAATCAAACACTTAATACTTGGCTTTAACCTCCAATCATAAAAACACATCTTTTAATACGGTGGGGGAAGAAGAAAAAAGAAGAAGAAGCCTTTGATTGGACATTACAGTCTAAGAATTTCATTTTCAGTCATAAAATTCACCCCCTGTGGGGTCTCTCACCCTTCCCCCCACTGTTCCACCATGGGAGGAGCCTAAGCTAAACACAAAACTAACCACTTTTTTTTTTTTTTTTCCTTTCTACACTCTGTAAAACCATGAAGAAAATTCCAAAACCCAAAAAAGTCAATAAGGGCAGCCCCTCAAAAAAACTTTTCTTCCCTTGTTTTTTGGGTTTTCTTTCTTTTTTATAACACTTACTGTACTGTAGACTTTCTTTTTTCTTTTTCTTTTTTTTTTAAATCTTTCAAAAGATTATAGTCAAGAATTGTGCAATTCAAGTCTTGGTCGGTTCTGGGTTTTCTTTCTTTCTTTTGAATTTTCTCGGGAATTGGGTGTTTTTGTTTGATCGGTTATGTAAATTCTTAGATACCCTTTTCATGATTTTGTGTTCTTTTTTTGATTGATTTTGCAGATTGAAGAATTCCCAGAAAGAAGAAAACAAATGGTTCCTTTTTAGATGTTGATGTAGCAAAAGGAAGTGGATTCAATTCATATGGATAATCTATGTTGCTTCAATGCTGTAATTTTCTCAACTCACTCTCTTTTCGATTTTTCTTTTCTTTTGTTTTTCCTAATTAGTAGCTCTCAATTAGGCTTTTATACTCTCAATTAGGCTTTTATATAATCTTATATATAAAAGCCTAATTTGTAGCTTTGACTTTACGGCAAATTTTGTGTTTATCTTTGACGTTATGCAAGAACATTGAAATCATATGGAAAATCTTATGCAAAATACATATAATTGTTGTTATTATTCTCTTTTAGATTGTTGGAGGACGATCTTCATGTAGCTCCGGGAAGGGCAGAAGCCATAACGGCGCTGTCAAGTATGGATTCGCTTTACTGAAAGGTAAAGCGAATCATCCTATGGAGGATTATCATGTCGCAAAGTTCACGCAACTTCAGGGGCACGAACTCGGACTTTTTGCTATATATGATGGTCATTTGGGGGACAGTGTGCCTGCCTATCTGCAAAAGCATTTGCTTCCCAATATCTTAAAGGATGTGAGTTCTCGAACAATCGAATATGAAATAATCCGAATTTCAAGTTGTTCCGGCCCGAACTCGCTGGATACATGCATTGTTTGTTGAAGTACGTCCTTCAACTTTTTGTTATATGGATTGCAGGAGGAGTTTTGGACCGATCCCAATAGGTCGATTTTTAAAGCTTATGAGAAAACAGACCAAGCGATTCTTTCGCATAGTCCGGACTTAGGACGAGGGGGATCGACTGCTGTTACTGCGATTTTGATAGATGGGCGAAAACTATGGGTAGCCAATGTCGGAGATTCACGTGCCGTTTTATCGAAGAATGGGCAAGCAATGCAGATGAGTATCGATCATGAGCCCAGCACAGAGCGAGGAAGCATCGAGAACCGAGGCGGATTTGTCTCGAACTTGCCAGGTTATTTCGGAAACTACCCTTACTAAATCAAAATAAGTTTGTTTCGGGGAGGCTTACGCATTGTATGCATTGCATTTTATCCCAGGGGATGTTGCAAGAGTGAACGGCCAACTTGCTGTTTCCCGTGCTTTCGGAGACAAGAACTTAAAATTACACCTCCGATCTGATCCCGACATACAAAATGCCGATATTAACTCGAATACCGACCTTCTCATCCTTGCAAGTGATGGACTATGGAAGGTAATTCATCCCTCTCCGGACACCACCAACTTCTCATGTTTCTTTTTATCTCGTTTTTTTCATACTCTATCGAACCAAATCCAGGTTATGTCGAACCAAGAAGCAGTCGACATTGCGAAAAAGACCAAGGATCCGCAACGAGCGGCGAAAAAGCTAGCCTCGGAGGCATTGAACAGAGACAGCAAGGACGATATCTCCTGTATCGTAGTTCGTTTGAAGGGGTGACTGAAAACCGAATGCGACCGAAAACACATCCCCGATTGCGCATGATACGAATCATCAATGGGAGGAAATATGAATCATGGTGAAGGTTCAGTGTCCCCATATACTCCTTTCTCCTTTTGTAAAATTAATGTTCTAATGCGGCTTTCCTATATTGCTTGATTTCTTCAATTATGGTTGGAAAAGCTCCAGGGAAAATATTTACAGTTGATTTCTTTTTATTTTATAATATCTTAATATTTATAGTTGAAAATATTGGAAAACATTTTTTTAAAGAATTTCAAATTAATTAGTTTGTAGTTATATATTTTATAACATTTAATTTCTTTATAATATTTAAAGTCTCATGTAATGACCTATTGGTCAAGGATGTTCATTGTTTCAAGTGTGACTTGAGTTCAAGTTGTGCTAGTAACATTTGAAATTCGGGTTTTGTCTAATTATTATAATTCACTAAAAAAATATATTTTTGTCACCAAATTATAAAAATGTTCAAGTTAGTTCTTTTGTTTCTATTTTGATGGGTGTCAACTTTTTTTAATTGGTATAATTGTATATTCAGTCCTCGATACTTACATATTCTATCAAACAAATTCTAAATAAATTTTTTTATATATAATGCTTAGAACTACCCATTATCCTTCCCCAACCCTTAAATAGGAGAATAAACTTGTTTTAGTGTGCTTAAACCTACGTCCTCCTGCATTGAGACCAATGTCGATGCCAATCGAACAAAGACTTAGTCGACAATAATTCAATAAATTTAATCCTCTCTATTTATGAATTTCACTAATTAAAATAAGTTACATCATCATTCTTATTAATGATTTAACAGAGGGTGACCAAAACAGAAACAAATGATAACATTCGTGATGGAAATGTAAATTTTTATAATTTAATGACTAAAACAGAAACACGCTAATAATTGAATAATTAATTGTGTAAATTACCTTTTCTATTATATATATTTGAGGTAACCCTTATTATTATAATTATACTTAAGATGTTATATAAATTCTAGTATGTGAATGATTCAGGTTATAATATATATATATATTTTGAGATATTAAAAGTGATATAATTTCAATTTTAGTCCTTAAAATATGCTAAAATTTTAAATATATATCTATATATCTCATACTGACACGTGACACACTTACCCTGTCTCTTTTCTTCTTTTTTTTCTTTCCATTTTATAATGATGGTTAATTTTCAGTTTTTATCCTTCTAATATACTTAAAATTGAGATTTAAGCCTTATACTTTAATTTTTAATATAATTCGGTCTTTATATTTTTATAATGTTATTGATTAATTCAAATAGTTAATATAGTGAACTTTTCGATTAAAATGTTACGTGGTTATATATAATTTGAAAGCGGGTTTTTAAATCCAGAATTTAGAGGGATTAAATTCTTGAAAATAAAAGTAGAATGACTAAATTCTAAATGTGCAAAGTGTAGAGACTTAAGAGTCATGGTTATTTGATCTGGACCGGATTGGCCGGGGTATCGGCTCGAAGAGAGGCATTAGATCGGTTGAGCCATGAATTGGTACGAACCGATTGAACCAAACTAAAAAATGATTGAGCTGAATTCTTTTATAATTTTTAATGATTTATTTAATCGAATCCTACAAAGCAATGGCATGACAAATTCGACCACCGGTTTATATTCTCTCTTTCTGATAAATAAGGTGATATATTATTAGAATTTTAAAAATATCCAATTATCATGTCTTAAACCCTAAGATATCTTTGTTCAATATATGCAATTAGACTTATTTTAATTGCCTTATTCATGAATTAAATATGCTTTTATTTAATTTTTGGCGAATTAATTATTGTATATAATATATAATTAATTTGTTTAAATATCTTTAATTCGTGGCTGCCAAAGGCATGGTGTGTTGCCTGCCTGTCAATTTTTTTTAAAGGAAAAAAGAAAGATTTTATCCTTTCGTTATTATCATTGATGAACAGAATCTTCAATTTATTTTTTTAAAAATGTAATTATATATGTACTCATTTTTATTAAGATATGGTTGTTGTTGTTGAGGGAGGTTGATTTTTCGAGGAAAAATATTTTAGATGTTGTTTATTGGACAATCAGTTAAATCTCTTGAATCGTGCTAAAGTTTTGTCTCTCGTTTTCGCCAGGAGTTTTAAAGTTCATAGAGGAGAGCATTTCTGTTAGTAGGAACACGATCTACAAGGTTCATGAGATAAGTGTCGGTATATTGTAAAATATTAATTATGCAAATCACTTGCATGAGAGAGACTCAAGCCACCAACCTTAAAGAATCGATCATCGACTTAACATCTGGCGGCAATCCCGAACTCAAGTGTTGTGATGTTTTAAAATTTTGTCTTGGCATGTACCTAGGAAGTCTTTTCGGCAATATGATCATTTTGTATCTTGATGGTATTTGAATGTTTTGTGTATAAGTGTTTATATATGTGGTTGATGAAAATGGTCAAGTTGATGTTATATTGCTATAGTAGTTTGGTTATGTATAGTTGAGGAGTTAATATGCTAGATGCGTATTTGGTTAATGCATAGTTGTGATAATGAAGGTTGGTACGTGGTTTTGCAATGGACGACAATATTTGGTGTATGTTTTATAAGTGAATTTGAATGTTTTATCATATATTGGAAGGGTTAAGTGATGCATGCTTAGTTCAAGCTTATCAAGAGCTGGTAAGTTCATGTTTATATCTATGTTATGTTTGAAAATGATTTGGTAGTTCAAGTATTTAGGTTATAAAGCTTATATGAAATCAAATGTTGAATGCTTGAATGCTTGAGTATTTGGCTTGATATTGAGGTGCAGACATATTGGTCAGACATTTAGGTTGATTGTATAGGTGATATTAAGATGTGTCTTTGGTTGATATAGTTAACTTTTGATTAGTCTTGATTTGGGCATGAAATTGACATTTTAAAATTAAGATTTTACTATTTCTGAGCTCAAGTATCGATATTTTGGCATTTGGTATCGATACTTGACCATATGAGTAGTTTTTAAAGCTAATAGAATGTTAAAAATGATATCGACGCTTATACAAGTATCCATATCTGTTCATAAAATATCGATGCCCTTGTTTTTGTAAATAATCAGAATCTTGATTTGGTATCGATACCAAATAAAGTATCGAAACAGTATCGATACCAAGAAGTTAAATATCGATACCAACTTAAAAATGTTGAAATTTTACAATTCAACCCTATTCCATACTTGGATTTCACGATTAGGTCCATATAGATTGCAAATTATTTTTACATTTGATTGTAGGTGATTTGATGATAATTAATTGAAATTTTAGTTAACAAATTACATGCAACTTATTTGGTTTTTGCCTGTAGCATCCTATTACTTAAGTCCGACGATCGAATCAGATAAAGAGTGTTACATTAATGATATTGATGTGATAACCCTCATGATAGTTCATATGTATTTTATTGCTTACTTGAATAAGTTAAAAATAAATTTTATGAACTTTTTTTATTTTTTTTTAAATTTGTATGAAGTATACATGGGTTAGGAAATTTTTTTATTAGGGGTTGAAATAAAATTAAAAATTCTTGAGGGTCAAAGGTATAAATTTTATATAAAAAACTTAAATTAAACTATAATTTTTCAAAGATTACTCAAATTGTAAAGGGATTTAATACCCTTTCACACCTGTTTGCCCTTTTGGATAAATGATGTGTCTACTTATGTTTAATATAAAAATAAAAATAATAGTAAAATTAAATATTATGACGTGAGACAAAAAAAATAAAATAAATAAAGAAAAATATTTATACAAAGTTGGAAGATGAACTGCTTGTAGGTTGTAGTGAACTGCAACCTTTATAGGCTATGTAGTAGGGTTGTGGGGCTCCTACTATTTGATTAGATGAAAAAGGCTCTTAAGTAGATAGCTGGTGCTATAACATGTATTGAAAGAAGTCTTCAAAATATCTTTCATCGGATAATGTGCCCCCTTAGTTAAGTCAACACTTGCACCATGTTTGGTTGGGTGTATTGGCATAGCCATTACACCCCTAATCGTGGGCCCTACTCAATACATTGTTTGGTTGGGTGTATTAGCCTAATACGGGTCTATTGCATTACTGATCTAATCCCCAAATTCCACCGATTTCCAATCCCTTCCTTGTGCTCAGTTTAGGTCCGGATTGAGTTTTGGTCCCTGTTTTACCCTCCTGATTCATGCTTCTGTCTTACCTAAAATCCACCGTCTTTTGTTTCTTCCTTCTACCTTTCTTCTCCACTCTCCTCACCTTTCTGTCTTACCTTTTTATCTCCACCGATTCACGCTTCTACCTTTCTGTCTTACCTCTCTTTGGCGTCACAACTGGACTTCGAACACCGATCAGAAAGCAGCCTCCTTCTCACGTTTTCCGTTCCTCTCCATCGGTGAAACTGTGTTTTGTCCGTTGGAACCGGTAAGGAAGATACAACCTTATTTTTTATTTAAAAATATGTTTTCCCAATGATTATTGGATTCAATTTCATCCTTTTAATAGTTTTGTTTCTTGGTTTGGAGATTTAGAAATTGGATTAAAGGAAACAATGGAACACGGGTCTTTCACTGATAATAGTGCTGCCACTTTTTCTTTAACTGATGAGGATCATACCATAGCTAACGCTGTTAGATTCACTTTGAATCAATAGTCAGTTCACTCACCTCTGTTTTTGGCTTTGATTCATGCTGGGTTTTCTTTGTTTTAAGTGATTGTATTGAAAGTGGAAGCTATCCTTTTTATGTTGTGCAGCCCAAGGGTTACATTCTGTGGCTACAGTATTCCTCATCCGTCAGAGGCTCGAGTTAATATTAGAGTTCAAACCACTGGTAAACTCAATATAACACTCTTTTTCAAGTACTTTGGTTGGGTTCAAGTTCCTTTAGTTGTTCTATGTGAAATTTTGCAGGTGATCCAGCAAGAGAGGTATTGAAAGATGTATGTCAAAATCTAATGTTGATGTGTAGGCATGTGAGGTGCACTTTTGACAAGGCTGTTGAAGATTTTAAAGCAAGCAATGCTGTGAAGGCTATGAAAATTGATTCACAAGACAGTAGTGGTGATGATTCAGAAGAGAGTGAATGAAAATGATTTCCTACCATCTATCTTTCACATCTTAAGACTATCATGTAGTCATTAGCTCAATCTGAATTACTTCTTTTTGTTATCATATCAAAAGCTTTTCGTTTGATATCTCACTTATCATCAACTATTTTCATTGGATTTGCAAACTAGAGTTGCCTATGCAAGCTATTCGGTTTACCTTGCTTGCACAAACCTATTTATATTTAAGGAATGTGTTAGGGAGAATACAATAGCATGTTGTTAGCATCCACTATTTCAGGCTATGGGGATTTTCTGTTTGGTTTCATCAAGTTCGAAGTTGTTTCTCCTGGCTTCGACAAATGTGGTATGGATCTCCAACAGCGCTTTTGAACTCTGATTATCTTCTTGGGAGTGTCCTCAGCCTACTTGCTAGCCTGCATTAAGCATCGATAAACATCAACTCAACCATTTTGTAACAGGTAAATGCAGAAATCATATCTATTCCTTGAGTTATCAAATACAAATTCTGGGATTACTGTGCATATGCTCCACAATCAAATACAACAACAATACACAATATTCTTATGCACATTTCCGCACAAACTATAATATTTCATGTCTATTACATTAAGATTGCCTCACGATGGTTTGAACACTTCTAAAACCAAAACAGAACCACACAATCAACTAACCGAATGACTGAGTTTCGGTTTGCATTTGTTTTCCAAAACCTATAAAATCTTTCAATGCTTGCTAGAAACCTCTGAAGTTATTTGAAATTGTGTTTAACTTCATTGGGCTCATTGCTTCGGTTGTCTCTTCCGCTACCAAATCATTATACATTTGTTTCTTCCATTGACAGAGCTCCTAACTCAACAAAAAACCAGTAGTTTTCCAACTAGTATGACACTGTCTACCAATATAAATATTTCCTCCTTAGTGATTATAGTGAGGGGCATATTTGTTGTCAATGTCCAGCTTTGATGCAACATGCTAATGTGGAAAATAAATAAAACAAAGAGGACATATGATAGGGCACTATGTGAAGATTGTTTTAAAAAGTATGATCTAGATGGAAGATATGTTTTTTTAATAGCTGCCATATCTTCCTTTACTAACTCAACTTTGTTGTTTAAATCAGTTTATTGCCCAACTGTTCAATTAAGAAAAATAATGTGCTATGTTAGTGCTGAGGCAATTGGATGTCGTCCATATACTTTGGGTGGAATTGCAATAATAATTTTATTGCTGCTGTAGTAGTTTGTATTGATGATCTTTTTTCAGTTTCATGTTGTCCCTGAATTGTTCTCAAGTCATAGTACCATTACTTGTGTAATAGTTACATAAGTCATATATTATTATTCTGACCTCTGTTGTTCCAGTAAATTGATGTTCTATGTGGAATTTTGTAGGTATTGGACTGTTAGTTACCGATTTGCTCCAGACATAAATTGTTGGCAAGCTGAAGCTATAGTTGCAATTCAAGAGGTTTGGTAACTTATCAAACCTTCTAAACTAAAGAAAAATTGTAAGACATATATATGTTCTGTTTTTTTTTGTTTACTCCATAGTAGTGTTTGGAGAGTTATATTTTGCAAGTGGTGATGTAGTAAGTTGATTTTTATTGGTATATTTAATTTGAATTTGGGATCGAATTTCTTAAGTTGATGTAGTTCGAAAATTTTAATCGAATTTTTTAAAATTGGAACATTAGATATAATCAAGTAAAGAACTTGATTAAAAAACAAATATTCAATATATTAAAATTGGATCAGTAGATATAATACAATGAATAAATTGTAAGGTGATTAAAATTGAATGAATAAATTAGAAAAATTTTATTAAAAATAAAACTAATTAAATGTGTATATTCATATACACCACATTAATTAAAAATATTTTTAAATAATTAAAATAAAAATATTATTTTAATAATATTACATATATATCGACTTTTGAACCAGTGGCAACTACTTTAGTACAAAATAAAAAAGGTAATTAATAAGCAGGCTCATTCATAATTTTTTCCCCAGAGAACGAATGATGTTATTTGCAAACAAAAGCAGTCCTCAAAAATCTTCTCCCAAAATTTTTGTGCCATTGATATAAATATAAACCAGTTAATGTGGTATATTAATATATAAAAGGAAATGAGTATATAAATTCATATAAGAATATTGATTATTAAGAATTTTATTAAATTATATATTTTAATTATAATATATTTAATAATAATTATGTTTAAATATGATTAAATTATTTATTATTGATAATAATAATCTTATTAAAATTTAAATAACAATAACAATAATCATTTACCAAAATAAATTTATGCTAAGGGTATTCTAGTCATTTTAGTTTTTGCCATTATACTATTACAGCTCTATCCCATTCAACCAAACACAAGATTACTATTACGCCACTATTCCATTACATTCAACCAAACAGTTGATTTGCTATTACACCTCTATTCCATTACACCTCTAATCCAATAAACCTTTAATCTAATACAGCGAACCAAACGTGCCCTTGGGATGTAGGATTGATAGTAAAATATTTTTTTTAGAATTTAGAGTTAAAATTTATTGAATTTTTTATATTTAAGATAAAATATATAAATATTAGAAAGTTAATTTTATTATTAAATTAATAAAAAGAATTGTTAACTAAAATGTTTAATTTTAAAAATTTAGTGACTAAATAAAAAATTACTAATTAAGTGATTAAAATAAAACAAAAATTATAATTAAGTGACTATCTGTGTAGTTTTCGAAATACATCGGCTACCTAATAATTTTATATTTTTTAACTTTAAATAATAAAAAAAGAGTAAAAATCTATATTAGCTATTTCCAAGAGATAATCCAAGATTTTCCGACACTATATACTCGAGATTCCCATTGAGAACTATTACCCACAAATCTCCATCCCTCGTATATTAAACAATTTCGATTCAACCCCAATAAGCCTAAAACCTACAAATTCACTTCCTTCTTCTTCCTCAATTCTTTAACCCTATCAAAGTTCTTCCCTTTACTTACACAATCAAACCATATCCCACAAAAACACCGAAGGAAAAGGCAGAAAATAAAGCATGGGCATGATGGAGAACTCTGCAGTTTTCATGGCACCATTACTCCTTCGCAACACAGTGACTTCTTTACTTGTTTATGCCGATAAATCCATCTTGGTTTTAGCAGAAAAATACAAGGCACTCGAAATCTTTCGTTATCTCGTCATTGCTTCTTTTCTCTTCTTCCTACGCTTGTTCCCTTCTTTTTCACAATTTTTAAAAGCCGACGATGATTACACCTTTAATTCCACCCAAAGCAGCGGCTACTTCGTTGGCTATGGTGGTGTTGGTGACTCGGGGATCGGTCGGGCACTTTCGCAGCTGCTGTGGAGCGTTAATGACATTCCTGTTAGCTCGAGCAAGTATGGGATCGTTCGATCTTTAGCGGAACGGCTTATAGAAGAGAACAATAACGAAGACATTGAAGCTTTGCGTGAAATGAATCGGACGGTTTTATCGGCGGCTTTTTCGAGGACACTTTGCCTGGTTGAAGCTGCAATGGTTGAATTGGGGCAAGGCAGGGTCGGTCATTATGGTGCTGGGTTTGGACCGGTTTGTTATCAGTTGAACCGGCTTTTACGTGCGGTTGGGGTAGGGAGTGGGAGAGTGGGTGTGAGCCGTTCGGGGAATTCGGCGGAGAAGCTGGCGGCTGAGTTGCTTTGGTTGGCGGAGGAATTGGCTGGTTGTGGATTTGAGGAAGAGGCTGTTGAGAGATGGGCATCGGCTTCAAATCTCGCCGCGCTTTCTTTGTCGGCTGAACCGCGTCTTCAAGGTTCCCTGGTTAAGGTTTCGGGTATGTTTAACTCTATTTTTGGTTTTAGTCCTTCTACTATCCTAAAATTTTAAGATTTTAGTCCTTCTACTATCCTAAAATACATGTCTGAATTTTGATTAATAGTATTAAATTTAAGGATAAATTATTAAAATAATTATTTTTGTTTACCTCATATTACATTTTAGTCACTTATGTTAACATGTTATAATATTTTAGTCTTTGAACCATTAATTATCGTTAATGATGTAACGTTAAGTAACATTAAATCATCATTTTAAAGAAATATTATAAGTTAAATTATACAATTGGTCTTAATATTTTTTGTTTTAAGCAATTTAATTTATATTCTTTTTTTCATTCTCTTTTGCATTTCCCTTTATTTTCTTCCTTTAATTTCCACCTCCTTTAACATAGTTTTTCTATGCTTTTCATTTATTAGAATTAATCTTGTACTTTTATTTTCTTGAAAAATTTAATTTTTTAATTTTAATTTTCTTTTTCTTCTTCCCATTTAATTTTAACAAATAGAAAATATAGAAAAACCACATTAAAAAATACGAAAGAGGAAAACAAAGTAAGAAATAGAAAAGAATGAAAAAAAAAGAAGAAAAATTTAAATCGTTCAAAATAAAAAAAATATGGGAACTAATTGTATACTTTAACCTAAAATTTTTGTTTGAAATGATGATTTAACGTATCACGTCAGCTTAGCGTTACATTGTTAATGACAATTAACAGCTCAAAGACTAAAATGTTATAGCATGTTAACTTAAGTGACTAAAACTTAACATCTTAAATATAAGTGACTAAAATGTAATCAACTTTACTAACAATGACATTGAAAAAGACGAGAAATTTAGAATTGAAGTATGGGACAAAAATCATAATTTGAGCAAAGAAAAATAGTCCAAAAAGACAAAGTCTTAGGCCGTTCGCCTGTTCTAATGGCTGACAGTGCTTACAATATTCTTCCAATAGGGACTTGGTCTATTTTATGCCAAATCTCGAACCCTCGTAATCTTGTTTGACTATCAATTTGGTGGTATTTGTTGTACATTTCCCTCACGTAATCTTTCATTCTTTCAACATAGGGACCCAAAAGACAATTCCATGGTTATTTTGATAAATGACTTTTAGGTACCTTGGTGTTTATGTTGTTACCTGCATCTTAAATGACCCGAGTCCGAGTAACATAACTTCTTACGCATGTTTATTCATAATGCAGCTTTCTTATTCAAACAAATGAAGGATATGGATTCGGAAGAGACCGAAGAAGGGTCGAGGCAAACGAAGATGAAGATGCTAACTTCATGGCTGCCATTGTTGTGCAGAGGTAGTAACGGCACGGACATGCCGGTACTGAGCCTAAGCGAAAGAGCTGAGCTCGAGAAGATATTGGAAGACACCGTCAACATGCTACAACACGAAGAGCAGGAGCAAGTGCTTTCGCTTTGGCTTCACCATTTCACGTATTGCCCATCTTCCGACTGGCCTAACCTCCATGCTTCGTATGCTCGATGGTGCACCACTTCTCGTAAGCTCTTTCTTCCTCCATTGAAGATGTAAGCCTGAATCATCTTTGAATTATATAATAAATATTTTAAACTCAATCGTTAGGATATTTATATGGGTATTATTTTATGGACCTGCCTAAATTGTATCATTTTTTATTTTTTATTTTTTATAAGTTTGTTCTTGATCCAAGTATGGATTCATGCCTGTACTAACAACTCGATTTATTTTTCACTTTTAATTAAGTACGAGGATCAGATTCTAAATTAGTTTTTCAAGTTTCATAAAGTAGAAGGATGGAATTTAGAATTAGACCCAAAAGTAGTACTTAGTATTTTTAGGTCAGATTTTTATGTTAGTCTTTATTCTATACCCAAGTTGCAGATTTAAACAGTAATTGTTATACAGTAATCTCACGTGACAAACATATTATCACACATAAAATATTATGTATGTCAGCTTATTATTTTCATATAATACCTATAAAAAAAAGTCAATATCATTTTAGTTAATGAACTTAGCAACTATTGAATGAGTCAAAATATAATTTATGGACCATTAGTTTTACAAATAATATATATTAATTACTTTAAAAGTATTTAAAATTTATATTTTATAAACCATTATATTAAATTATTTAAATATTATATAATTTAACTAGTTTTTAATTTTTCACTTTCTTGTTCAAAAAAAATACATTTTAACCTTCAATCACAATTTTTTACAACAATAAAGAACATTAAAAATTATTAAACCATATTTTTTCATAGCACTTTTCTACTACATTTTTCAAGCAATTTTCAACCGTAATAATAACGAAGAACTAACGTTAAAATTTGATTGAATATTTTAATTATTAATGGCTATCCTAATTATATTTTTAATGGACCTTTTAATGACTAAACTAAATTCGATTTAAATATTTATTAGAAAAACAATTTAAACCTTCTTTTAGAAAAAAGTTGTAAACTAATCATTAGCTTCAGTGGCCAGGGGATTAGCAGACTCGGTCTTTTCTAAAATAGAAAAAAATTTATTTACGGTTTTTATAATTTATAAAGTTTTAAATTAATAATAATAAAATTATAATTTAGTCTTTTTAAAAATGATAAAATTTAATTTAATTTTTTAAAATTTACAAATATATAAACTATTAAAATAATAAAATTATATTTTACTATCGTAAAAATATACGATTTAATTTCGATCCAAAAATAATCTTTTTACCTTGTAATTGATGGAAACCCTTCGTGGCTTTATTTTTGGTTGCATTAAAATAAGAAAGCATAAACGTCAAGTCTACACTCAAATTTCGTACACGTAAATATTATTTAAAGATTAAATTATTATTTAAAATCTTCAAAAATAAAAAGTGTAATAATTTAAATGAAAAATCAAACTTTATTAAAGTGTTTCAGTTGGCTGTTTGTCTTTAGATAGTGAGGACATGACTTTAAAACAATTATTTACCTACTTTTTTTTTATTTCCCTTAATAATTAGTATGATTTTCACGGCTTTGGATTAATTATTATTATTTAATTAAATTATAGTGTAAAATTAAACAAAACGAGACGATACAAACATTTTGAGTCGAAGATTACTGGCCGAATGCTGGATATCACACTTCGAAACTTCTGAATTTATCTATAGCTATGCATGGAGAAAACAAATCGTACGTTAAGCAATAAAGCTCAGTGATATTTCCATGATTCAAGTCGATATAATACAAGTTTGATTCAAATGCACACATTGTAGCCATTTCACGTACAATTTCATGCCAAAACTTCCATTACCATATGAACATGCATATAGTCATTTTTGCACATTAATTCATTACTTATACTCCTAAAGTTACCATTCATGCTATTCAACTTTAAGATACGATTTCTTTCTTTTGTAACATATCAACTAATGGCATCAACTTAATGTTCATTTTCATATAATTGAACCATGCCATATTTATGTATACTTGTCATACCATCTTTCATTCATTTCACATTTCACATTTCACATTTCACCTATTCATTTTACGTTATCATCTATAAACATGTACTTGTTCATATACAATCATCAACTTGTATAAAAATATATATACTCAAATTCATCTCATCATTTCGGTCATTTCCGAGCCTATTAGCTCATTCATATTCAATCGGTCCCCAAGGCTCGTTTTTAAAAAATTCACATGATCATTCACATGCTACTGAAATTCAAATTTCATATGTATACAAGTATACCAAATCCAATCACATTTCATTCCAATTACCATATATCTATTTCATGTCTTTATAACCCTATTGACCAGACATGAAATTAGAACGGGTACGCAAATTCATCACTAGGGTTTCTTGACAATGATGACTCTGAACGTGTACATACTACCACCCCGGGTTGCCCGATAATGATGATTTTCACAATATGATTATCTTATAATCTCAAATTGCCAAGCAATGATGACTCTTTATGTACAATCTACCACCCCAAGTTGCTTGGAACAATGGTTTCTATCAATATCTTGAGCCTATGACATGCCAACTATACATGACCTTGTCCGAACAGCTAATAGGGTAATCAATTTTCCAATTTTCTTATATAATTCAATTCATATTCTATCATTCTCAATTCATCATCAATTCACCATTTCAACACATCTTATAACATGTTTCAACACAATTTCATACCAAATATCATATATAAATTAAAACATGCTAGTTCCTATTCTATTCTATTTAGTCCATATCTCGATATTCAATCTTAATCTCAGCAATTCAATTCAAATAACCAATTGTCAACTTACCTAAATATCATATAATTCAAAATACCATGAATTTAAAATGATTAAATTGGTCCCGAATAATAGAAATAGAAACCACAAGTTCACGTCACTCATCGTCAGCTCTCGTATTTCCTTTCCCTCCTGACGACGTGTCATCGTCTTTAGTTACGAATAATAGTTCAACAATTACAAAATATCAATTTCCATCCAATTCACATTCAAGTACAAAGCCAAACATATTTTACAATTTATTCAATTTAGTCCCTAAACATAGAATAAGCATAACTTTTAGTGTAGAGCTTCAGATTAAAATCTGATTTCACATTTACTCCTTAGGGACCTTATACTTTCTATTCCTCTCACAATTTCATAATAGGTTAGAATTTTATTCAACTTGGTCCCTAATGTAACAGAGCTAACAATTGATCTTGTTAAGCTTTACAATTTAGTCTTTTTCATAATCTAAGCTTAATTTCTATTAATTTCACACCTAATTCATCCAATTCTTAACAATGGAAACTTATCAAAATTTCAAAAATTGAACAAATTGATACATGGGATAGGTAAATCAAGCTCCCATGACAAAAAAATCTATAAAAATGACAAGAAAAGGGCTTGGTTACCTTAATAATATTTTGACCGAATGCTTCAAGCTCTAAAAATGGAGTTTTTCTTTTCTTATTCTCTCTTGGACGATGGAAGAAGATGATAATATCATCTTTCTTTCCACTCAAATGTTATTTATACTAAGATTATCACTTAATTAATCTTAGTTAATTAGGTTTTATTATAACAATTTAATTATTAGTTAAGCTTAATGGAAAATAATCATCGTCCACTAGCTATAAGAAAACAATGGTCGTTAAGTATGGCTCTTATTTCAGTCAAATTTGAGAAATATTCTTTTAGTTAAACTCTGTTTATTTGTTTCAATCAAACTCTAATTAGTCTAGATTATTTATTATTGTTTGACCTATGACTTTAGCCTATAAATGAGCTCTTTTACAACATTAGAAAATGCACCCATTAGAGATTAGAACTCATAACACTTTTGGAGAATTTTGTGTTTACGTTTTGAGCGTTCTTTATTTTTTGGGTTTCGGGATTTAGTTTTTATCTCCATCTTTTTGTACTCATCGGTCTTTTGCCATTATAGTAATATTGTCTTTGCCCATGGTTTTTTATCCTCTTTGGAGGGGTTTTTCCACGTTAAATTTGTGTTTCAATTTCTCAATTTCTTCCGCTATTTTTAATTGTTCGTTGCTTAATCGGGTCGATCCCCAACAATGGTTTAATAACCATTTTAGTCCTTGAGATAATTGCTATCAGGTCCTTAAGCCTTTTTCTAATTAAAAATCTATAGCGATTGAACTTTTATAATTTAGTCTCTGGACTTTAATTAACCACTTTTTCAACTAAATTATTTAAATTGAATCTCAATATATTTTTATACTAACTTTGTAAATATTCCTATTTAATATTTATGGACTAGTTGATAGAAATGAGGTTCCAAAACTGCATTTTCCGACACCACTAGAAATCGAGTCGTTACACTTATAGGCAAGGGTTTCATATAATATGGTGTTAATGTGTCAGACTTGCCATCTAGCCATCATTAAGGAGCACGTGGGAGGAACTTCTTCGACGGGATGGGGATGTTTGTGATAGGACAAATTCTGTCATTCATTCTAACTCTGATGGGACAAATAGTTAGAGCTCACGTGATATTTGGTGACCAAACAACTTCGTGTTCCCAATGAAGACCTGGTCATCTGTTGTATGGGTGGTATTCTTCTCAGGAGGATGATTTCACAAGTGACCTCCCAACTTGCTGGTGGCAGATTTACTACCTAGGTCTCCTCTAGACTTATCATGTGTCCTAACACAAATGAGTTATAACACTTTTTCATTTACTTTCATCCACTCTTGAAAATAAAAAAAAATATGTTTCTAAAATTCAAACTCATGATCTAATGCCAATTAATTTGATTCTTTATTCTTATTTACATTACGAGCTTGATTGATTTATGAATCAATAATGCATTTTTATGAAATTTGATCTCATGTATTTTAGACAACATCACATCGATTTGGTTGATAAAAAAGTATATAAAATAAATAAGACACATCTTAATTATGGTACTTATGATTAAATTTTTTTGGCATAATGATTTATTTTGTCATCCAATTTTACTTAAAAAAAATAATTTTAATCCTCTATTTAATTTTTCATCTCTTTTAATGCTTAAGCTTGAATTATTTGTCAAATCATCCCAAAATGAATAAAAATATTAACGTCTATTAACATTGTTGATGTGACATCCATATGTATGCCATGTTAGCAATTAATTAATTTTTTATAATTTTTAATTTTTAAATATTTTTTTAAAAATTACTTAATTGATGCATGGCATCCGTGTGATAATCCACATGTATACTACGTTAACAAAATTAATAGACATTAATTTTTTTCATCCATTTCAAAGTGATTTAACAAACATTACAAGTTTAAGTACTAAGTATTTTTTTTAAATTAAATGAATAACTAAAATATTTTTTTATAAAAAATTGGATAGTAAAATAGTAGGATAAATCTCAAAATTATACATGAACTATGGTTTAATGTGCAATTATATACATTAACTTTGATTTTGTATAATTTAATACGTGAATTTTTCAAATATTATTTTATATAAATTTAATTTAATATTCCTACCCATCATTTTGCTTTCTTACTCAGAATCACCGCTAATCCCACATTTGGTACATACATTTCACAATTGATTTGGCCATACTGATAATTTTAAAGCAAGTAGGGTTCTAAATAAAGAAAAGCTTATTAACCCCTCAATCACCAAATTTGGGCCATACTAATAATTTTGAAGCATGTAGGGTTTGAAAAAAAAAAGCTTATTACCCCATAAGCAGCAAACCAAATCCCTAATATATATCACTAAATTATTAGTTTATATTTTCATCAATTAATTTAGGGTAAACTGCCAAAATAGTCACTTTATTTTACTTCATATTACATTTTAGTTACTTATGTTATCGCGTTGGAATATTTTAGTTATTGAGCCGTTAATTGCTATTAATGGTGTAATGGTAAGCTAACGTGATTGATCCCTATATTTTTTTATTTTGAGCAATTTAATTTTTTTATGTGGTTTTAACTTCCTTTTTTTTTTCTTTATTTTCCATTCTCTTTTGCTTCTCCCTCTGTTTTACTCCCTTCTCCATTTCTTTTAATGTAGTTTTTCTATGCTTTTTATTTGTTAAAACTAGTTCCTATACCTTTATTTTTTTTGAACAATTTAATTTTTGCGAGTATAGTAAGCTTATGGACTAGTTGTAACAAATGGAAAACATAGGGAAACTACATTAAAAGAAATGAAAAAGGGAGGAAAATAGATGGAGAATCAGAAGAGAATGGAAAAAGAAGAAGAAGAAAAGTTAAAAGAACATAAAAGAAAAAATTAAATTGCTCAAAATGAAAAAAAAAATATAGGGACCAATTGTAAAATTTAACCTAAAATTTTTATTTAAAATGATGATTTAACGTGTAACGTCAACTTACCGTTACACCGTTGATGGCAATTAATGACTTACTGACTAAAATGTTACAACATAATAACGTAAGTGACTAAAATATAATATTTCAAACATAAGTGACTAAAGTATAGAAAAATTATGCAAAATTGAATAGATACAGTCGGAAATTATTTTATAATATCTTTTAAGTAATATAGAAAGTGGGAATACAAAAAGTCATCTGACAACAATGTTAATCACAATGTCTGGATCATATCATTATAACATTTTCAACTAACCACAAGACCAGAGCCAAGAACACCGTCTCTTGCTCTTCACCCTCTAATTTTTTCGCCTTTCATCTTCCCCTCATTTTTACAACCTTTCCAAAACCATTCTCAGTCTCACGAACAAAACACCAATGTACAGTCAAGCTTCAACCCAACAAATCCAAATCGAAGAACGAAAGAAAGAAACCAAGGGTTTAATGGAGAAGCCACCCACGATTTTATCCCCTTTGCTGCTCCGTAATTTGGTATCTTCTGTATTGATTTCCGCCGATAAATCACTTTTCTACTTATCAGAACGATATAAGCTTCTTAAGATGATCCGTTACCTCGTCGTCACTTGTTTTCTCTTCTTTTTAAAGTTAATCCCTTCTTCTATTCCTACTAATTTACTCTCTTTATCACTACAACCCGATGAGAATTACTCGATTAAGACCCACAAAAACGATGCTTATGCCGTCGCCGGTGTTGGAATCGGCGATTCGGGGATTTCTCGTGCGCTTTCGCAGTTACTTGCCAGTGTTAATGACATTCCCGTTAGCTCCAGAAAGTACGAAATCGTACGTTCTTTGGCTGAAAGGTTGATCGAAGAGAACTGTAGGGAAGGTATCGAGGCTTTGCGGGAAATGAACCGTGTGGTTTTATCCGCGGCTTTCTCGAGGACCCTTTGCCAGCTTGAAGCTGCGATGGCGGAACACGACAGGGTCGGCCTTGATGGTTCGGTGGCTAGACCGGTTCAGTATCAGCTGGTCAGAGTCTTGCGGGCGGTTCGATCGGTTGGGGATGGGGTGTGGGGTAGAGCGGGGAAAGGGGTGGTAAGGGATGTGAACCGGTCGGGGAATTCGGCTGAGAAAATGGCGGCTGAGTTGCTTTGGTTGGCGCAGAAATTAGCTGCTTGTGGGTTTGCTGATGAGGCTGTTGAGAAATGGGCATCGGCTTCGAATTTGGCTTCGCTTTCTCTTTTGGCAGAGCCGCGTCTTCAAGGTTCCCTCCTTAAAGTTACGGGTATGTTTTAATCCTTTTTAATTTCATCACTAAAACTAATTAGTTAAGGATTAATTACATCATGCATCCTAAACTATCTTCAGATTCTAAATTAATCCCTAAAGTTTAAAACATTTTAATTGAGCTTTGTATAAGCAGGCCCTTTGGCTAGCTTATGCTGTGAATCATGTTTAGAATATGTCTATTACATAATAAAAGAATACATGTCAAAATTAATGGAGAAAGTGCTTATAAATCCCTCTATTATAGAGGTTCTATCAAATTAGTCCATTTTCTATTAAAAATTGCAATTTAATTATTACATTATTAAGAAGAATCAAATATTGTTAAATTAGAATATAATTATTATCGTCAAGAAAATGACATGAAAATTATATTTTTATTACACTTGTCAACACCTTACCTTGCTACTCTGCTGGCAGTGTACCATATAATTATTCTTCTTTTAATAGCAATGAAATTTGGACTTATTTGATTTTTTTTAGTAATATAGAGATTAAATCGAGGGATTAAATTGATCCGATACCATATGCAGCATTTTTATTCAACCAAGCGAAGAACATTAGAGTGGAAGAAGATCGTGAAGAAAGCAGCAAAGAAAACTGGAGTCAAACAAAGATGAAAATGATAACATCGTGGCTGCCGTTGTTGTGCAGAGGGAGCAATGGCAGCGACGTGCCGGTGCTGAGCATAAGCGAAAGAGCCGAGCTCGAGAAGATATTGGAGGACGCCATTGAAAAGCTAGAAGGAGAGGAACAAGAGCAAGCGCTTTCGCTTTGGCTTCACCATTTCACGTATTGCCCATCCTCCGATTGGCCTAACCTCCATGCATCATACACTCGTTGGTGTACCGCATCTCGCAAAGCTCTTTGTTCTCACTTGAGTATTTAGTAATTTCGTGTCGTAATACAATTATGGCTTAATGGTCTAATTCCTTCGAATTTTTTCAAAAAAATTAATTAAGCTCTTGCGATATTTTTTACCCAATTAAACCCCTAAACTAATAAAATTGGTTAAATAGATCTTTTGACCAACGTTGACCGTTACATCGTCGACGTGACCATTAACAGCCACGTTAGCATTGTAACTGTTAACGTTGGGATTTATTTAGCTAAATTTGTTAATTCAAGGGTTTAATTAGGTGCAAAAAATTCGCAAGAACTTAATTAACTTTTAAAAAAAAGTTTGAGGACCATCTATACCACTAAGCCTAAAATAATAAGATCTAGTTTTCATCCAATTTAATTAATATAATGTAATACAATGTAATTACAATAAAATAATATACATGTTTATAACATTAGTCTCGAATATTCGAGATTCTTTTATATTTTTTATGGGTTAAAATATGTTATTAATTTTGTACTTTAACAAAATTTGAGGTTTAATCTTTGTTTTTAAAAGTTAATAATATTCAATCTTCTTACTTTTTTTAATTTGGTTATAATCGTGGGTAGTTTTTGTTAAAATTTGTCAATTTAACATGTTTATTTTTCGTCAACCATATATCATACTATATGAAGACAACCTAATCAACGTGCCAAGTTGACAATTCTAACGGGAAATATTAATAATGTTAATTATTGGATTGAGGTTTTTAAATCGGAAAAGTAGGAGGACATAAATTTTAAGTACAAAGATTAAATCTTAATTTTTTTATCGAAGTACAGGGACTAACAAAACAATTTAACCATTTAACTTTCGAATACTTTGGCTAGAGCTAGAAGGGTCTAGTAATTTTTGGACATTTATTGCCTAGTCTTTCCTTTTTCTAAGATATCCTTATGTTATTGGTCGGTTCTTTCCTTTCACATCCCTTTACTTATAATAAGTTAATTTAAATTATATTTATAATTTAATATAATAAACACCTTTGCATTAGTTAACTAAAATATCTATACAAACTTAAAAAATAGCATTATTAGATTTTTAAATGTTCAACACCATTAAAAAAATCACTACACTATTAGATTAATTTAAATAATTAAATAAAACATAAATTATTATATCCATTACTACATATAAAAGGAATGTATATTATCCAAACGTTTTTTGTCCAGTGATAAGAGCATTATGCTGTAGATATGAGATTTTAAGTTCGATCCCAAACAATCCCATTCCCCTCCCCCAATTATAAAAAAAGAAAAACTGTACATTAAGCACAGTAGAAGTTTTACCTTAAAAATGTGACGCATGTTAAAAATGAGTTTCTGTAAGTTAATAATTTATTTTACGTAAATTGCAGAAGTGTTGTTTTGATTCTATATGTTATGATTGTTGGGATGAAGTCGAACACGACAAAACAATGCAGAAGCATAATCGATGTTCTTTCACTCTCAATACATTTGTTATAATAAATACTGATAATGACGGTAGAACGATCGCAAAATAATAAAATAAGAAAAATAAGAACACACAAATTTTACGTGGAAACTCTTTCGGGAAAAACCACGGGAAGAAGAGAAGACATTCACTAATGTTGAAAAATGAATGAAAAGGAGTTTCAACTACATCTATTTAAGGGTTAAAAAACCCTGTTAATCAAAGTTAAATCATAGAAGTATAGTTCTATACGACCTCAACTTGTGTGGTATTTATTTTGCCACTGTATTTATTTCTTCTACAAGTGATAAGATTCGGGTCACATAATCTTTAACAAAATCAATTTGGTAATTATGGTGAACCCAAGAACACAATATATCAACAATTGATGCAAGTAAACCACAATATTGTAAGCAAAAATAAAAAATCAAGGCTATTTAAATCAAAAGGTAAAAACTATGAGACTTGAAAGTCCACCAAAAGCTCTACTATATCAAAAGTCTTGCTAGAATATTACAATATAAAACCATAACAAGATCATATAACTCAACAAAGGCTATCAACAAGTAATCCCAAGCAAATAAAGAGTAAAGTTGAGAATTTCACCCAAAAAGTAGCTAACTTTGAAAGTTGAAAACCCGAAGCTATAGTATTCCAAAAGAAAAACTGACCGTACACATTAAAGATCTTTGAGTCTACTATCTATCGTAAAAAAACAGCTCCAATGGACACTGGATGGACCTCTAATCTACCGCAATTTGATATAGTAAATTAGGCTCTCTTGTGTACTGAAGGAGCATGTTCTCAAGTAGTTTAAGAGTCTTTTAATGCTTTTTATCAATTATTAGTTTTTAGTTTCAATGCTAATTTTTATACTATGCACTTTTAGTTTCAATAGATCTACATGTTTTTAGTTATTAAAAGTGCATAGTATTAATTTGGGTTGTGGATTTGTGAATATTCTTGCATGCCATCAATTTGATCAATGTCACTTTAAGATTTACTAAGCATTTCTCAACCCTCACCCCTTTTGTGGTTATTTGATGATTCATTTGAGCATGAATTTGGTTGGGCTTTGAGTTTTGATGATGAGTAGGAGCTAAGCTTTATAGTGGTTGATTAATTGAAATGTTGCATGAATAATTTTCGGGTTAGGGACTAAATCATAAAAATTAAACTAAATCAAATAAACTTTAAACCCTAAAAATTGACGACTTTAGGAGAATATTTAGATAGATGAGACCAAGAGGAGATTCTATTGCGAACAAATTCAATTTTCCCGAATTAGTTTAGTGAGGTCAAGAGATAAATTGGACTAAATTGTCTAATTAGGTAAAATGGTGACCGAGAGATAAAATTGGACCAGTTAGAAATTTAAGCAATTTAAATCCCTAACCCTAGAATAAATTAGCAACATGGACATCAATTGATCATTCTATTTCATCAACCTTGAGTTATGGATTGTCGTAATATAAGACTTAGCCATTAGCTAGCTAGACTTCCTAATTACATGCTTGGTCATTGTCCATTCCTTATCAATTGATATCTATTGGATTCGATAATTGAAATATTTTATATTCCGTTGTAACACACAAATATTACAACTGACCTATCATATATTTACAGTTAAAATCGATTTTAAATCTATACTTGTATTAAATCTCTGCTCGGCGTACGAACCCCAACATAGGCAGTCAACCTCCGATCGAAGAAAATACTAAAGCTATTGTCGTAAAATATTAAAAAAAAAAATTTATGGCCAAATAATGGGACAACCCCACCGCCAACAATCACAAAGTATTAACTTTTAGGTTACCTTTCCTTTTATTTCATTACTTAGATATTTTAATCATTTTCCTTTTTCATTAAAATCTTCTAAATTTCTATAAGTAATTATTTTATGCAAATAATTTAATAAATTTATCTCAAAATTAATATATAATTAAATTAAATATATCATAATACTTAATTTTAATTTAATATTATAAATAAATCAGGATATTTACTTAAGTTTCAAATTTAATTTATGAAAAGTTAATAAAATAAGGAGAAAATACACATAAATTATAGAGAATAAGTGCATTTTATATTAAATCTAAAAAGTGTAAATGTTTTATTTTTAATTTTTTTCCCTTTTTTTTTGAAAAGTGAATGTATTTATTAAATTACCAAAAATTTTGGCACTAAATGCTTTAATGAACCACGTGGTTTGTTGGGATCTTTATCAATAATTGAGGATCCAATTATGGCGCTGATTCATCAATAATAAAAATATTAAAATATAGCATGAAAATGAAATGATAATCACGTTTACATGTTTAAATAATAAAGGCTTAATGACAAATTTGACCACTAACGTTTATACGTTTTGTCAAAATGGTCTTAATTGTATTTTTGAGTTTTTTTGGCCATCAATCTTTATTCTTTTTTTTTTCAAATTACTTTTTTTAACAGATTGGATGAAAGTACTGTTAAAATAGTTAATGGGATGATGTAGAATTTAATATGTGGAATATTTTTAATGAGATATAATGTATTACTTAGATAACCCAATGAAATAATTACACGTGAAAATAATAATATAAATAAATAATTCATGAAGTTAAAAAATAACACTTAATTTAATGAAAATAAACGTAATTATTTAAAAAAATGTTTCAAAATGAATGCACTATCATGTGATAAAAGTTGGAAGCCGTAGGAAGCTTGAGCAATGATAGTTCCTCCGATATCTATTTTGAGTAATTGTAACAACCCATTTTTAGTGAAATCGAAACAGTGGTTTCGGAACTACAAATCCGAGATCGGAATAAAATTTATTTTAATATTATTTTATGGTTTATGGTATAATAGGAATGTCGTATGAAATCTCGTTAAAAAATTTTACCGATTACATGTCTAATTTGTTAAAAAGAACTAAATTGAAAAATGTACAAAAATTTACTAATTATGATAGTTAAGTGACTAAATAACTTAACTAATAAATAATAAATAAGGGAGGACTTGAGGCATAAAGCCTAAAGTAGATGGATGAGGAAGCATAACATGGGAAAATAATAAAATAAAACCAAATTAATGGTAAAATTGTAAATAAGTTGAAATTAAAACTAAAACAAATTGAAATTAAAGGTTTCTAGACATTTTCATCATCAATTTCGGTTCAAAAACAGACATAGAAGAAAGCTGGTTCTTCAATTTTTTCATTTTTGCTTCACGTGGGTTTAATTCTTACCTGTTTCTTGAAGTTTTTATATTTTTGAGATTGTTACAATTAGGTCCAACTAAATCTTACCTTAGTTTTTGATTTTATTGTAAATTTTGGAAGTCTCCGTTGATGATTTTATATGATTTTAGTTATTAAATGATGAATTTGAGATGCTGATGGGCATTTAAAAGCAATTTGTTAAATAATTTTGATGAAATCATGATTTAGGGACTAAATTGAAAAGACGATGAATTCATTGAAAATTCTAAATTTTATGAAATTCAAGGGCTGTTATTGATATATATGAAAATTGGCTAGGCTTGGAATAATGATTAAATTGTATGAATTTCATTTTTCGAGCCTAAGGACAAAACTGTAATTAATTAAAAGTATAAGGGGCAAAATAGTAATTTTTCCAAAGATGTGTATTGGACTGAATTGAGTATGAATTGTATTAAATTGAGTTAAATTCATTCATATAGATTCAGATAGACCAAATACGGAGTTAGAACGAGGAAAAGAAAAAGTATTGGATTAGTAGCTTACAAGTCTACGAACATTTGTCGAGGTAAGTTCGTGTAATTAAATTGTATGTTTATATGCTTGAATTGAATGTTATGTATGTGAAATGTATAAAATTGTGATGTATAAGTATGGATCACATATTTGATAATGTCTGACAAGTGCTAAGTCCCTTTTAAACTTAAGAAATTTAATGGATACAAATGACATTGTCATTAAGGGTTCCCGATTGGTTGTGGTCCTGCATGTGTTGCGGACACACCACAGCTCGCAAGAGCATCTCGTTATTTAGCTCCCATAAGCAACCCGATAGTGGCTCTCCGGAGCTTGTCGATATTGGCTCGCATGAGATTCCCGTTTATGGCTTGTATGAGCTTCCTGATAATTGGCTCTCATGAGCTTCCCGATTATGGCTCTTATGAGTTTCCCGTTATATGACTCACATGAGCTTCCCATTATATGACTCAGAAAAGGTTCCTATTTACATGCTCGTATGAGCATTCCTGAATATGAATTGATAGAAATTATATGAATTGACAGATTACAGTATTGTACACTTAGTGTGTACAACCCGTGTATTGTAATACCCTGAAAATCTTTACAGTAAGATATTATCTTTGATATAATAAAATAAGAAAATAAAGTGTCAAAAAGGGGAAATTTTGGAGTTATGTCAACATTGGGACGTGTATTATGACATATTAGTTCAAGAAAGGATTAAATCACAAAAGTGAGAAAAGATTTGTTGCCCAAGAGTAAATACTTAAAATTTGAGGGGTTAAAGTGTAAATAATAAAAAGTTGAAGGACCAATGGTGTAAATATTTTAAGGATGGAACGATCTAGAAACTAAGAAAAATGGATGGATTAGGACCAAATTGAAAAAGGTGAAGAAGTTTAAGGGACTAAATCATAATTTTACCAAATTAAGTAATGACTCAAGATGGAATTTTAAAAGATTATGAAAGGACAAAATGGTCAATTAGAAGAAAGAGAAATCTAGAAGATAATGATGATGTTAGAGATATTTTAGATTAATAAATAAATATTAGTTTATTAATATTTTAATTTGATTTTTTAAATGATATTATTTGATTATTATTAATTTATTTAGTATATATATATGTGTGGAAAGAAAGATGAAAAGCAACCATCACCACCATTTCTCCATGCATTAACGTGAGAAGAAGAGGGAAAAAAAGAAAGTTTTACTTTCTTTACAATTTGGTCCTCTCACCAAAAATTCACCATTTTCACTTAGAATTAAAAGAAATTTCCATAGCCACCAAGAGAGAAAATTGATAAGGAGACTATGGGGAGCTAGAATATCAAGTTGGATTCAAGAAATTGGAGCTGGAGGAGAGAGAAAATCAAGTTAAAGGTTGAAATCAATAGGACAAGGTAAGAACATTGAGATTTCAATATATTTTTAAGTTTGATATTATTGAAATAGCGTGGAAAAAATGTTATAGTAGAGTTTTTCTTATATAAATTCTTATGTTCTTGATATATTAGTGAAGAGAAATAAGTGAAAGTGATGGGAAATATTATAGAGAAAGGGAATAAGGAAGTTATAAACTTAGTAATTAACATTTTGCACTAAAACAGTTTTGGACAGCAGTAGTAGATTAACTTTGAAAAATCACCATAAATTGTGGAAATAAAATTATAGGATTAAAAAAATATAGAATTAAATCTTACTGAGTCTAGTTTCTCATAGAAGAAACGGTGTAAGTAATGGAAATGTAAATCATGAGATATAATAGATTTTGTGAGACAAGGTCAGAATGATTTCGGGTTCCCCTGTTCTGAGTTTAGAAAATCATAAAAAAATTTTAAAAAATAAATATGAGTTAAAATTCATATGTTTAAAATCCTTAGAGAGTCTATTTTCAATAGAAACAAACAGAGATATCATCAAAATTCTGTACAAGGAGATAATTAAGTTTTAGTGAAGAAGGGTCGAAACTGTTAGACAGAAGAATAGAGGTGACTTTAAAGAATAAACTGTACTTATTGGCTAAACCAAAAATTATGAAAATTTTATGGTAAGAAGATATGTGAGTATAGTTTCGGGGAAAATTAGCGGATCCTAATTTGGAGTTCTTTAGCTCAAGATAAAAATAATTTAGTGGCTATGACTCAAATGGACAGTTTTGAATAAATTTACAAGTAAATAGTGGAATCATAGATAATGTTACTTATAAGTATATTATATAAATTAAGGATGTGGAATGGAGAGGAGGAGGAGGAAAATGTATATATATGAATATTCAGCTAGCATTGATAATTTTCACGTTTTAGGCTCATGGACTAAATTGAATAAAAGTAAAACTTTAAGGGTAAATTTGTAAAAATGTCAAAAAGTGACCAAATTGCATGAAATGAATTGTTTTATTATTTAAATTAGTAAATTGAATGAAATATTAATTTAGATCAATATTGGGTGAAAATTTGAGAAAAATAGAAAATTTCCAAAATATCCCTGAATTTTGGTATTTCTGCAATTTAGTTTGGTAAGCTCGAATGAGTTATATTCTATATAATTTTAATTGAAGTGAATGCTATTTGGTAATGAATATTATATATATGTGTGTATTATTATTGGAATTGAATTATTATTGGTATTATGTATAATTATTTGATGCATTTAGATGATTATCGGAAGCTCAATTGAGTTGGAAGCTTATTAGAGATATATCGTAGTATCCGTTGGTTCTATCGGTAATTTTGGATGATTTGATTCTTGTTATAATGGCATGTATAGGTTAAATTGGTTAACGTTAGCTCATTAATGTTTTGATTTTTATTGGTTATAAATATGAATGGTAGATAAAAATGAAATGTCTGAAAATTAATTAGTAAACTCCGGTAATGCCTCGTACCCTATTTTGGTGTTGAATACGGGTAGGGGTGTTACATGTATCCATCGATATTTTAAATAATTCAAAGGACAAAATTTTGATATGAGACAATATGAGTATGAAATGAATTATTACTTGTATATGCCTGAAATACATGAAAATGCTGTTACTTGATATGTTGAAAAATGGGGTGAAAGATTCATGTGTATGAAACTTGCCTGATGACTATGTACATGTATGAGTATGAGTTATTATATGAATTACATGACTAACATGCTTGATGAGGATATGTGTTTAGGCATTTGGCCAAATTTATGTGAGCATGTTTAGTTTGCTTACCTTAAATGTAAATTAATGGTAAGTTAAATTCCATGTTATATGAACTTACTAAGCTTTAAAGCTTACTTTGTTTTATTTTCTCTGTTTTATAGTAATTCGGAAGCTCGTTGGATTGGAAGCTTGGTGGAGGAATCTCACACTACCCATCAGCTCATTTCAGTATAAATAACAAACTAAATTTTGGTTATAATGGCATGTATAGGTTAATTAGCCAATGTTGGCATATAAATGTTTTTATTGTAACTAGCCATTGAAATGACTTATGATGGACTTGTTTTGATGTATATAAGAGGCTATATCATGTTTGTTGTGAGCATTTGGTATGGTTGATTAATAGTAATCTTGTAGGTATATAAATATTTGATACAAGTATGCCTAGATGTATATTTGGTTTTTTTGGTAAGTTTGAATTCTTGGATATATGTCATGATTAGTTAAGTATAACACTTGAGTTTGGCTTGAATTGAAGGTCTTGTTGTGACTTGTGATTGTGCAAACTGTTGTGTTTAGGTGGATACCAAATTTAGGTGAGAAATATGGCTTGGAAATTGCCTATTTTTGGCCACACGGGTGTGTGTCCCCAGCACATAGGAAAAAAATTTGATATTTTTCGAAAAATTTCCTAAGTACCCGATTTAGTCCCGATATATTTCTAATGTTTATATTGGGCCTCAAGGGCTCATATAAGAGACAATATGATTGGTTATGATTGATTTATGATATACATGTTAAATGATATGAAATGTTTGTATTTGATCTGTAAAGTTCGGTAATGCTCCGTAACCCTATTTTGGTGATGGATATGGGTTAGGGGTGTTACAATAATACATAAAGAAGAGCCCAATTTGCAAGGAGATCTTCGGAAGAGATAGTCAATTGAATCCTTTGTTGATTGGAATGATCAAGAGTCTTAAAAATGGAGCAAATGATCGAATGGTAAATATCAGATATTTTCTTGACATGGGCAATAGGACTTGGGTTGGAGCTTCTGAATATAAGGTCATTTTTGGATTTTCAAATGATCCATAAGGTGCAGGCAATAGATGTGTATAAATTCCTAAAATATTAGGAGTTGAGTCCATTACCCTATAGCCATTGTAAGATCCACTCAAAGACAGACATATTATCAAATGAATCAGTGTGTAGTGCTAAAAGAGAGCCAAACCATAATGCTCTAGCAAAAATATAAGTAAGGAAGAGATGGTCTTGAGTTTCCCTATTTTCTTTGTAGAATGCCCTTCTTTGTAGAAAGGACATTGAGAATCAATATTAGAAATTTGTCTTGAGAGGAGGTTCTTAGTAGGGAGATAACCATCAAATCTTCCATAGAAATAAGATTATTTTAAAGGGGATCTTTAGCGGCCAAAGATTTGTCCAAATCATTTTATGTGAACCTGGGCGGGTGACATTAGAACTCCTTTGATAAAGAAGATCATAAGCATTTTTAACTTAGGGTGGTTTGGATAGGTGGAGGGGTGTAATGTGGTGCGTTTAGCTTACTTTTTGTCTCATGATACAGTATCACTACAATATCTAATCTCACCACCATTGTTGTTTGTACACTAACCATAGGTAAGCGCACTGCACATCTAAACCCACCCTTAAACAATACCATTGAAATCAACTTTCTAGACAAGCTTGTCCTCTCTCATTTGAAAAGAGATTGTTCTACTAAAAATATCAGTTGCTCTATTAACATCAAGCAATCTGAGCAACTTATTTTGATCCAAATTATGATAATAGGGCCTAATAAAATTATGAGTTAGACGGCTTGAGGTTGACTTGATTGAAGGATGCATGGTTGCAATACTTTGCTCAAAGGATTTTCGATAGAAGACAAGGTTGATTGGTCATTATACACAATGCCACTTTGGAGAGAAGAGCTTCATTAAAGAGTTTGATCTTATAAATGCCCAAGCCCCCTTAGAATATGGGTGCACAAAGCATATCCTAATTACATGTGTGAATTTTCCTGACATTGGTATTATGACCCCACCAGAAAGCTCTGATTCTCTTGTCAATTTCTTCATATACATTAGAAGGGGTTGTAAAGATTAAAAGAGGGTAGAGTGGTAGGGATGATAAAGTGGACTTGATAATGTATCACATAATTTTTTTTTCTTTTTTAATATCTACTTTTTATTAAAACTGAAGCATGCTTCATCCTTTTAACCTTCTATCAAGTAATCAGAGTTTGAAATGTATTATCCCATCCCCCCTTCTATTATCATATCAAAAGAAAAGAAAAAATTAATGAGAAAAATATTATTTCAAATGTTTTAGTTTAGTAGCCAACATTAAGTTATTAAATGGAAGGTAAACCTGGAAATTTTTAAAAATATATAAAAATTATTTTATTTTCATAAATAACTTTTTATTTGATTTTTTAATTATTTAAGTAAAATATATTTTTCAAATTCAACAGTTAATTTAAATTAAAATTGAATAGTAAAATTTAATAAAAATCAAATGTCAATTTCGTAATTCAATCATACAAAAGTTAATTTCATAATTCAATCATACAAAAGTGAAGTGGCAAAATTTGATATAAAGTTGAAGTAGAGCAGCAAATTTATCTTTAGTTTGAAAATACAATGGTAAATATCAATAAAACTAAAATATAGTGAAAAGTTTCAATTTTTATCCAAAATAAAATGACAAATTTGTATATTAACCCAAATAAAATTTAATATTTTAAAACACTAAGACTGAAATATTTGAGTTTACCTTCATAAGTAGAATCATGAGTAAAAGATCATTGAATTACTAATCTAAAAAAATACTTTTAATGTATTATTTTTTTATTGGTTTAAAAATAGACATTCATTAAATGCATATTTCCTTCCCTAAAATTAGACATTGGTTAACATTTCCTTGTGGATATGAGAAAAAAAAAAAAGAAAAGGAAAAGGTTGTCTATTACGTAATTAAGGATGAAAAAGAAACTTCAAGTAAATTTTAAAAAGAAATTGCAAATTAGGGGTGAATATTTGGTACATTTACAGTGCATTTATTTTATTTCACAAGTAATTTTAAAAAATTAATATGTCTTTTTTAATATTTTACTATATCTCTATAAGTAGGGATGAAGGCAAAGATTTTATTAGGAGGGACCAAAACTAAATTTTAATTTTCACAATAATAAAAATATAATTTCACCATTTGAATGTCCTATATCTTTATAAATTTAAAAGGTTCAAATAGAAAATTTTTTATTTTAAGGGAGCTGGAACCATGCTACGTCCTTGTCTATAAGATACTTGTTAACTTTTAATTTTACTTGTAAAATCTAAAAATTTTACTGATAGTATATCAAATAATTTTCCTTTATTACTCAAAAAAAAATCAAATCTTAAAAGTATTTAATTAATGCAAAACAACTTCAAAATTAATTTTACATTTTCAAAAAGGTCCTAGGTGATGAAAAGTACATAGCATTATGCGCGGAGAGACACGGCAGCAGTATTATCTAGATATTGCCTTCCGCATTTGATCTTTTTGAGCTTTTTAAGTTGATGGGATAAACGTGATTTTTTAGATTATTTCACATTATAATTTAAAATTTTTATTAAAAAATATACTTTTTAAGTGATGAAATTGCATTATCAAGTGGATTAAAATGGAGAAAAAGTTGTTGAGTTTTAGAATTAATGTGAAAAAAATGTTGCCCATTTGGACATGGAACAACATCAAATAGATGTGAAAATAGCATTCTTAGGGGATATCTATAGGAGAATACTTATATGAAACAACATAGAAGGATTCCTCTTTAGCGATGGTTAACAATTTTATGCAAGCTTAACGAATCTAATGGTATCTAAAATTTCATTCTTTTTGTTTTAGAGAAAACATCATGGACCAATATATATATATATATACCCTAAATAGTGGGAGTGAAACTTGTTTCCTTGTTTTTTTAAGTATAAGGATTTTCTATCAGAGGTGATAGGTTGAATTTGAACTAATGTCCAAGAAATGAGTTTGAAAGGGAACAAAAATGTAAATCGATCACATATACTTTTTACTGTTGGAAGTTTAATGTATGCTCAAGTTTGTACTAGAACTGATATTGCATTTGATTTTGGTACGTGGAGCATTGAAGAGCTGTGAAGAAAGCGATGATGTTCCTTAAAGAGATAAAAGATTACGTGTTTACAAACTGACAACCCAGAGATAATTATTGATTACTCAAACTTGGATTGCACTATGTGTTAGGTTCATAAAAATCAATATCTTGATACATTTTCATGTTAGCTAGTGGAGCTATATTTTGGAGGAGTTCAAAGTAAATGTTGATTACTACTTTTTCCAATGAGGCTGGACTTGTTTAGAAGAAGAAAAAAAAAACCCATATCAACATTCCATTAAACATTCAATGGACAAATGATCATACAATACATTTTCAATAACATAATGATTAATTTATAACTTTTTCATATTTGGGTGATGAAAATAAAAACGCGTTAATAAGCAAAGGAATCCATAAAATCAAATGATGTGTTGAACTAATGAATATAGCTCAACTCGATACGAGATCAAGATGATATTTTTTGTAAAATATTTTAAATTCAAGATTATCACTTACCACTAAAAATAAACAAATTTAACTATTAGGATTGCAACTTTATTTATCAAACCCTGATTTACTTTATAATAGTTATTTTATTTCAAAAATCATAAATTTATAAATATTATATATTGCATCCAATAATTTTTTAATAATTAATGGAGAAAAATAAGATTATTTGAAATCCAACTCAAGATCTGATGGCTACACAATAATTTTTAGTTTTTAATTTTTTACGCACTTTTTCTTTTGTTCTTCAGTGCACGTGATGCGGTATCTGCTTGTAGTTTTCACCACCTAATTTTTTTTATATGGAAATATTACTATTTTGACACGTTTGTTTTGTATAATCATTTTTTTTCATAAAATATAATTAATGATTTGATTGCAATACTTTGTTTATTACAAATTAGATGAATGATTAGTGGAAATTATTAGAACATGGATGTTTGTAATACTTAAGTGGTTAAAATCTAAAAATTTAAGATTTAGTTCATGTACTTAAAAAGTAATTTTTTTTATATAAAAGTCCTTTTCTAGTCATTAAAGTCGTAAGTATTTTCTGTCAAATTTTATCAACTTGAAACTTTGATCAAGCTGTTTACATATGACGTAAAAATACACGTGTTAAATTAAAATTTTTTAACAAAAACTACCAACAACGATAATGATTTTAAACTATTATTTTTAAAATGAAAAAGCAATAGGATTGAATTTTTAACTTTAAAAGTACATGGATGAAATCTCAAATTTTATACAAGTATAGGGATTAACGACATATTTTAACCTTATTAAATTAGTAGAAATGTCGGTTGGCAAGGGCCACGTACTATTCAATTATTATATTAAATAATAGTGTCATGTCGAAACTAATTGCAAATGACTTAATAATAAAATATATTAAATAATAAATTATTTTCTGAAGAAATATATTAAATAATTATGCAGCTAGCCACTTTAAAAATGAAATATTAACATTTTTGTTTCTATTTTGATCACCCGTCGTTGAATTGATAATGACCTAATTAGTATTATAAAACATTTAGTCCTCAATATTTATATATTCTATTAATTTGATCCTAATTCTAAATAATTTAATAAATTTAATCATTCACATTTACAAATTCTATCAATTTGATACTCAAACTTTCTAACAAAAGCTTTTAGCTTTTAAAATAGAGCTATTATAAATTTATAAAACCCAAAAAGAGAAAAAAAAGCTTCTCTAATAAACTCAGGTGTTCCGAGGTAATGATATGCTCTAGCGTGACTAGATTAGATAGATCATGAACAACCAAGCTAAAAATAGGCAGAAACAAATTTGTTATTAAAAACAAAACATTCTTGCTTATGCAACAATCAAGTGAAGCAGTAGTCACACTTTCTACTTTGCTTTCGATTTATGGCATTAAGTTGTCCGCGCACATTGTTATACTCAGCAACACGAACCTAACATAATAAACAACATACTTGTGTAAAAAAACCAACCTACATTCAAGTGTAGAAATCAGAAAATCTAGCAGAGGACTTACTATCTTGAGATCGTCCTTAATCTTTGCCACTTGAGTGTAACTGAAATGGATTATCAAAGAATACATTTGTTTTATTGGAGAGTCTTTTTTTTTTGTTCTTTTTTGTGTTTAACAAATTTATAGTTATGGAATGCCTCTGTTTTAAAAGCTGAAAGCTTTGATTAGGAAGCTTGAGGATCACGTTGATAGAATTTGTGAATGTGAAGGGTTAAATTTATTGAATTATTTAGAATTAGGATTGAATTGATAAATTATGTAAGTATTGAGGACTAAATGTGTTATTATACCAGTTAGACCGTTATCAATTTAACGACGAGTGACCAAAATAGAAAAAAATTTAAACGTTAGTGCCTAAATTAAAAATTTCTAAAATTAAATGACCAAAACAAGAACGAACATAATTTGGAGACCATTTGTATAATTTACCTTAATTAAATTAAAATTTGTGCATCAAATGTTTTGCGAACCCTATTTCACATAAAATAAACTTTTATTATCATTATTTAACACGAAAATTTAAGTTCACTAAATCGAATCGACTCATGAATAATTTTAATTTTCAGATAAATAATGAATTATAAATAATGAAATTCAAATTCTAAACTTATTATAACATTAGTATACAAAAGAAAAAGTGAAAATAAATTAAAACAAGAAGAATAGTTTTTTTTTGTTTTCATTTTAAAGTGTTTTATTGAATTTTTAATTGGTTGGTTCTGTATTTGATAATTGTCGCTTGTTAAAATATGCTTATAGTCTCTTTACTTTTCGAAAATTAGAGATTTAACCTTTGTACTTGTATTTTCAAGAATTTAGTTTCTTTATTTCTCATATTTCAAAATTCATGTCCAATTGTTAATACTGTTAAATTTAAATTAATTACTACTTCTTTTTTAATTACATGATTACCAAGTAAGTAGTTTTTTATTTTAAAATATCACAACAATAAAAATATTAATAATTAACTTTAAATTTTGAAATCTAAAAAATAAAATAAAAAACTAAATTTTTAATATTCTAAAAGTAACCATAAACACATTTTAACCTTAATAGATTTAATATCATGCTTTTAGTTAATATACTAATCGGAGTTTGGGTTCAATAAATTCAATACACCCATCCAATTCAATCCAGAATTTTCAACAGGAGAGGACAGGCTGTGAATAGGCCCACGGTGACGACTATCAGAGATGATTAAGTGCAAAGTATATCGACTCACCCACCAAATTATCAAATTTGTCCTATGTACACATCCTTTTAATTATAAATTTATTTAAACAGATTGAATATTAAGTTGATTGACATGGGCATTGTTGTCAATACAGAAGGATATAAGTTTACGTTCGTTAAACTGCAGTATCGACTGGAGAGGAGCTATGAATAGTTTTATGTATTGTTTTAAAAAGTACAAATATAATCAGAATCTATAATGAGATTATTCAAAAAAAATTATAAATTTATTTAATTATTTAATATATATATCATTCTTTAATATAAATATTATGTTAAAAATTCTAATCTAATTTCCCTTAAATTTTTTTATGTTGAAGTTATAAGTCTATAATTTAATATTTGATAATATTAAAGAATATAATTGAGATTCTGATGGCACAATTAATAGTAATCTTGTTAATCAATGAAGGGATACGTGTTTTGTAATAGAAAAAATAAAAAAATTCAGTACGGCCTTCAATCTGGAGTTAGCAACGTGGTTTTACATTGTAAATGAGAATTATTAGTGCAAATTCTGACTATGACCCATCAAATATTTTTTTTAAATCATGTTTTCACAACTCATATAATTGAAATCTAGAGATTAGCTTTTAAATAAAAGTATACTTTTCCCAATACAATTAGGCATATGTTAACTCGTTTTAATTAAAATTTTGGGAAATAAATTTATTTTGGTATTTGTATTGTTTGATTAAACTTAAAAATAAAATAAAAAAAAGTAATCATTAGATTGAAGTTTGAAAAATCGAGAATGATAAAGTTTTCTCAAAACCCAAGAATCTTGGGATAAAATTTATGTCTCATCCTTTTCATATGATTTTAAAAACTTCTTAGAAAAACTCTTCTAAGAAGTTTTTTTTGTCATGTTTGATTTTTTCCAACATTGTCAAATATGTTTCATATTCAATGATAGACTTTTTGATAAAATGAAGATTGATATGGAGAGATTTTCCGAATTAAATTTCGAGTAGAAGAATGCATGTTAAGGAGAAGATTGTTGATCTTAAAAATCTGAAATTGAAAAATCGACCCAACAAAGTAAATTAGTTCAAGTAAGTAAATTTGATGTCGTTTGAATTCGGTTAATGAGTATTTATTTTTCTGTATAATGTTTTCATTTTAATTTTATACTAAACATGTGAAACTGATTTTTTTGGCAAAGATGAGCAGACAAATTAGAGCTGTTATTTATTACAAGGGTCAAATTTGTGACACCGAAATAGGGGTCATTTTTGTATCAGCCTAATTTACAGAATTGGCTTTTAACTTGAGCATCAAATTAAATGAGCTTCTGTTAAGAATTAGAAGGAAAGTCTCGACTTCAAGACGGAGGAGAATTCCGAGCTTGAAATATAGTTATCTAAGTCAATGAACCCTGTTAGATATGATACATTTGAGCTCAACTAGAAATGTTATACTAGAGTTATATGCCAATTTGTCAATGTAGAGGAAGGTGGTTTGAGCTCGACAACAGTTCCAGTTAATTTGTTTCAGGAACAGGAAGCAAATAGTCCAACCACACGGCTGTGCAATGGTTTCACGACGTTTTCACAAAGCTCATATAAGGGAATGCCAGAATCATCAATGGGAAGGCATTCCTCGATTTTTGATCGCGCCCTAAAGTTTGTACGTAGGGACTTAAAAATATACAATTGAATATATATATATGTTAAGCGCGGTATTTGCAAGCGAACAAATCAAATTGTAATATAGTTTTAGTTTGCAACGAAACATTTGGAAGTTTTTCAAGGATCGTACCCAAAGGATTACTAGATTGAAGAAAAGTATTACTAAATTAATTACCTAAAAATAATTACTAATCTAGTCGAGTTATGAATTAGTAATGCAAATTCCAAATTGATTGAAAACAAAACTAACTTAAACTAAAACTAAACCTAGGTTAAACTATCAGAACTTCCTATTCATAGTTTCAAGAATGCGAGTTACTTAGCCTAGAATCAATTGAATCACTAATTGCTAACTAAGCTGATAACTACCCTTAATTGAGTTATTTACCACTCTTAACTAGGACTACCCTTTTAGTCTCATCTTCATTAACTAAGATACCCTTTTGAGCTCACCTAGGCATACAAATACCTTTTCGGTCTCACTGCTTATCACAAGTCTACCAAAGGTTTACCTAACAGGATACCCTTTTGTTAGATATTTTACTAGGGTTGTCAATCTTAGTATACTAAGTTTTTAGCCAACTTAAATAAATACTCAATTTTAGATAGCTATTCACTTAATCGGTTAATAAGTTAACCAATTGATTTATGCGATATATATAAATATATATAAAATCGCAAGTTATTCTAATATTTACACAAACATTCAATTAACAAAATTAATGAAAGACATATAAATAAAAGAATGAGAAAGAGAATGCTTATTGATGAATCAATTTTACAGCACGAATTCAGAATATTCTCCGCTCGCAATCGTCACAACTTTGGAATAGAAATCTTCTAACTAAGAAAACATAAAAGCAAAAACCCTAATTTACTAACAACTAAATTGAAATCTATAGAAAAAATCCCCTAATCAGTTGCTTTGAGCTAATATATATAGTAGTTGTGTAGTATGACCAAATTAGGTCAATTACAGGCTTATTAACAAGTTAAATATGATTATACAGACAAAAACACCCTTGCATTATTTTTGGGCCTCGTCGAACCAGAGTAGTAACATTTCATGCCGAATGCTCTCCCTCTTAGTTTAAAGTTAGATGTTGTAACATCGATGGTTGTATGCTCCCCCTCTCGGTTTGAAGTTGGGTGTCGCAACATTGCTTGATGGTTGTCGCGACATCGATTGTTGTAGCTTACCTCTTAGATTTGTGCTCGAAATTATTCTAAGTGTTGAGTCTAGCTTTGTTGTTGCGAAATTCCTTCTAAATGATGCGACATCCAAGGCAATCCACTGACTCCTCGACTTAAGTTGTTGACTTGCACACAATCAACTTGTTAGTTCTTCCTTAGGCCTAGATTGACTTAAAAAGTCATAAAACAACGCTAAATGCTTAATTTTATTTAATCTAAATTAAAACTAAATAATTCTAGAAATAAACATAAAAGACATAAATCTCTTTATGTAATAAAAAAAAGGGCTTAATTTGTCACACTAAATTGTGGTAGATTAGTTTTAGCCCTTGGTTTTAACTTTGGCGCACAATCGAGGTTAGTTGGTAACTCGAATGTGGAGAACCCGACATGATATTCTGTGAGTGTTTTTTATTTCAACTTCGAAACGTCGATGTTCTATGCTGGAAACACTTATATAGGTATGCCATCAAGTTACACAAATAGGAAATCCATAAAAAATATTAGTTTTAGTGTAGGGTTGTCAAAAACGGATATGTTCTCCCTACAACCTGCACCGGCGAAGGGCATCTGATCCTGGACATGAAACTGCAACTGGGGTTGAGAACAAAGAGGAAGCTAAGAAGGAAGAGGAAGTTGAAACCAATGATGCTCCAATCCGAGAGTCCGTACTGGATGGTTCAAAAATTGTATTATTTTTTTAATTAGAGGTCGTTCCTACTGAACCAGAAGAGAGTGCTTCTGACAGTGAAGGTCCAAACAATGCTGATGGAATACATCCATATTTTACAGCATATGATCCTCCACCCTACATGCTTAATGTCGACATTGATGTTAAAGATGTGTTAGAATTTCTAGAACTTCCTCATAGAAGACCCGACCATACAAGTTTTTCTACAAATTTCGACGATTTACAAGTTGGAATAAGTTTTCTAAAGATTTTGTTGTTGCTATAGTGAAGTGGTATAACATAAAGCATGGGGTCAATTTTTATGTTACAAAACCACAAGAAAAAAAAAGAGGCGATGTGTGCAATGCATAGTACTAGATGTCCATGAAAAGTCATCCGAAATTGAATTTTGACCTTATCTCTGACATTGTCTTACCCTATGGTGAAATAGTTATGTTGGTGCAGATATGTCGTAGGATCATCCAAAATTGGATTCTGACTTTATTTCTAACATTGTCTACTTATGGTGAAAGTGAATCCTAGGATTTTCGTGTCGGTTTTGATTGTTAATGTCCATTGTGAGTACGACTTCATTGTGTCTACAAGGCATGAGTTGCAAAACAAAAGGTAATGGAAAAAATGAATAACAGGTGGGATAAATCATATAATGATCTGTAGTAATGGTTGAAGGTACTGAATTAGTACATCTAAGGCACCGTCATTGATCTGCAAACAAAAACCTGCATGTTAAAACCCTTTTTTTTAAATCGACTTATATTTTGAAAACGAAAATGGGAGTCGCCACCAATCTTTTTTTTACGAGGTGTGATTGGATCACCTCGTAATTTGTTCGTTTGAATAAAGGGTTTGATTTACTAAAACAACGATTTTTTTTGTCTACAAAATCCAAAAAATGGGTTCAAGAGTCGGTTATGCACGAGGAAGGATTAGCAACCTTGTGACGCTAAAAATTGGTACCTAGTTGATTACTTGATGTCTTAGTGTCGGAAATTGAAAATTTGAAGAGAATTTAAAAACATGATCTCACTTTGCAATAATGTTATTTTTAATTTCAATTACTTGAATAAATCAAAATGTGTGTAAAAGACCCTCTTATCTCGAGGTAACAAAAAGACCATATCCTGTAAGTTAGGACATGCCATCTCGCATCCTCGAAATAAGCTTACTCTTTATTTAATTACTATTTAATTAAATCTCATGCATTTTAATTTTAAAAGGATGTTCAGTCATCTAGGTTCAACGAGAAAGTCGAACCCTGTAAGTTAAGACACGACTTCTCAAATTTCCAAATATGGAACATTGCCTTATTTTTTTTTTAAAAAAATTCCTTTTCTAAACAATAACAAATGTAATATTTAGAACGATGTGTATTTCTCTTATTTGGATACAATACATCAATGGATAAATATATCTAAACTTAATGTATAGTATAGTGATAAATGGAATAATATATAATAGCTATATGGGTAGAATGTTAGAATAAACAAGTAGAGGAATACTATAATAATACAAATGTAATTGTAATAATAATAACAATAATATTAATGATTAAATCATAATATTAATAAAATAAAAAAGGTAATCTTAAAATAAAGTAAAATGAAAAATGCATCATAATAAAGATAAGTAAACATGACATGAAAGTATAAAAAATAATAAAAGAAAAAATAACGAGAATAATAAAAAAACATTAAAAATAGAATAATAACGATAATAATAAAAATGTTCAAGTAAAAGAGTGTGAATAATCTATTTTTTAGTGTAAAAGGATAAAAGAAATAATAATAAATAAACAAATAAATAAATAAAATATAAAAATTTGTGGAAAGGTTGAAATTAAATAGGCTAATGATTAAATTGAAATCAGAATGAAATTAGGGGGGATGAATTGTAAATAAATAAAAATAATTAATGAAACAGAATAAAGGATTAAAATGAAATGCACGAACCGAGATAGAGACTAAATATGAAATTATCCCGCACTCCTCAAACACATTGTTCCATAGGGTCCAAAACGAAATAAAAATAAAAATACGTGGCAAAAATTAAAAAAAAGAAAAGAAAAGGGACTCGATTTGAAAACAATTAAAAAATAAAGGGACCAGGAAAATAAATAGACCTCACCCATATCAAAACATGTGGGTCTCACGCGGTTCAGGTCGAGTTGTTGGGCTAAAACGTTAAAACAATGACATTTCAGAAGTCTGTTCCCAAAAATGGCCCTGGACCAAAATGAAAGTAAAACAAAAATAAGTGCCAAAATTTTTAAAAAATAAAAGATAGGATAGGACCAGATTAAAACAAGCCGCGAAAATAGAAAGACTAAAGGCGTAAATAGAGCATTCGTCTAAAAACACGCGGATCCTAGAGAACAGGTCGATTTTTGGGTCGGCCCCAAAACGATGTCGTTTTGGGGCATTTCAGGACACCTTGAAACAACGTCGTTTAGCACCAGCTATATAAGTTAAAAACTTAAGAAAAAAATCATTTTTATATCATTTAAAAAAAACACTTAGCCTTCCTTTTGTTTCTCTCCAGCCTCCCATTGGTCCGTCCATCAGGTCCGGCGAGGCCCACGGCGGTCACTGGTCGCCGACGACGGGCTCTGCCGTTCTCGGTGGCCGAAAAATGTAAAATAGCCCTTTTTGGCCTTTCGACTCCCCAAACCCAGATCGAGGGTTGATTTAAAAAAAACGTCAAAATTGCAAAAAAAAAAAACAAAAAGAACCTTTCGGTTTCTTTATACAACCGTCGCGTACGGTCGTTCTGCCGAACCCCAAATCGGACCTTAATGGGTTCTGGGTTTTTGGTGCCGGAGAAGACCTCTGATGACGACAGAAGGCAAAACGACAGGTAAAGTTCCGATTTTTATTTGTTATTTTTTTGTTTTAGTTCGAAAATAAAAATAAAAATAAAAATAAAAATAAAATGCTACCTTTTTTTTTCTTTTGAAACTTGATGCTTCTTTTCTTTTCTCTGTATATTTTCGTCTGTAAAAAATTACATTCTGGTTATGGCTTTTATAGCCATCGATTACACTGTTTATTATTTTTTTCCTATTGTTTCTACTATTTCTACTTTCGTTTCTATTGTCCTTGTTTCTGTCCCTTTATATCCTTTTTGCAGGTATGGCGCTTGGTCAACGGAGGAGAGAAAGGCAGACCTTTTGCTACCTTGGTGAAGCGATGACAGTAAAGGTGTGTCAGACCTCGGGACGAGGTGCCTCGGACGGCGCGAGAGGAGCGGCGCCAGAAACCTTAAGGTTTCTGGCTATTTTGAAAATTTTTAAGTGTTTTGGGCCATTGGGCCTCTTTTCATTTGGGCTTTGTAACAATCCGATTTCGACCCTAATCGGACATAGTGGTTTTGGGACCACAAATCTGAGTCGGAAAAATATTTTAATATTATTTTATGTGTTTATTATGTGTGAATTTGATTGAGTGAAATTTTCGTGTTTTAATTTTGTCGTTTAAGTGATCGATTAAAGAAAATGGCTTAATCGCGTAAAATGAAAATTTAGGGGTTAAATCTAAAAGTACCTAATTGTTGTTTTATTTTTAAAGTGGGGGATTTATGATGCAATTAGACCAAAACATAGATAGTGGGTGGCAAAGGACTAATATAACCTTATTATATATGTTTTGTTTATTAATTATTAAAGGTTATTTTAGTAAACTAAAATAAATGATAATATATGTTAAATAAAACACAAAAAAATAAAGCCATTTTTATCATCTTCTTAGCCGAATTTGAACAAAAGAAAAAAACAAGATAGCTAGCTAGGTTCGGCCATTGTTGTGCTTAAATTTAAGGTTAGTTCTTTATTCGGTTTTTGATAATTTTTACGTTTTTGAGATCGTTGCTTCGAATACTTCAAAACTCATTTATTAATTTTGTGAATTGTTGATGATTTTGAAATGTGCCATTGATGAATGTTTGAGTTTTGTGATGTTAGTTGATGAAATATGAAATATATGTGTTAGATTAACATGTTTTATCTTTGAATTTTTGGTGAATTTGAGTAATTACGGCTGAATTGTGAAATTAAATTTTTGAGGGACTAAAATGTGAAATAAATTAAATGCGTGGACTTGTATGAAGACAAGGAACATTCGACCCTAGCATGGTGTGTGCAAATTTTGTGTATTTTGTGTTTTATGCACTAGGGACTAAATTGCAAAAAGTGTAAAATGTCAGGGGCAAAATAGTAATTTTACCATTTGTGTTTCTGGATTAAATTGAATGGAATTTTATTTAAATTAGTTTATTTTGAATACATTTAGATCAAGAACCAAATAATTGGAGTTGAATCAAGGAAAAACCAAAGTCGTCGACTAATCGTCCTGTTTCGATTTTCATCGTCCAAGGTAAGTCTTTTAGCAAATAAATGTTGTGAATTTAGAATATATATAAAATCTATATGCTGAATATATTGTTAGGGATTTTTACATGTTATCCGAATGTAAAATGGTTTGTGAAATTTGAGTAAAAGTTCGATTTTATTGAGATGCGATGTTTAAAACGTTTAGTATGAATCTTAAAAAATGATTAGAACTTCCTATATATATATATATATGAATTATGTGTGAGATTGATTTTGTATCAATGATAATCGGGCTTTCAGCCTAGCAGGCTTTATGCCAGTGAATTATATCATGCTTTACGCCTAGCAGGCTTAATGTCGGTATACTTTATTTGGCTTCACGCCTAGCAAGTTTGGTGCTGGTGTATCATTTTGGGATATACGATTAGTAGGCTTTATGTCGATATGGTATTGAATGAGCTTAACGAGTTAAATTGAACAGGTATGTAATGTTTTAATTATCTATTAGATAATCAAGGAAGTAAGTTGATTGGTTTTATAATAAAAATTATATATGTTGTTATTATAAGTTTATATATGTATATGATGTGTATATTCAGCCTTATGTAAATGTAGTTAAATGAATGAAAATAACCATGTCAAGAATGGCTTGAAATCTGTAATTGTACTATTAATGATTATATATGTGGGTATTCGGTTTTGATTCCTTATGAATTTATTTGTTATACATATATACATTTGCTTAAGGCTTACTAAGCTAAGTTAGCTTACTTTGTGTTCTTTTTGTCATTGTTTTATATATTTTTAAGGTCGTTACGTGTTCGGGGATCATCGGTGAAGTCATTCACACTATCATCTATATTCGGTACTCTTAAAATTTTCTTTAAGCACTTATGGCATGTATATGCTAGAATATATATGCATGTTTTGGTCTGATTTTGATTATGTATATAAAAGCCATACGAAAATGGCTTATTCTCTTTTGTTTGATTTTGGTATTGATACAAATGGAAGTTTGTAATATAGATGTATGTTTGATATATATTTGTGTGGGATTTTTATGATACGAATTGAATGTGGCATGTATATGAAATAGAGGTTATTAAGTTGAATATGTCTAGACTTGTTTTGGAATTTGTTTAAATTCGAGAGTGTATACAATATAGCCATATGAATATGGTTTGATTTTCTTATTTGTATTCGGTTTTTGAGTTGAATTATGGCCTAAGCATATGTTGATTATAGTTTTAAATTTATATAGATAATGACTATTTGGAAAGCATGTTTGTATATGGTAGTATTTATCTATGTGTTTCGGTATTCAAGTGATTGAGGTAAGTAGGTTTGAAATTTTTATTAAAATGGATAATGATAGTTTAAGTGATTTTGTTATGCTATATAAATATCCAAGTGAGATGTTTGATATCTTTGAACTTAGTAGTTATATAAGCAGTGATTATGTTTTATAAATTGAGGAATGCTTATAGAATTTAATAGCTATCTATATGTGTTGGGTTGGGTATTGAAGTAGTATTGGTAGTTTCGTTATCAAGTTGAAATGGTATGTTTCAACCTATTAGGTAATGTTTAGCTTTATAATGATAACTAGAACATCAAAGGAATGTATATGTTATTTGTTAAGATACAAAACCGAATGTATATTAGATTGCTTTTAAAAGATTATATAATTACATGTAAGTAACTTGTAAATGGTAGTATTCATGATTTGCATATGTTATATATATATATAATCTTAGTTATTAAGTTTCGTAAAATTTTATTAAAAATAGGTATACTATTAATTATAAAAGGATGTATAATAAAGATATTTATTATTTGAATATTTTAGTAGATTATGTAGATTATTATTATTATTAAAGCTATTGTAGTTAAATATAGTATAAAGTATGCTTGATCATTGTTTAAAATTATTAATGTCACAACGTCACTCACAGTTTTGGCCTCGTTGAGATGATGAAATTCCTCGCCTCAACGTGACATTACAAGCCTTTTCTCGTCAGGATGACTACTATATTACATCGCAACATGAATCCTATTTTTGGTATTTTAAGGCTATTTGATACTTGTTTCAATCCAATCATCTAAATAAGTCAAAAGATTTCCTCTATCATCCTTCAAACATGTTTAAAACATTCTCAAAACCATACCAAAACATATCATTCATCATCATCCTAACATCTAACCAATATGCCACAATTGGCACCTAATCGCAACAAGGGTGCATAAATCATTCCAAACCATTCCATCTACTTAAACTATTACATTTTCATGCCAATTCAATCATACCAATCTCACCATATAAGCTTAACATTTCCTCATTCAAAACTAACCATTAATATACTTAGAATATAACTTATCCCCATGCCATTATGCATATTAATACAACTAGATTATAAACATTCAAGCCACATAGCATTTAAGGTTCAAAATAATGTATTTCCAAGATAAGCACATATTCTTTAAGATTCCTTATATACATGTCGCATAACCGAGTAAAAAACAATTAAAAGACAACTACAAGCAAAGAAAATATAACAGAGTAAGCATTACGTATGCATAGTAAGTTCATATGAGCTTAAACAGTAAACTCAATTCAAATCACAAATAACATAATGAATTAACTAATTAATGAATTTCCAGTCATCAAGTTTCACATTAGGAAGGTGAGTTCATAAGTTACAATCTTGTAGTATTTCAATAGGTACAATACATTTCCATACAATATCATTCTATCAGAATCATCAAACATATACGCCATCTCATCATTCCAATCACATATAGAAATTTTCATATACAATACATATTATCAATAAGATATTTTCCATTTTATGCTAACCATTTAGCCCGATGATTTATAATAAATAGATACTGATAGGCGAGTAACCACCAAAACACATTAAATAGCTCGTTCGAGCGATAACCCCAAAACACACTTGAGCACTGAAGTGTTAAGCCCATAGGCATCGTATGTCATAAGACATTACATCCCTCCAGAACACACCAGGGTCTCCACAGAGACAACCAGTAATCGTGGTCTCTATAGAGACAGATCTTAATAATCCACAACAAATGTTGGATGCCGGTTTAAATAGTGAATTCTCTATACATCAGTATCACGTCATACCATATCCCTTATAGCACGAAAATAACCCTATTTTCATGCCAATTGTATCCTATCCTTTCTTATGTTAATCCAGGCACATTTAATACATTAATTCGTTTCTTTACAATTTAGTTCGTTTCTCACCTTTTTATACCAATTTGCATACAATTCAAATCACATTCAAGGTATATAAATTCATAATTTAAATTAACATATATAACTATACCATATGAACTTACCTACAAAAACTGCTAACGAGTTGAAATGTAGGGACTAATAAAAATTTTTTTTTCCTCGATTATCTACTAGTTGATTCAAATCTTGATCTATATGGTAATTCATTTCAATTCATCAGTTTAAGATGTCTTATAGCATTTTATTTCACGCAAATAATAGTTCAATTTCATTTTGGATTTTTTTTGAAGTTTTACATTTTATTCAATTTAGTCCCTAAAACCAAAACAATCATAACTTTCACATTTAAGCCCCATTTTTCAATCTGATTTCAGTCACATCCTTATACAGCCCTTTAATATCTATATTTATAGAAATTTCATGCTAATTTTGAATTATTTTTATTTTAATTCCTATACTCAAAACTAACTACTTTAACTTTATAAACTAGTCCATAATCACATGTAAGCTTACAATCAAACCATTTAACACCAAAAGCTTCAAAAATAAGCAATGGAAACATTTCAAACCTTTAACATTTTACAAATTAATCCTCGGGTTAGCTAAATCAAGCTCCCAGGACCTCAAAAATATGAAAATTAAAAGAAAGTGACCTAATTGATAAAAATTCTTAAAGCTATCAAAAACGTATCAACAAGTCCTTTAAACAAAAAATTTCATTGGAATCCGCTCAACTAAACTGGATTTATTATTCATATAAACAACAATTCGAAACCACAATCTGTTCTAAAACCATAATTTATACGTTAATTAATTTCAACCACTCAACATAAAAAACAAGCATTTTTCTGTATATTAGTCACTTCTTCTTCATCATTTCCTAGCGTCACACCATTCAGCCAGCAGAAGTAAAGCATATGGGTATGATGGAGAACTCTGCAACAATTATGGCCCCATTACTCCTTCGAAATACGGTAAAATCAGTACTCATTTACGCCGACAAATCCCTCTTGAACTTAGCCGGAAAATACAAACTCCTCGAAATAATACGTTATCTCATCGTCACTGCTTTTCTTTTCTTTCTACGCTTGTTTCTGTCATTTTTTCCTTCTAATTATTTACATTCCTTAAAATCCGACGATGGGTACACGTTTAAGCCGACCCAAAGCAGTTACATCGCCGATTCCGGGATCGGCGACTCGGGGATCGGTCGGTCGCTTTGGCAGTTACTGGTTAGCGTTAATGACATTCCGGTTAGCTCGACCAAGTATGGGATCGTTCGATCTTTAGCGGAAAGGCTTATAGAAGGGAATAATAGGGAAGACGTTGAAGCTTTACGTGAAGTGAACCGGAGGGTTTTGTCGGCGGCTTTTTCGAGGACTATTTGCCGGGTTGAAGCTGCGTTGATTGAACTGGGGACCGGATCGGGTCAGTTTCGGTTGGATCGAGTTTTCCGGACGGTTCGGGATGGAGTGTGGAGCGGGAGAGTGAGGGAGGATGTGAGTAGCTGTTTGGGGAATTCGGCGGAGAAGTTGGCGGCTGAGCTGCTTTGGTTAACGCAGAAATTGGTTGGTTGTGGATTTGAGGAAGAGGCTGTTGAGAGATGGGCGTCGGCTTCGAATTTGGCTCAGCTTTCGGTTGTGACTGAAAACCGGGTTCAAGGTTCCCTCGTTAAGGTTTCGGGTACGTTCGTTTCTCCCATTACTATTTTTAAACTTAATAATGGATTTAGCTCAATCTGGTTTGAGCTTATATTATTTTTTATTTATAAATTAGAATTTTATTTATTAATTAAGAAAGAACTACGGGTAGTGTTAACTCAGAAAGTATATACATATATGTGTGTGTATATATATATATATATTTTTTTTGCAGCATTCTTATTCAGGCAAATGAAGGATATAGGTTTGGAAGAGACTGAAGGAGGCAACAAAGAGAGGTTGAGGCAAACAAAGATGAAGATGCTAATTACATGGCTGCCATTCCTATGCAGAGGTAACAATGGCACCGACATACCGGTGTTGAGCCTAAGTGAAAGAGCCGAGCTCGAGAAGATATTGGAAGACGCCATCGACATGTTACAACACGAGGAGCAAGAGCAAGTGCTTTCACTTTGGCTTCACAATTTCACGTATTGCCCATCCTCCGACTGGCCTAATCTCCATGCTTCGTACGCTCGCTGGTGCACCTCTTCTCGCAAACTCTTTTTTTCCTCCATTAAAGATGTAAAGTAGATATAATTTTGGATATGAACCTGTTAAATGGTGTAATTCATATTTCTTAAAGGAGAAATGAGAAAAAAAAAATCTTGGTACAGCTTTCTTTCCTGCATTATATTAGTCTCTTTAGATTTATTTCATACATTAAAATGCTGTAACAGCTTCACCAACCAAGCTTTAAAAACACTCTCACATAAACAAAGTGCAATATATGTTTACAAATGGATTTTTAGACCGAGTCCTCATTAAATCTTTGGCGGATCAAATGTTGAGCCCCTTCAACCAGTCTCTTCACTACTTCTCCAGCAGGAAGAATCTCCTTGATTAGGCCAACACTTTGGCCTGCATAGAGTGCCATGTTTTCGATCTCTCCTGTTGTTGTTGGATTGGGATCTGAAGCAGAAAAGCGTTGGATTTCGGTTTCCTGTTGAAGAACATTTAGAAACTGAAAGCTTAGAATTCATTCAGAAAACTATCATTCCAATGTTATCCTGATTCGAATAGAGTATTTAGATTCTAACCATGCCATGTATTAGTGATCGACCGATGACAGGCTGATTACTTTCATTTTCATGAGCAGGAAGGGATTTCCAGTCACAGACGAACGGTGTTCGCAGGACACGCTGTGGTGCACCGGGCCAGAGTGCTCTGCCGAAGATATCGGTGTACTCGGTTTCATCGTGTTCGATCAGTTTCTGTTTGTATGTTGGGTGAGCATAGCTTTCTCGAGTTGCAAGAAACCTGCAAATGTCTTGTACAATCATGTTCAAGAAAGAGCAGAAGTCCAGTGAAGGCTTAACAAATCTATGAACAAACTGCGAACCATAGCAAATCATTACATTCCATTTTAAAATATGGAAAAAGAAAATATAGAACACCAAGAGATGAGATGATTTTATATGCATGAATGAGGTAATAAAATCCGAGCACCAAATGAAAGCCAAATCTTGAGATTATAATAAGATGGTTCAAACCTAGTTCCCATGCAAATGCCTTTAGCACCAAGAGCCAAGGCAGCAACGTAACCACGAGCATCTACAATGCCCCCAGCAGCAATTACCGGAATATCATGATCAGCCACTGCGTCAACCACTCGTGGCAATAATGAAATTAGACCATCCTGAAAATGGTAAAAACATCAACCTTTTTACCCCAAACTTTCAGTGTTGCAAAGTTTTATGGTATTGAGGAACACATAAACAGGGTTATGAATTTTGGAAAGTAAGAAGCTCCGGTATATTGATTATACAGTTGAAACCTTGCAATGTAATAGAGCTTAAGAAATGCTCAAACCTGTCCAAGTACGTGCCCTCCAGCTTCATGGCCTTGAACGATAATCGCATCTACACCCGCATCAATTACTTTTTTTGCTTCCTCAAGACTCCCAACCTTCAATGTAGTTACATTTAGCTCATGAGATGGTCTATGAGGAAGCAAAATCAGAGACTAAACATATATATATATTTGGGTGTGAGTGTTGTATTCATATCCGGTACATGTATATTCTTTTTCTTGTATTTAAAGGTCCTTGTAGGATCCTTCCTCATAACCATGTCCTAATATAAGTGTCAGACACAAAGTCTTAGACTGAAATACAGAGTCATGGTAACCTAGATTTACATAAAGGCAACAATATGTCTCATAAGAAAAGGTTCTTGGTCAGCCACATATCCGTGTCCGACCCTTATCAGAGTAACATAGAACATAACCATGTTTACCAATGGAACAAAGGGGAAAGCATGATACTCACTTGAGGAACAACCATGACCCCAGCATTATGAGCTTCTAAAACAAGCTCCTTGGAGCATTCACCCCACGCTACTTGCAGAACAGCCACCTTTTCTTCCAATATAGCCTTTATGTTCTCCTTGTGAGGGAATGGCAAAAGAACACCAACCCCAAAGGGTTTATCAGTTAGCTCTCGTGTCTTCCTTATCAGCTCCTTTAGCTGCTCTGGTGAATCCTACAAACACCAAAACCAAACAGCTTAAACCAGCTTAAAACATCTAAAACAAACTGAAATAGACCCTTAAATTTAATTTACTCATTGTGTCAAATAAGTTATGACACTAGTAACCAATAGTAAATACAAACTCAAAATTGAAGACCCTATTGGCTCAAACATAAAAAAGAAAAAAACTGGGAATTTTGAGTACCCATTCAGGAGCATGAAGAAGGGCAAGGGCACCAGCGTTTGCAACAGCAGCTACGAGCTCAGGTCCAGCAATATCATGGCCCATAGGTGCTAAAACTATTCCATAATCAAAACCCAGAATTCCTTTCCACCCCATTTCGATCCCCCTCTTTGGTTTGGTGTGACTGACAATTTGATCGTGGAAGAAAGTGAATGTTTATATATAGAGAGACCAAAGCTTTGATGTCGTAGATAAGTTCGAGGTTGAGAATTGGAGAAGAAAGCAGTACTCAAGAATCTTTAGTCAGTAACCACTGAACTGTATTTGGATTTTTGTTTACTTTTTACAGAATCAGTTGAAGTTTCAGCTTCAGTTTCGTTTTCTTTTAAGAAACAAACGAATGAACAGAGAGGATAGCTAATGCAATACGTATTGTCCTCTTTGATATATAAAAATATAAATAATAGAGGTGAGATACAGTCTGGACAAAACGTTAGCGAGGACGTTGAGAACCGCAAAAGTGGGTGTTTTTGTTGGTATAATTGTTTTTTATTTATTTAAAATAGGTCACCTTTTATAAAAAGGTCCATATACTATTTGGCGGATTGAGAAATCCGGGTGGATTTAGGTGGTTGTTGCTTAGTGTAAAAATAATAGTGATAGTAAGATTAGATATTGTAGTAATACTATAAAGTGAGATAAAAAAAATAAACTAAATGCACTACACTTACAATCAATTCTCAATTCAAACTCACTTGGAATATTATTTAATTTATGTCTCAACTTGCAAATAAACAAACATTTTTATGTTTTAAGATAATCCCATTCTTGGAGACAAAGAAATCCAAACTTCACGTCTTTCAAAGAAAAAGGAGTCGTCATCTTAGAATACACAAATTACAATTACTTTTTTCATGTGTTTGGTTCTTATCATTTTCATTTGTACCCAAGAGAAACTAAAAAGGTTAAATTCTAATATTAGTCCCTATACTTTATAAAAGTTATGGATTTAGTCTATATACTTTAATTTGATCAATTTCAATTTATGTACTTTTTGAATTGGTTAATTTTAGTTGTAACACCCCTAACTCGTAACAGTAGCCGAAATAGGTTAAGAGGCATTACCGAAGTTTACAGAATAATTGCACATAATTCCACTATTTACTTATGATCATATTAAAGCTGTCCACTCAAGTCATCATTATTAAATTATTTATATCTTGAGCTACAGAACTTCGAATTAAGATCCGCTAAATTTCTTTGAAACTAGATTCACATATCTTCTTACCATAAAATTTTCAAAATTTATGGTTTAACCAATAAGTAAAGTTTATTCTTTAAATTCATCCCTGTTCTGCTGTCTGACAGTTTCAACCCTTCTTCACTAAAAATTAATTATCTCCTCGTACGGGATTCAGATGATGTTCCTGTTTGTTTCTATTGAAAATAGACTCAATAATAATTTTAAACATATAAATTCTAATGCATAATTATTCTTATACAATTTTTAAGGATTTTCCAAAATCAGAACAGGGGATTCCGAAATCACTCTCACTCTGTCTCATAAAAATTTAAATATCTCATAATATGAAATTCTTTTACTTACACCGTTTCTTCTATGTAAAACTAGACTCAATAAGCTTTAATTTAATATTTTATTCAACCTCTAATTCGATTTCTATAATTTTTGGTGAATTTTCAAAGTCGAACTACTGCTACTATCCAAAACTATTTTAGTGAAAAATGTTGATAACTAAGTTTATAACACCTCACTTCCTTTCAATTAAACCCTATACATGCCATATTAACCTTAAGATGCACAATAAAATTTACCGAAGTAATCTGGATAGTATGCCCTGATGTGTTGATTCGATCCACCAATTTCACATCAATCTACAAAGAACATTAAACATACAGGAGTAAACTTATGTACGCTTGGTAAGATTTTATATATAACTTTAACTCTTCTAAATTTCTTTATTCTCATTTGCATTTTTTTTTACTTTCCACACTTATCTCATATACCTAACACACAAGTCATAATCATATCATTCAACCATGGTCACAAGCTAGTGCATTAAACCAAAGCCTTTTTTTTCTAATTGATCGCATGATAAGTCATTTCATAAAAAAAATTGCATAATTTATACATTACCACTTCAATGCATTATATAAATAATCATATTATCATTCCGCCAATGGCTTGACACTTGCCTATGCATCAAGCAACCACACTAGTTAGCGTACTTGCACATATTACATATAGATTCAACTTTGATAAACTAATTTTCTCAACATGTCACACTTGAGTTTATTTCAACAACCATATCATATTTCATTTGTTTCACAAATATCTCAATTCTCATACTTGGTATATAAATAGCTTTTCACAATTTATTTCACAGTTCATTATACAATTGCAATATCCATTATATAGTCATTTCATGAGTATATAACTCATATATTCTATATATTTGCAACATATTTCACATTCTATTTTCAATTCACTATTTCATATTCTTATCCCAAAGTAGACTTTATAGAACACACCAGATATATGAAACAAATACAGAGGTGCATTATTATGCACTAATGAACAGAGAGCACTAAAGTGCTATACAGAGAGCACAGATGTGCTAATCGAAGAGCATTAACGTGCTAATAATCAGAGAGCACTGATGTGCTAATAATTAGAGATCACTGATGTGCTAATAATCAGAGAGCACTGATGTGCTAATAATCAGAGAGCGCGCTAAAGTTCCTTAATGGCATGCCACTAATATCCTAGTAGCTCTAATCTCGTCTACTTGAGGCAAATTATATTATGCACATATATCACTTTTACACTTTTCGCATAATGCTTCTATATACTTTACAATTTAATCCTTGCATCGGTAATCCGTATACTTATATCTTCATTATCTTTAATACATGTAATATATTTCTAGATTCATTATTCATCCATAATTCACTAATAATCCTTATCATGTATTTCACATATCACTTTTACATATTTTGTAATTTAGTCCTTAGCACAAAATTTCATGTATCAATATATTTTACTTTTAATAACACATATAACATAATTCAATACTAACACATATTTCTCATTCAATTCAATAAAGTTACTTACCTCAATATTTACTTAATTAAGCTCAATATCAAATAATGATCAATTTCAATCTCTTGGGTCCATTTATCGCTTACTTTTCTTAATCAATTTAGGGAAGAGTTACGAAATTGAGTACTTCGTTTTCATAATACCATAGTATAACTATGGTCTTGCACATAATCACATATCACACACCAAAGCCATAGCCCAACCATGGTCTTACATGGGAGCACATATCATACCAATGCCATATCCCAGATATGGTCTTATACGAAAATCACATATCACATATTGCCATGGTCCAACCATGGTCTTTTCCGTCAATGCGTATGAGTCACTGAACGAAAGTACTCAATCCAATGTTCCACTAAATTAAAACTTTTATTCAAACATTCATATTTTCACAATTATCTCAGTTTCATAACATTCATATACAATAACATACCATAGCATTCATGAAATTTTCATAACAAATCATTAAGTTTAGCCATATGAACTTACCTGGGCCAATCAGTAGAATTTGTAAAAATTCAGGGACTAGTTTGATATTTTCTCTTTTCCGCGTTTATCTTCGGATTCCCGATCTACAATATAAAATTTTTCATTCATTAGCATCTAATTCAATGCTAATTCACTTCGCAATTTATGCCCTTCAATTTTTGAAATTACACTTTTACCCTAAAATTTATAATTTTTACAATTTAGTCCTTAATTAACACTTTAATTGAACTAATTTTTTCTCAAATAACACTTTATCTAGTCATTTTAGGCTTTTATACAGCCTTTGCTATTCAAAATTTCAGTACAAAACCCCAATTCCTAGTTTTTTCACAATTAGGTCTTAAAAATCATTTTCTACTAAAATCACTTAATAAAATCATAATATAATGAAATTAAAGCTTCAAATCTATTATAATTCATCATAAAATTCCAGTACTCACTCATGGTAATTTTCAAAATCATTCATAGAATAAAAAACAAATGAATTCAATAGTTGGACTTAATTGTAAAAGTCACAAAACATGAAAAATTACAAAGAAAAAACAAAAATTGAACTTACATGATTAAAATATGAAAAACCAGCTTGAAAACATTCTACTATGGCGTTTTGGCTGAAGAAAAATGATGAAATCTCTAGATTTTTCAAATTTGTCTTTGTTTTATATGTTTAATTTGCAAAATTACTAATTTTGCCCTTGTTTCTCCTTATTTTCTTGCTGATTTTCTTGCCCAAACCGTCCAGCCCATATAATTTTGGCCTAATTGCCTTTTAAATACCCCTTATTAGTCACTTAAGCTATTTAATCACAATTTAACAAATTTTGCACTGTTTCTAATTTAGTCCTTTTTAATTAATTGACTATCCCAACGTTAAAACTAACGAAACTTTAATATTAACTCAATGACACTCTATAAATATTTATAAAAATATTTATGGCTCGGCTTATGAATTCGAGGTCTCTATACCTCATTTTAGACCCAATTTACCTATTAAATTCTTTTTAAATCACAAAATTCACTAATTCAAAAATTCTTCTAAATTAACACTTGACCCATAATTATTAATTTATTAAATTTTCAAGCTTACTTGTTGGATTTAGTGATCCCAAATCACTGTTTCCGACACTACTGAAAATTGGGCTGTTACATTAGTCCTTATACTTTTTTGAATTTTAAAATTTTAATCTTGGCCCAAACAACAATAGTTAAAATTGTTCGGTTAAATTCAATTACTAGACCTATACCATGTGTCTAGTTATACATTTAGTCAATATTCTATAGTTGTGTCATTCCAAGTTCCTATACTTTTCAAAATTTGAGATTTTAGTCTTGGCACAAAATATTATCGTTAGCCCATTAATTGGATTTTTAGTTAGTAATATATGGAAATAACAAATTGACATGACATTACACATGTGATAATATGTTTTTTGCATCATATTTTGAAAATAGCAAAACTTAATTGAATGGATTTAACAATTATCATTTGGTGAGGACTGTAATTTTAAATTATAAAAATTATAAAGACTAAAAATGATCAAATTAAAAGTGGGTGTTTTTGTTGGTATAATTTTTTTTATTTAAAATAGGTCAACTTTTATAAAAAGGTCCCTATACTATTTGGCGGATTTAGTTTCTCTATTATTATTATTATTTTATACGAGTTTTCTTTGTTATAATTTCATCATTTCTAGTTCTTTTACTTTTAGAATAGAAGATTTTTTTTTTTTGGCTTATTCAAAACTCTAAAGGCATATGATAACTTGACATATATATCTTAATATTTTTGTAAATTAAAGTATTATAGAGGCCTTTATATTAATAGCCTGACATTTTACCCCTCTTCTAAAAAATGAGTAAATTAATCTCTATATGTTAAATCAAAAAATAAACTGGTCATTCTATTAAAAATCGATCCTTGTATGTTAGCATGATATACATGTGGCATGCCATATATCCCTGTTAGAATATTGTGTCAGTCATACCAATTTTTAACAGTACAAATAAATAAATTTTTTAACAGAAAAGACCAATATGCTTTTTAAACTAATGTTTAAAAACTAATCTGCCCATTTTTAAAGTTATTGTATATAGTATATGGTTAAGACAATTGAACTTATTGAAAATTATTGTTTTATTATCTTCATTGTTAAATACTAAATTTTTAGCACCGTTGTCGGGAGAGTAATAGTAAAATTAACTAGAACTTTATTTTTTTATTGTTTAATTAAAACAAATAATTAATATTGGATCAAATAATTATTACTGTCAACCTTCATTGTTAAGGTTTTACATATTATAGAGAGACGGTTGTTATATACCTATAACAACTTACTATTATAAAGTTATAATTGTTATAAACCTATAAAATTCATATCGTGAATTTTCATTAAATAAAGAAAGTGGGAATCGAATTAATTAAATTAAAATATCTATAGTAAGTGCATCAATGCATGCATTATTGCTTTTATGCATATTTTATTTTATATTATTTCACATGATTAATTATGAAGCTTATAAATCTAATAATTTTAAACTAAATCAATATGAGTTGTCAAATTAAATTGATTAATTTATCATGAGTTATTAAATTCAAGTAATCAATTTATAAGTTTATGTTGTTCCAAATTAATAATGGAAATGTAGAATATTTAATTATGGAACTTAATAGTTTATTAAATTGATATCTTTAATTCCACTCATTGAAAGTTATTTTCATTTAATAAAATATAATTAATAGATTTTTTCGTGTGAAAATTATTTAATAAATTTATTTAAAGGATGGATTAAACTTAATACGGATAGAACAGAGCCACCGAATGTCTCTAACACTTATATCCAAGGAGTGTTTAGGGACTCTTATGCAAATTGGTTATTTGGATATTCAATGGTAGTTGGTAAGGATTCAATCTTTAGAATTGAGGCAAGAGCAGTGTTAGAAGGACTGCGCATAACTTGGGATAAGGGTTTTAGACAAATTGATGTAGAGTGTAACAATGCGCTTCTAGTGAAAAACTATTCTAGTCGGTGGAGCTGCTAGTAGTAGAATGGTAGAACTACGACTTATCCATTTGTTACTAAATCGAAATGGAAAGTCTGTTTTCGTCATATCTCAAGATCTCAAAACGAAGTTGCAAATCAAATGACAAAATGTGTATTTAATGGTGACGTGGGACTAATCTCCTTTGAAGAACCACCAATTTCGGTGCTCGATTTGTTGTTGGTGGATAGAATTAATCTTACGTGAGTTAATTATGTACTTTTTCTTAAAAAAAACTATAATTTTACTTAAAAGTTTAGACAATATTTTGTTATAAAAAAACTAATTTAACAAAAAATGTGATTCATAATTATGATTGTTTTTGTTATAAATAAAAAAATGTTATAAATTATTAAAATAAAACATGAGGCAAATGGTTCAGCAAATGCACCAAAGGCCCAAAATCAAGTCCATAGGAGTTTTAAGGATTAAAGTCTATTGTTGATGAGAGGTCAACTCCATTGAAAAATATTTGTAAGGAATTATTAGCCAAAAGTTAATACATCTCTCAATAGGTCCATGTTGTTTCCATTTAACTCAAGAGGTATTATCTTACCCAAAAATGTCATATGCTATATGGCATGAGTTAATATTTCATTAAATGTAAATACGATATTTCTAAGTGAATGACTATGCGTAATGAAACACTTCCACTCTATGAACATGCGACTTTCACTCTATTAACATGCCAATGACGTCTTTTTAAGCAATTGAAACAATACTAACCAGTTGAGAAATTTTTCAAAAATCTTTGGGGAGTAGTCCTTCCCTCAGTAAGTGTTATACATTTTCAAATTTATACATTCCCTTCTATCTAGCCTTTCGATTTATACATTTTCAATTCCAACTTTTATCATCATTTCATTTGCTTTGATTGGTGTAGTTCTTGATTTTTTCAATTTCCTTATTTTTCAAAAAAAAAATAGTAGGCTAATTAGGCAGGTGGTTGAACTGGTTCAACCATTAGCTCGGTATAAGTCAATATTAATTGAAACGAGTCGAAACACATTAAAATTTTGATCAGAAGGAAACATAAACTACTTGATACCGGTTTAAGATTGAAACAGTATACAATACCGACAACTGGTTGAATTCAAACGCATGTTTTATGACTAATAGGATTGGGCTAATTTAATTACAAGCCGAACCTTGGAGCTGTTTTCATGAATTGGGTTTCAACTTTCAAACCCAAATAGAGAAGAATTAATATGATATTTCTTTATGGATGGAATTAATATTTGATATTTCAAGACAATATAAACACATATTTAAGTTCTATAAAATAAACATTTACAGAAAAAAAATTAAAAGAAAAAGAGGAAAATTGTTTGATACTGAAAATTTTAAATTTTATAAATAGGGTTATACAGCAATAAATAAATAAAAATAAGTATTAAAAAAATAATTATTTGATACGATAATAATGGATATTTTTAGTTTCATGAGTGAAGTTAGTAATAATTATTTGATAAATACTCGAGCTTGAATAGCTAGAGCTATCGATCAAGCAAAACTCGAATTTAGTAATACCTGCTGACTCAAATAACTAATCAATTTTATTGAGCTTTTCATTTTGATTATATATTTTAAATATTTTATATAATTAAATTACATTACTAACTATAAGCTTAATCCTCGAGTCGAGCTCAAGTTTGAATACATGAGTTTAATCAAGTTCAACTATTTAAGTTCGAACTTCAGTACAAAAATTGATAAACGAGCTTAATCGATCCCAAACTCAAGCAACTCATTTATGTCTCAAGCTTAAAAGTAAATATTCAATCGAGCTCTAAATTTCTAGTCAAACTCAAGCTCGAGCTTACCAATATTTGGGGTGTTCAGTTATACCCTAAGTTGAAATAATAAAAATCCAAATCAAATAGATAATGTAATAAATTGAGGAATCCGAGACTGTGAAAGTAAAAGTGAATGGAGGGTGGGTTTGGATGGGTGGTGCATTTACTTGTAGTTAGTGCAAAAATAACAGTGACAGTGAGATTAAATACTGTAGCAATATTGTAACGTGAGACAAAAAATAAGCTAAATGCACTGCACCCGCAACCAATTGTCTATTCAAACCCACCTGGAATATTATTTAATTTATGTCTCAACTTGCAAATAAACAAACATTTTTATGTTTTAAGATAATCCCATTCTTGGAGACAAAGAAATCCAAACTTCACGTCTTTCAAAGAAAAAGGAGTCGTCATCTTAGAATCCACAAATTACAATTACTTTTTTCATGTGTTTGGTTCTCATCATTTTCAAGAGAAACTAAAAGGTTAAATTCTGATATTAGTCCCTATACTTTAATTTGATCAATTTCAATTTATGTACTTTTTGGATTGGTCAATTTAATTTGATCAATTTCAATTTATGTATTTTTTGAATTTGTCAATTTTAGCCCTTATACTTTTTTGAATTTTGAAATTTTAATCTTGACCCAAACAACAATAGTTAAAATTGTTCAGTTAAATTCAATTACTAGACCTATACAGTGTATAGTTATAGATTTAGTCAATATTCTGTAGTTGTGTCATTCCAAGTTCCTATACTTTTCAAAATTTGAGATTTCAGTCTTGGTGCAAAAGACTGTCTTTAACCCATTAATTGGATTTTTAGTGGGTAATATGTGGAAGTAACAAATTGACATGGCATTACACATATGATAATATGTTTTTTGCATCATACTTTGAAAATAGCAATACTTAATTGAATGAATTTAACAATTAATATAGGGACTAAAAATGATCAAATTAAAGTACAATGACTAAATTCATAATTTTTTGTAAAGTATAGGGACTAATAAAAAATTTAACCAAACTAAAACTATGAACAAAAATTTCAGTGTGTTTACGAAGATGTGAGATATCACTGATATAACAATTCTCAATACGTATTGTTAGAAACTTTGATTACCTTGTCCCGTTTCATGTTCGAAAAGCAGTTCAAACAAATTAGTTTAATGCGGTCAAAGATGTTGTGTTGGCATATTTGACCTTTAAATTTATGTGTTTTAACATTGTTATGTAGCAAATGAAGAAGCTATTCATGCATCATCATCATCTACTCATGTAGCTTGAAGAAAGAGATAGAGAGTTTTGAAATGTTTGAGATGCTACGTTGATCCTTATCCTTATTTTATAAGAGTATTTGGTGGATGTGCGGGAAGCTAGATAATGAAAGTTTTTATGAGATAATTACTCGAGATAATTCATGAGATAATTTTAATTTTAAATTAGAGATTTAAACTTATCAAAATACTGTTGGAGAGACTCTTGAAACAACATATAAATAGGCAGCTTAGTCACATCTGTCAACAGATTGTGGAGTGTCTTTTGTAAACAAGTTTTTGGAAAGTGATTTGTAACCATTTGAGTTCGACTTTGGGACAACAATTATACATTGTGAGAGGGTAAATTGAGCTCAAGTATCTAATAAATTCAGCAAAATCATTCTCTGAGCGAAACTCTACAAAGTAAGATTGATGAATCAGAATTGCATTAACAAATATTGTATATTAATTCTCTCCCTAATTTGCTTATTTCTTTACTGTACCTTAAAATTGTTTCGTCCAAATTGTTCTATCCCGACTTGTGTTTCAACATCAATTAGAACAATACATTAGAACAAGTGTAAACGGAAGGTTTTTTCACTTGTATGTAGAAATAGAAAGGTTAAAATAGGTCTTAAGTCCCTGTATTTTTTGTATATTTAAAATTTCGTCTCTCTACTTTTATTTTCAAGAATTTAGTTCTTTTACTTTTCATCTTTCAAAATTCAGATTCAATTGTTAACGACTTTAAAACTCTTATGTTAAATTCGATGGCGTGACATTTTGAAATAAAATAATACTAATTTGGTAACCATATGTAACAAAAAAAGGCGTTGTAATGAACATGAATTTAACAAGAGAATTCGAATAAAGTTAACAATTGGACTTACATTTTTAAATTTGAAAAGTAAAACAATTAAATTTCTTGAAACAAAAGTAGGGAACTAAATTCTAAAAGTGTGAACAACACACGAACTTAGAGCATATTTCAACAAAATAAGAAAACCTATCCCATAAAAAAGTTAACAAAAAAAGACCAATAACGTGCAATAAAAATAGAATAACACTTACGCCCTAATATCATATTAAGCATCGAATTTAATATTGCTAGTTTCAATTTTATCTACTAACTACAACACTAGTTGTAACTTGAGGAATAGCTAGGAGTACGATAAAACTTATCTTGGCTGACATATTTTTACCTAAATTGTTTGTACCTTTAATTGTTGAAGTTCGTTCATAGCCCATAAGTGATGGTTAAACATGCCAGAATCAAACTAAGCAATGATCAAATTGAAGACTTTCAGTATAATTCAGGATTCTTAAAATCGATGTTTAGATCTTTAAGGAGTTTGATCCAAGAAAGATCTAAGTTTTTAGCAGGAAAGTTTAAAGCAAGTTATCTAATTCGAGTATCAGGGTGATATTGCTACTTGATGAGTAAGTAAGATTGTGCTCGTTCAACATGGTGAATTAACTTTTTAGATAAGATCTTGTAGATATAAATTTTTTTTCAAATTATGTAAAAAGACTTTTGATATTTATTTCCATTTTTATTATGAATGGTCACTTCATCCAATTACAATTTTACAAATATATAAAAACTAATATTATAGCCAAAAATCAATGAAATAAGATTCAATTTTTTTCTGAACAATATTATTATAGGTTCTGATCATATAGGCTCTTTTTTACACAATATTTAGAACTACTCATAACCCCTCCCTAACCCATAAATAGAAAGATAATGTATTTCAGCGCACTCGAACTCACGTCCTTCTGCATTGACAATAATACACATACTAATCAAAATAAAATTGAATTGAATAGTAGAAAATGACTCAAGTTTAATAATTCACGTGAATTTTAGATGCTAACATAATAATGAGTTGATTATGTAAGTTATTGTCGGTAGAACTTGGCGAACATACAAGTTTGACCTTTGTTTGAAAAGCAAGTCACAATTAGCTTAATTAGCCAATTGAAAAGACAATGGATTGATTTGTCTAATAATATAATTTTAAAAAAACAAAAAAGGTGATTCATACTCTATCCAATCTTCTATCGTAGGCTATTGAGCATGTTTTGTACTAACTATGAAATTCATGCATCAATCCAAAAAGTTTATGTTCAAAAGTCTTGAGACTTTCATTTTATCTTTTTGAAGAGTGAAGGGTTGAGAGTCCTCTTAATGTCGACCATGAAAATCTCTTTGGAATCAATTTCATCATTCAGTTAAAGAAAATTTTAAATTTGATACAAATATAAAAAATATTAAAATATAATTATATGATTTTAATTTCATTATTACGATACTCAATTTTATTGCCACGAGTCAATTTCACTGCTCAATTAAAGGGAGCCTCAAATATTATACAAATACAAAATATGGTATTATATTGAATAAAGTTTAGAAATGATACTGTGACACTAGACCTGTTTGGGAGGGTTTGCGTAAAACTATAACCTCGAAAAATGAGTTTAGATAAAAAATAAAGTCCATTTAAAAAATAAGTTAAGCCTTGGGTAAGGCTTTTTTGGCCCAAGCCCGACCTGGATATGCAAAAAAAAAAGTGTTGTTATTATTATTATTATTGTTTTCATGATTTTTTTTTGTTTTATTGCTATTTTCTTTCCCTTTTTTTACTATTTTGCTACAATTTCACTATTATATTACTATTATTTTTTAGACTTAGGCCTAACAAACGGGTCTAAAATTTTAGTTAAACCCGGCCCGACCCATGAGCACCTCTATATGACAGACAATATGTATAAATAAAAGTCAAATATGATTCGAATAAGTATCAAAATATATGATATTAATTATTAACTTATGAAAATTTTAAAAAAATTATAATAATGAAAATATATTAATATAATATGAATATAACAACCATTACTATAGTCACGTTTATTATAGAATCGATTTTTTTATGTCTTGTTTTTAACTTCTATAATAACTTTTACTAAATCAGTTCACTATTTCTTGTCTCAAATGTTAGTAAAACAATTGAAATTTTATATAAAATATATTTTATTAAATAAAAATAATATTTAATAAATAGAATTATATTTCTAAATTTTATTAATTTTATTATTTAAATCTCACTAATTAGTACTATTAATAAAATATAATTTAAAATTTTTAAATAATATGATAACCTCTAAAATGTTAACATATTATAGGTAAAATTGTTATAAAGAGGGATGGTATATAATTATGTTAATCCCTCTTGGTCCAATAATAGTACATCAAATTGTCAAATACACATGTTTTGATAGGTTGAAAAGGCAATAACAAGAGGGGTCCAATTGATTGGCTACATATATCAATTGAATTTGTTTTGTTTTTGGTTGATTTGTCAATTGACAACACAAACTACCAATTAATAATAGTTAACATATAACCTTTTATTTTTATGTTTAAAGGAACTCAATTATAATTTTTCACCACAACTGTAGTGTATTAATAATCACAAATAATACCACTGAGATCTTCGCTTAATAACAAATTGAATTTTTGAATATTTTGAGGTTTTAAATTCCAATCCTACAATATAGATATACGTAGGGTGTGCTTCATATTTTCGGTCGAATAGATGACTGTAATAGGTCAATTTAGCCCGGGCTCACAAAAAAAACACAAAATAATAAAACAAAGTCCAAGTCCAGTCCAAAATTATATCATTTGACCCGATCGGAATGACCCATTCATTACTTGAAAAGGTTGAAGGTCCATCTGCAAGCTTGACGCATATGGAAACATAATCTTCAAGGATATGCAATTTTAAAATATATAATTTTGTAATATTAGAGATTTAATTTGTAGATACCCTTTAATCTTAGCCGTTGATGTAATTGATCTATACTGTTGGATTTGGGGAGGCACAACTATAAATAGAGACCTCTCCCTTCATTGTAAAACACTTGAGTTAGAAGCAATAATAATTCTTAAGAGCAATCACTCAAATTTCTCCCTCTCTTGCGTTCTTATTTTCTGTGGCTTGTTCTTATTTTGTTCTTCGTTCATCTTCGTTTCTTTTTAAGTTGCTTTCATTTGAGTTGGATTTTGGTAGAGGAATTTCGTTGAATCTTCATATTGTGAGAGTTAAACGTTTTTTTAACCTTTTTTATTTATCCATTTAATTATTTAATCATTAATTATTCTTTTACTTTTATTCATTTATTTATCCATCAACTTTCTTATTTACATATTGTTCATTCATTTAACCATATCATTCTTTAATTTTCTTCCATTAATTATATATTTTATTTGTTTTTAACATTATGTCACACATGTTTATTTTTTAAAAACTCGTGTTATAAATCATCCATTTTAAATTGTTGGATTATTTGCTTTAAAATTTTTTTCCATATATTATCAATTGCAAATTTTTTTATACTATCTATTTTATATACCATTTATTTTTAAGATGTTTTGTGTATAACTTGTTCTAAATTCCTTATTACACAATATTTATTTTTAAACTCATTTATATATTATTACTTTGTATATTACCTATTTTCATTTTTTATATATTATTTATTCCAAACTTATATATATTACCTACTTTTTTATATATAATTTATTTATTGATTTGTATATTGTTGATTTCAAATTTCTTTTTCCCTTATTGTTCATTTTCAAATTCATTATTTTTAAATTTGTTTACATTTTATTTTGCCTTATATATTTTTTATTTTATACTCTTTGTTTTAAATTCATTGGTCTTTGATTATTGATGCTAGTATTTAAATAATTGCCATTATGTGTTTTATAATTTGTTTATTTGTATTTTCATATTGCTGTTTTTTATCAAAGTTTTTACGCATCATTTTAATATTGCGTCAATTTTCCCTAATTTTAAAAAAGAAAACTTTTAAAAATAAGGCAATATTCGGTACTTTGGAGCTTTGAGAAAATCCTGCCCTAACTTACTGGGTTTCGATTTTTTTGATCCAAATAACCGAATATCCTTTTTAAACTTTAATGCATGAGACAAGCTTAGTTTCGAGGGTTAAAATGTCGTATCCTAACTTACTGGATGTGACATCTTATTACTTTGGGACAAGGAGGTCTTAACATCAAATTCGATTTATTCAGGTTTTTAAAGAGAATCGTATTTTAAAATCTTTTCAAATTTTCAACATTAGGATGTTAATTAATCAATTAGGTACCAATTTTTGGGTGTTACGAGAGTGCTAATCCTTCCTCATGCATAACTGACTCCCGAGCCCTTTTTCTCGAATTTTGTAGACCAAAATTATTATTTTAATAAATCAAAATGTTTTATTAAAATGATTAATCTCAAGGTGACCCGATCACACCTTGAAAAAAGATTGGTGGCGACTCCATTTTCGTTTTAAAAGTCGACCATGTTTTACAAAATAAAAATGGTTTCGACAATGACAACGTTACAAAGAGAAGTTTCCCGATGTTGCGATGACGGACAGCGTCGTGACAACGCGAATGGGGACGTTGCGACATGATCCCCATATAAATTGGGTTTTTTCTCTCAATTAAACTCTGTTATCTTTTCCCAGTTAAACTTTGATTACTCTAGAGATATTTTAGTATAATTAGACCTCTAATCTTAGCCTATTTAAAAGGGATATTATATCCTTATTTTGTGAAGCCAATTAAAAGGCAATTAAAGATGTAGTATTACAAGGCTTTTCTTTTTGGGGCGACAAAATATAGTTACAGATGAATTTTGGTGAGAGTTTTTGTAGTAACTATGGAGAGAATTTTGTACTCTTTTGAGAGAACTCTATAAGAGCTACGGTTTTGTTTTCGGAGTTTGAGTTTGTACGTTTAGTACACTTAGGTTTATTTTCTCCATATTGTACTCTCGTTTATTTACTCATTTACTGAAAACTCGAAGCTTCATTTGTTCGCGGTTTTTTTACTTTTTGAAGGTTTTCCACGTAAAATATTTGTGTGTCTAATTTTCTTTTCTCTTTTTGGTTCTTGTTTGTTGTTTATACATAGTGATCTCCGATAACATGTGTGATCATATTTATAATAAATTTATCTTATTAGAACCATTATAATTGTTTTTTAGAAAACTAGCTACGTAAAGGAAAGTATAACCCCTAGAAAAAATAACATGAGTTTTTGAGTAAATTATGTAATTTGATGGACCCTCAACTATTTGAGTGTGGCATCCTTTTTGTGTTAACTTTAGAATGCATGCCTTGTAGGTCCATGACAAGTTTCATGCCAAAAGATTAGGCTATTTATCTTTTCAAAAATGTTGGCTTCATTTGGCTATATCTCACCAAAAACTTGTGTGATGGACCCTTGGATAATATATATTGTCATTACAAAATAATTGGGAAGGACATTTTAGCTGACTTTTCCTCACCTACTTTTTTTTTTCATATTTGTGTTGACAAGAAATTAAAAGTTGAACTGATTGAGTTTTAGCTTGGCTGCTATCAGCATTGTTGTTAGTATAGGAAGACGCGAGTTTGAGCGTGTTGAAATAATTTTATCTTTTTATTTAAGGGTTGAAGAGGGATAATGGGTAATTTTAGGCATTTTATTATAAAATAAAATAAAATTTCAAAAAAAAAATTCAACTTCTAATCTTATTATTAATACTTATTCAAGGGTTTATAGTAGAGGCTGAAAATGAATTGTGAAATTTTGGGAGCCAAAACAAAATTTTATCATTTATTAATTATAATGGTGTAAATTTTAAGGGTCTAAAACACAATATCACCAAATAAGAGGCATAAAGACCACGGCCATGCAACTCATGCATTTATTTTTGGGTAAAATACATTAAGAGTCGCCTAACTATTAGTAAATTCTTTTTTGGTCACTCAACTATGAAAGTTATAAAATAGTCAACAAACTATTCAATTTTGTCTTTTTTGGTCATTAGTTGGCTAACGATAGCAACTTTTATAATTGGCATAATAACAACTTTAACCCTCAACATTTATACATTGTGCTGTTGATTCAAAAAAATCTATCCTCGACATTTACACATTTGTAATTTGGTCATTGTTGCAATTTTTTTTGTGACCATTTCACCTAAAAGCTAAAAAAATAAATTTATCAACTAATGTTGATTGAAAAATATACAAAATAACGAAAATACCCAAAAATCCAAGATAATAGTTTTCATCTTTTCTCATTCTTTTAAAATTAACCCTCAATGTCACAAAGAAAAGCAAAACTGAAAAAAAGACCAAATACACAACGTTTAAAGGTTAAGGACTAAACTTTTTTAGAATCAAGACTAAACTGACAATTTATAAGTGTTGAGAATTAAAGTTGATTTTATGTCAATTTTAAAATTTGTCACCGTTAGTTACTTAGTGATCAAACGAGATAAAATTGAATGGTTAGGTGACAATTTTGTAACTTTTCATTGTTGGACAACCAAAAAAAACTAATAGTTGAGTTACTACTAGTGTAGTTTACCATTTATTTTTACAAAATAGATCATAAAAAATGATATAATATAATACAAAGTTTATAGGTATTTGATTTGAATCTCATTTTAGTAAATATAATAAATTAATTAGATTAAACTCAAATTGTTACCATTTTTTAGTATATGGCATTTCTGTTTAGTGTAGGAGTGAGCAAAACTCGATTCAATTTAGAAAAAAATTGAGTTAATCGAGTCGAGTTATTCAAATTATTTGTGTAACGCCCCAAAATTTGAATGTTTGATTAAGAAATATTAGCATAATTAAATCATTGTATCTATAGATATCATTGTATCTATAGATATGTGTTCTACTGATATGTTCGAGGTTAGGAGTTTAATTTGTGTTTTTAAAAAGTTTTGCTATTTATTTTAACATAAACTTTATCCTTGAATAGTTAATTTAAGTTTAATTATGTGCAAAACTATAACAAGAATGAGCTTGTTGGTTCGATGGTTAACCTTTTGTATTCTCTTTAGTTTTGTGTTTGAATCTTGGCCTGTGCGTTAGGAAATATTTTTTATTATTGTCAGAATTTTGACCGGAGGCTTTAAACATTAAAATTAACGTTATTTCCCTTCTTTTCCTTTTTCTTTTGTTGTTTTGTTTTTCCTATTCCTCTTTCTTATTTTTTTGGTTTTTGGTTCGTTCCTTCTCGTCGGTTACCGTTAAATCCTCTGCAGTGCATTCGGGTGAGTACGTTCGTCGTATTGTTGATTGATAGTTGTGTGAATCTTGTTGACAATTTCTTAAAAACGTCAGGTTCATTTTGTTGAAATGACTTTGTTTTTGTTGAGTTGAATTCTTGTGATCAAGCGACTTTTGGCTTTTTTATCTTAGGTGTGGGTGTCGGAAGTAACGATTCTTGACAAGTTATTCGAGTGGTCACCACTGATTTGCTGGTAAGCGTTAGTTTCGTTGGAAGTGTTATGTTGAGGTTTTCGACATAGTTCAGTATGAGTTAAATTGTGCAAATTACATCATGGTAGTTGTTTAATTGGTTTTCGGTTGGTTACTTCAGGCTTTGGGATTTCATTGCTTTGTTTCTATGTCAAAACTACTTCGGGTGCGTACATAAAACCCGACTTTCTGAGAATTTCAGACGTCAGAAAATATGGTTGTCGATGCCACACGGACGTGTACCAGGCTGTGTGCATTACATGTCCATGTGTTAAGCCGTGTGGCAGGCCATGTGACTCACCTTTGCCATTAAAGACCATACAGGCCATAGGCATGGGCGTGTGACTAGGTCGTGTGACTCACTATTACCATTAGGGACCACATGGGCCAGAGACACGGGCGTCTGTTAGGTCGTGTGAGGCACACGAGCATGTGCCAAGCCATGTGGAGCCATACATACCAGTTATTTAGGTCGTGTCAAACCACACGGACGTGTGGGTCAAAAATGAATTTTTTTCCCTAAGGTCGTAAGCGTCGTTTGACTCAAACATAGGCCTTTTAGTGTTTATATGATCTAAATTAGACCGTATAAGTTGCTATCTAATGATCCGAGACTGAGTAGTTGATTAGCTAAATATATATTAAATGCAATGATTGTTAATGATATTGATCTGTACTATCTGAATATAAACTGTATGTGAATAACTATGTGTACGTTGTTGACTTCTAACATCTATAATTTGCATCTGCATTGGATGGGAAGTGTGTAAAGGAGGAAGTGATATGTTCTAGTTCAGTGGCTAAACCACAGGCTATATATGAATTTGGCGTTTTATCACAACTTGATTTGGCAGCTAGTCTACAATCGTATCGAATGTGTCATACCGACACTATGTGGTGTGTAGGGCTAGATGAGTATTAAATTTTCTTAATGGTGTGTTAGCTTGGTCGAAGATGATGTAGTAAAACTGTATCTGTTTCTAATCTGTTCTGATTTTGATATTGAATTGTTTTGTTTTTCATCTATTTGTTGAGACCGTATTGAATATCCTCTGATTCTGATTTCAAACACGAGTTTGGGAATTTACCGTTATACTTATGATTCTATTTGAATTTACATCCATTATATACATGGAGTTATCAACTCATTTTGTCTGTTGACTGAATTTCAGGTAACTCACAATCTTGATCAGGTTGGCGTAGTGGAAGCTCGGTCATTCTGTTTTATCACCTTTTTATATTATTAGTAATTTCAGTATTTTCTTCGTACTATGACTTGTAAGGTTGTTGGATTAATGACTGGGTTTTCTTATGATTATTTATAAACTGTTAGATGATTTTAAACTGTGTTTATAAAAGTTAGTTTTTTTAATAACGTTAATGTAACTCTTCAGACATTGTCTTAACGTCTAGGTCAGGTTTGGGATGTTACAATTCGAGTCAACTCGAATAAGTAATTTGAGTTTCGAGTTCTAATCAAATTGAATTTTACAATTTGAATAATTCTAATAATAGATTGGAATAAATACCCTTTTGGTCCCTGTCAAGTTTGAAAATGAGCAAATTAGTCTCTTTCAACAAAGATTACAAAAAAAATTAAAAATAATTTTCAAAAATTTAAAATAATTTTTAAAATTCAAAATATTTATAAAAAATTCCAAAATTTATATTTTTTTAAAAAGTTACAAAAAATTATAAAATATATATAAAGAAAATTAAAAAATTAAGAATTTTCTAGAATAATAATTTTGGGGATCTAAATAAGTTAATTAATGATTCAAGTTTATCATACTAAATTGTTTTTTAATTATTTTTCTTTGAAAAAGTTTTCAAATATATATTATTTCAAATTTATGTTCTCTAACATGGAATTAGTTATACTATAACAAGATTTTAATTTGACATGTTTAATTTTTTTAATTTAACTTGAACAATTTCACTCGATTCGACTTAGCTCGAATTTTATTTTACTCAATTATAAAAAATTTCAAATCGAGTTAGGATGATAAAATAAGACTCGTCAACTCCATTAACTCAAAATTTTACACTCGATTCGATCAAATGCTCACCCCCAGTTTAGTGTTTAAATGGGTGAAAATTATGAGTCATCGAGGATAAAGACAAGTACACCCTATTTGCGAGCTAAATAAATAATTTTAAAATTTTAAAAGTAAAGGTTAAAATATGTCATAAGTCTTGGTACTCTTAAAAAAATTAAATTTTAGTCCCTAGCTTTTATTTCTAAGAATTTAGTCATTCCACCTTTTAAAATTCAGGTTCAGTTGTTAAAGTTGTTAATTTTTTTTGTTAAATTTATTGATGTGATATTTTGAAATAAAAAAATATAACTAAAAAAATTGACGAAATAATGAAATTGAATTTAACAAAATAATTCTATCAGTGTAAACAGTTGGACCTAATTTTTGAGATCTCAAAAATTGAAAGATTAAATTCCTAAAATTAAAAGTACAAGGACTGACTTCTAAATTTATGAATAGTATAATGACTTAATATATGTTAACCAAAAATAAATAAGAATAATTTTATTTAAATGTTTGTTAGGCAATAATTTCATTCGTTATGCTGGTAATCATCAGACATGGATGTTAAGACTTAATTCTCATCCAATAATTTTCAGACAGTGGATTGAACGGACAAGAGTTTTAAAGTAAACCCCCCAATCTAATTTTGTGTTTTAGCCTACTAATTATGAGTTAATCCAATTTCATCCATAAAAAAAATTCAAACATAAAATCACTATCCTCCTATGGTGACATTTAAAAGGAGCATTAATGTCAAATATACATGGTGAGGAGGCTCTCCACCATTCAAATTTTCATTATTAATTGCTTTTCTTTTTCGAATTAGAACCGAAGTGACAAAGCTCATCAATCGTTAGTTAAAACATTGTTTGGTGTGCTGTTTTTTTCGAACTAGCTGGCTTAATTTTGCCCTAAAATTTGAATCTATGCATGAACCTCACCTGTTGGTATTAATAATGAATAAGATTCATTTATAGGATAAGCTTGAAAATGATTTATTTTTATTATGGGTATTAAATTTAGTTTACAAAATATTATGTTTTAGGTTAAATTCTATGTTGGGATAAATTTGACTTATGCAACAAATACGAATGAAAAATGAAAAAAATTGGACATAAATATTTACGTGAAAAAATCCCTCCGGAGAAGATAAAAAAACCATAGGAAAAGAAAAGTTCACTAACATAGCAAAAAAACGAAGAGGAATACAAGATGGAGAAACAATAAACAAATCCGAACCCGAAATACAAAGTTCTTTCAAAATTCCCACAAAAGTCTCTCTTAATTATGTTGTTGAATCGAATACTCTAAGGTTGCTAAAATCTCTATTTATAGACTAAAAATTCATGGCTAATCTGATTAGAATATCCCTAGAATTGTCAGAGTTTGACTGAGAAAAAATATCAGTGTTTAACAAGGAGAAGAAGTCCGATTTAAGTTGAGTACACGTCGCCACGTCGGGATGTCATTCTTCGCATCGTTGGGACGTCGTTGTCATGTCGTCGAGACATCGGCTCTTCCTTGTCCCGACGTCAACCTTGTTTCGTCCAAAATGCGAGGCACACTCCACATTCTGCCATTAGTGCTTGTATTTTGTGAAAGTTTTGGATTTAGTTCTTATACTTTGATTTAAACAATTTTAGTCTCTGTACTTTTAGAATTTTGAAATTTTAGTTCTAACCCAAATAGTAGCTTTTAAATCCGTTTAGGTAAATTCAATGACTAGTCTTGTACTATATGTACGGTTGCACATATAGTCTATATTCTCCAATTAGATCATTCTAAGTTCCTATACTTTAGGATTTTTTGAAATTTCAATCTTAATGCAAATAACGGTCGCTAATCTATTAACTGGACTTTTAATGAGTAATATGTGGAAATAACAAACTAACATATCATTGGAGATATGATAATATGTTTGCCTCGTCAGATTTTGAAAATAACATTGCTTAACTTAATGAATATAACAAATATCGTTTGATAAAGATTGAAATTTAAAGACTAAAAGTATAGTCTAACTTAAGTTTTATTATGGGTATTGAATTTAATTACTAACTTTTTTTTGTGGTCCTGTATGTGATGAACCACTAATTGTTTACCCATGGTCAGCCTTCTTTGTTGACTCATGTATGGTCACATAGGTCATTTATTAAATCTGTGGGGAAGAATTAGGAATCGTACGTGGATATTGAGCTTGCTATGTCAATTTTATGTACAAGTCCCAATGTTACATATTCATCAATTATTACATCGTAATCACACGTGTGTTCTTTAATGTCTAAATTTAATTTTTGGCATAACAAAGGGTATGGCCCGACACCCATAAAAGTTGTTGAAGACACCCTTGCAATACTTGATCTTTTTTCAAATATTTTTTCTTTGAATAGTCTTATTATAAGTTTTAATTATATCTGTTTTTTTATACAAGGTTTAAAACTATTTATAGCTCCACCCCAACCCATAAATAGGAGGATAATACGCTTCAGCGAACTCAAACCCACGTCCTCCTGCATTGGCAACAATGCCCATGCCAATTGGGGTAAGACTTAATCAACTTTTTTTTTAGATTTTAAAATTGTATCAATGATTAAATTGGTCAAATTATTTGTTTTTAAGTTAATTAGTTAGATTAGTTTGTTTGGTTTTAAGAGCAAAGCAAAAAAAATTACTATAGAGGAAACCAAAGATGAATCATAAATTTTTGGGGTTAAATTAAAATTTTATCATTATAATAACTTGTAAATTTTAAAAAATTGAAGGTGCCCATGTCCGGTTTAATCAAATAAGTTATCAAAAATCATAGAATAAATCAAATTAGTTCAACCATCGATTGAGTCGGTTTGTCCCGATACTTGGGGATTGATCCGTATAAACAATGAAATAGAAAAATAGAGAAGATCGAACATATAAATATTTTACATGGAAAGCCTTCAAAAAGGGAAAAACCACGGGCAAAGAAGGCTTCGACTTTTCACTAAATGAGTAAACACACGAGAGTACAATATGGAGAAAATAAACGTAAAAGTACTAATCGTACAATACCCAAACCCCAAAAACAAAGCTAAAAATCCCATAAAGCAAACTGGTAAACAAAAACTTAAATCTCATAGGGCACTCACAAAAGGGGTATAAAATACTTTTCATAATTACCATGACACTCTCACCGAAGCTCATCTGTGACTACATCTTGTCGCCCCCAAAAGAAAATCCATTTTTCTGATTGGCGTATCTAAATGGGATACAATGACCCATTTAAATAGGCTTAGATTAGAGTCCAACTAGGAGAAGCAGTCCTACTTGAAGTCTAAAACGCGGCTACCAAATAGGATAACACGTGGTGACATTGCAACGTCCCATTCACCTCGTCACGACATCATCCATTGCGCTGTCCTGACAAGTCGACACTTCTCATCCCTACATCGGGCCTATTTTGGCCCTACTTCGGTTGCTTGTCGATTCTCATCTAAGGTACCTGCGACGTGTCCGATAAATGTGAGGCACACCCCACAAATCTACACCTTAACTCGTATTTATCACACCTTCTTTTCCATTCCCCATCATGGGCCAAATTCAAATTTTGCAGAATGTCAATCAAGTCTAAATCGTGCTCGAACTTGGAAACTGAAAGACTCCTAGTCTTCAAATTAAAGTTGTATAATGCAACAAGTGCCAATAATACCTGAACAGGAGAGAAAACATCAACTCTCTCCACCTGTCTGTAACCCTCTACGACCAACCTTACCTCAAACACTCTATGAACTATTTGATTCCTAAAGACCAAAAAGGGAGTTAGATTCTACTTTAAATCAGGCACATGTCTAACATCTAATACGACTCCACCTTCAATCAGATTGTGTAGAGAGTAACGAATCAACACCCTTGTCCTTGGCCACATAGCTACTTCTGTAATTATTCGAAACTGCCAAAAATTGAAAGTTGTGATCCGTCAAACTTCTCAATATCCAAAATCATTTTTGTCACTGAAAGAGTCAATCTGCAAAAGCTGGACCAGATTCTGATACAAATTTAATTATGAATCAACCCGTATAAACAACGAAATAGAAAAATAGAAAAGATCGAACACACAAATATTTTACGTAGAAAGCCCTTAAAGAGTGAAAAATCATAGGCAAATGAGTCTTCAACTTTTCACTAAATGAGTAAACAAACGATAGTACAATACGGAGAAAATAAACCTAAAAGTACTAAATGTACAATATCCAAACCCCATAAACAAACCTAAAAATCCTAAAGTGCAAATCGATAAACAAAACCCTAAATCTCATAGGGCACTAACAAAAAGGGTATAAAATACTCTCCAAAATTACCATGTAACTCTCACAAAAACTCATTTACGATTACATCTTGTCGCCCCCAGAAAAAAACCCTTTGTTGATTGATGTATCTAACAAAGATACAATCGCCCCTTTAAATTGTTGGAAAATCAAGTTTGGAAAACGTAACACAAAATATATTTGTGGAAAAATCAAAGTTTTAATTTTTTTTTCCAAAAATAAGAATTCGGTTGTGATATCTAAATGAATAAACACTTGATCAAAATTATACCTTTTTGATTCGTCTAAGATGAACGCTTCGATTGAATAGTCTTCTCCACTATCCTTAAGCTCACGTCTGTCGAGTGTGGACTCGCTTCGAATTCGTAAATTTTCCACAAAATTACCGACAGAGTAATTTTGTAATTTTTTTAAACTTTGGGTTCAAGTTGTAAATATAAAAAGTATCTCTAGAAGTTTTCTGAAATAATTTATTAAGAGAATTTTCTCTTGAATTAAAGTGTGTGAAAAATAATAACACATGGCTCTCTTTATATATGAAGAGTTTAGAGAGTTCAATTATGATTAAACTTAATTAATTTAATATTAAATTAATATAATACTTATCAAGATAAATATTAGATTAAATTTAATATCAAATCTATTAAACTAATAAAATATTTATCTATAAGATAAATATTTAATTTAATTTAATATTAAGATAATCAGTTTAATATTAAATTAATAAAATTTTATCAAGATAAGTATTAAATTAAATTTATTAAATTAATATTATTTTTAGAATAGTTAATTTGAAATCAAATTATCTAGTAGAGTCTCAGTAATAGTCTGATTCCTCCACTGTTCAACCACCAAAGGACCACGCGTCGACCACCGAAATGCTGCTATCACCACAACTGACACAGTTGTGTTTGGTGGTGCCATCGCAGGTGCGACACCCAGAGTCAATTTGGTTTGATTCTACGATGACTCAACTGGTCTGGTCCTGCCACCGACTGGATCGTCGGCCCAATTTCACATACTAAGCCCGGTTCGACCAGTTTTTGGGTCTCGGTCTCAGTTTTGGATTCCCAGGCGAAATTTTCGATCTCAGATCCAATTTTCAAGTTAAATTACCTGTTGTGTCAATTGTTTGACATGAAAACTAATTTTCAAAAATACCATATTAATTTTAATTATTTGATTAATTTAATTTTTCTTGATCAAAATTAATTTTCCTAAAAATCATTAAAATTTTTCAAATTAACTTTTCATGAAAATTCTTTAATCAAAATTTCTAGTTGAAAAATTCTCATGACTACTTAATTTAATTCCACATCGAATAAATCAACTCAATTAAATTATTCCCAAAGTCGTAGAGTTTTCTTTTGATTAAAATGCAATCCGATTGAGCTTTTGTTGAGCTAGTGGATGGACCAATCACACATATACAATTAAACTCTAGTAATTGCAATTATGTCCAGAAGCATCATTCCGATAATTCGTAATTTACTTAATCATGGACTCAGTCCACAAAAAGTACCATAACTAAAAACTTCTTATTGTATACTCTTTACGAAACCAATTGATCCAACTGCTTTGTCTAATGACCTCTTCATGTGTGTGTTACCCTCATATGATATCCTCGATTCTTTTGAGTTAATTTTTTTCACTCAATACAATCTTATTTTATCTTATTGTCACTATTATGTCTTCTTAATGATTAATATGACCACTTTCAACAAATAACTGTGATAAATTACTCATTCGAGAACAAGCAACTCGTGGTTACGTTCCATATTTATCAATCCACACAATACTAACTCTTTAATTGAGCTATGAATTCCATTGTTGTTAGTAAATTCATGTCATACATCAGTCATGTACCCAACATACCGGTTATGGGCTCGATCATCTTTAAAACATAAGCCTCCACTTATATCAAAGCACATGAGTTACATACGCATGGTTAGTGACTAACTCAAGTTTAGGTAAATCACAGCATGAGCATCACAAGTGAATTAATTCACAAACGGATTCAGAATTAATTCAACTTGGGTCTAGTCCAATGTATCATTCTTTCAATGAGTACATCTGTGTCTCTACCCGTGGAGTCAACTGCTTCAATAGCTAAAATCAGACATCTCCCCAATTAGAATTGTAGATGCCATGATAATCCTTCTAAGTATTTGAATCAAACGCCCACTTTGATTCTTTTATGGGATTACGGACTTGTTTAGATTATCTACCGAAGTAAGTTGTCTTTCTCGCAATTAAAACGTTCTTACAGTGTCATTCATCATCAGTTTGAACTTAGACAATCAATGAGCTAATATTTGCTTGTCATAATTTCGCTATGCATGCAAAGAATGAAAGACAGAAACACAAAAGACATAATAGTGAAATGTGAAATTAACTTTATTTATTCATTCATCGTTCAAATACATAGAAAACCATTACATTTTTACTACAATATGGACACAATTCCCAACATAAATAGGATTAGATTAGAGTTCTAATCATACTAAAATATCCTTGGAATAATTAGAGTCCAATTGGGAGAAGTAGTTCTTTTTTAAGTCTAAAACGTGGTTGCCAAATAGGAGAACATGTCGTAACATAACAACATCTTGTTCGCCTCGTCACGACATCGTCCATCGTGTCGTCACAACGAGCCAACTTCCTCGTCCCAACATCAAGCATGTGTTGGCCCTTCTTCGATTGTTTTTCAATTCTCGTCTAAGGTGCTTGCAACGTGTTTGATAAATGTGAGGCACACCCCACACCAATTTATGGATCAACCGATTCAACTCTTTATAAAATTCAAAGTTAAGTTGGATTAAATTACGTGTGAAATAAATTCTCCTAGTATATTTTTGTGGCTCACAATGTTCAACTCTTCTTTTTCATGGTTATAAATATCGAAAATCGAATTTAATTTTATGGTTTAAAGAAAACGAAATGAGGAAATATTTGGATTAAATTAAATTTGCTTTTTGCTATCGTTTTGCATTATTGGGGTTGCAATTATGGTGGGGTTGCCAAAGACCTTCTTCACCCAAGTTGTTTTACATGAGTAATTCATTTCATCCATACACAAACTCTCTTTACATTAAATAATAAGCATTCCTACATTCACTCATTTCTCAATGCCTCATTAATAATTGCATACTACAAGATGAGCTAACAATTGGTTTTAGTTAAAATACCACAAACGTTGTGATTGGTGTTGAGGTAAAAGATGTGTATCCGTACAACCAATTTGGGTTTAAGCTTCTGGGAAGTAAGTGATTTGCCTTTATTTGAGCAGTTCTCTTTAGACATAGTGTGTCTGTAGTGTGGATATATCCTTACAATGTGTGTGAATATTAACTTTTATAGTACCAAAACTCACTAACATTAGAAATGCGACATGTAATCAGAATGCATGTGGTATACTCTCGTAACTTTCTTTATTTGGTTGGCATATTTTGACCAAAATCGTTAATATTTTTGTATTGAACATCTTAAAGAATTTTAGTAGCATTTCACTCAAAATAAGTCATGTATAAACCAAACCAAACAAGGACTTTTCGAAGAATTTCAATGTGATCTAGCTCTCTCTTGTTGAAGATATTTGATGACATAACAAGTTTATATCACGAAGATATCTGCCAATTTATTCCATATTCGAAGGCTACATTTTAGATTAGAGATTCACACTAATTGTTTTAAATGTCTACTTAACAGAGGGTTTGTTTTAGTATTCAATAGAGAGAGAAAAAATCACTTACTTTGTTCTAGTGAGAAATTGTCTTTTAGAGCAAAATTATTGTAAGCAAGTTGTTTGAGTTGTTCAATTTGCAAATAAACATTCAAGGAGAAAGACTTAGGGCCTCTTTGGATGGGTGTCTCACACTACAGTATCTAATCTCACCGCCATCGTTATTTTTACGCTAACCACAAGTGAACACACTGTTCATCCAAAGGGGCCCCTAGTGAGGATATTAATCTAGATTAAGCATAGGAGTGTGATTGCAACTTGATGAGTAAGTTGAACTTAAATCATAGCTTGCAATTGTTGATTTATAGTAGATTAATCTTTAGACAAGTTTTAATAGAAAGTTTTTGAATTGTGTAACTAAACTTTGAGTCCATCTCTCATTTTATAATTGTTAGTAAGTTACTTCAGTTGTAACTAAGTGAATATTTGAATGGCAACTTCAATGATTTCACAACTTATATATAGAATTACATTGTTTGTTACACTTTAAGTTTGAACTACATAAATATTTATTTACTTTTTGTTTTGTTACTATCCTTTATGATAACTTAGCAACCACCCATTTTTTTAAAAAAAAGTTGGAAATTTAAAATCAAAATAATTATGCCAATCATTCAAGATTGTTCACTTGTCAAAAATCTAGATAAGATAATTCATATGTGTGGGGCGTGCTTCACATTTAGCATTATGCAAGCACTTAGGAAGACGTTTGACGATTTACGAAAGAAACGGTAAAACAGAGGCGACGTAGTGGCGTGAAGACAAGCGATGTCGCGAAGACGCGACAAAACTCCAAACGAATGTAGCGACGACGTCGCAACGAGCATGCATGGGATGTCACGATGATTTCTCCAAGTTATGCAGTCGTGTTTTAGACTCCAAGCAATACTTCTTCTCCCAATTGAACTCTGATTATTCTAAGGATATTTTAGTATGATTAGAAATCTAATCTTAGTCTATTTAAAGGGGTCATTGTATCCCTCTTTCAATGTGCCAATCAGTAAGCGTTTTTCTTTGAGGGCGACAAGATGTGGCTGCATATGAGTTTTGACGAGAGTTTTGTGGTAACTATGGAGAGAATTTTGTTCCCGAGTTAAGACTCTATTTTCGGGGTTTGATTATTGTACGTTTATTACATTTAGGTTCATTTTCTCCATATTTTACTCTCGTTAGTTTACTCATTTAGTGAAAAGTCGAAGCCTCCTTTGCCTATGGTTTTTATCCTCTTCGAAGGAATATTCCATGTAAAATATTTGTGTTCGATCCTCTCTACATTTCTTGTTCATTGTTTATACAAGTTGATCCCCAACAATTTGTGTATATATAACCATTAAATATATAAATAAAAAAATTAAATATTTAACACTGTTTAATTTATTTTCTTATCGATTTTTGTATTTCATATTCAAATATTAGATTTATTATTCAATATTAATTCATAGTTAGAAAGATATGTCAAAGAATATTTATTACTTAAATTTAATTTGATTGTAATACAAATATTTTAAATATTTGAATTCATTATCAAAATTCAATTTATTAATATAACATTAAAAGTTTTGGATACTGACTATTGATTTATATATTTAAAGGTATTGTTTAAATTTAAATTTTTAAATTTTTAATAAATAATTTAATAAATTATAACATTTTCAATAATTGAATTAATTAAGTTTTTATTTTTTTATTATAAATATAGAAAAATTGAAAAAGATATTGTCTCATTTTTCTCAACTGTTTTTATACTTAATTTTTGTACATTATCATTTTTTTTATCTTTTGAGTAAAAAGATAATGATAGAAGTAATTGTTCTAAAGAAAGTTAACTCTATAAATGAAAAACTCAAATTAAAATTTATTTTTATGGATTGGTAACTTGATTTAATAAAAAAGTTAAATCTTTAAAAATGTTTTTAATTAACATTTTTAATAATTTAATACATATAAATATTGCCAAATTCAAGTTGATAAACTTACCAAGTTTAGTTTAGTATTTTATGAGTTTAATAAAATTTGTTTCCAATGACGTGTATAGTGCCCGTGATTTGATGTTTTAAGTTTTTTAATTTTAATTTATGTAGTAGATGATAATTTAAAAGCGTAATAGAGATGAAATAGTTGATTATATTTTTCATATAAATGATGTAATCTAACCTTGATTAAATTTTATATTTTCTATAATGTGATATTTAAGTTAAACTTTTTCGTATATGTTGATGTGTTTTGATTCTATTGAACTTTTTTTAATAGGTTTACACCAATAAATTTGGTATTGATCTTGATCAGAGTTATCCAAGAGTTTTAACTAATTCACAAAACAAAAATGATAGTACCATTTGAGCTACGCTCCCTCAATATCCTCAGGTTTTGCTTGTTTTTCAACAATCATGGCATCGTGTGCTTGCTCTTCAACAATTGTGTCTCCTATTTATTTAACACAATATACCACAATCGGTTCTCTCTATTTTAACTTGAGGTAATGGTAATCCTTATACTACTTTGTTTCTACCAAAAAAAGATTGATTTTTTAAAAAAGAAAAAAAGTGATCTTTTTAAATTATAAAAAAGGAGTAAAATAGTGAGAGGAAAAATAGGAAACTAAAACAACCAAATTGTTGATGTATGGTTAGCCGTCTTTGTTGACTCATTTATTAAATGTCAATTTTATGTACAAACTACAAATCCAAGTCATCAATTATTACGTCGTAACCACACGTGTGCTCTTTATTGTCTAAATTTAATTTTTGACATAACAAAGGGTATGCCCTAACACCCACAAAAATTGTTGAAGACACCCTTGCAATATTTAAGTTTTCTTTTTCGATCAATGATTTTGACTGGTCAAATTATTTGTTTTCAAGTTAATTAGTTTGATTAATTTATTCGATTTTAAGGGCGAAATAAAAAAAATTTACTATAGAGGAAGCTAAAGATGAATCATGAATTTTTGGGTTAAGTTCAAATTTTATCAATATATTAATTTGTAAATTTTAAAAATTTAAAGGGCTATAAGATAATTTAATTGTTTTTAAGAGGGCCAAGGTCACCATCTATCCTTGTCTACACCCATGTTCAGTTTAATCAAATAAATTATTAAAAATAATAGAATAAATCAAATTAGTTCAACTATTGATTCAGTTGGTTTATCCTGATTTATTTATCAACCGACCAACTCTTTATAAAATTCGAAGTTAAACTGGTTTAGATTACGTGTCAAATAAACTCTCCTAAGATATTTTTGTGGTTCACAAGATTCAACTCTTCTTTTACATGGTTATAAATATCAAAAATCGAATTTAATTTTATGGTTTAAAGAAAATGAAAGGAGGAAATATTTGTATTAAATTAAATTTGCTTTTTGCTCTTGTTTTGCATTATTGGGGTGGCAATTGTGGTGGGGTTCCCAAAGACATTCTTCACTGGTTGTGATAACGGTTGTGGAAATTGGAAATTTGAGTAAGTTTTGAATGAAAAGGCAAAATACCCCACACATATGACTGCTGCTTTACATGCATAATTCATTTCATGCACACACAAACTCTCTCTACATTAAATACTAAGCATTCTCAATGCCTCATTAATAGTTGCATACTATGAGATGAGTTACCTATTTGTTTTAGTTAAAATACCACAAACATTGTGATTGGTGTTGGGGTAAAAGATGTTTATCCATGCAACCAATTTGGGTTTGAGCTTTTGGGAAGTAAATGGTAGGCCTTTATTTAAGCAGTTCCCTTTAGGTATAATGTGTCTATAGTATGGATATATTCCTACAGTTGTGTGTGAATATTAACTTGTAGAGTACCAAAAAAATCACTAACATTACAAGTGCGACATGTACTCACATGCATATGGTATACTCTCGTAAGTTTGTATATTTGGTTAGCATATTTTGACCAAAATCGTTAAGATTTTTGTATTGAACATCTTAGAGAATTTTAGTAGCACTTCACTAAAAATAAGTCAAGCAAGAATCAAACCAAACAAGGATTTTTCGAAGAATTTCAATATGATCTAGAGCTCCCTTATTGAAGAGATTTGATAACATAACAAGTTTATATCACGAAGATCTCTGTCAATTTATTCTATATTTGAAGACTACTTTTGAGATTAGAGATTCGCATTGATTGTTTTAAATGTCTACTTAACAGAGAGTTTGTTTTAGTTTTCGGTAGAGAAAAAAAAAGCACTTATTTGTTCTAGTGAGAAATTGTCTTTTAGAACAAAATTATTGTAAGCAAGTTGCTTGAGTTGTTCAGTTTGCAAATAAGCTTTCAAAGAGGACTTAGTGAGGAGATTAATCTAGATTAAATATAAGAGTGCGACTGCAACTTGGTGAATTGCACTTGTTGATTTATAGTAGATTACTCTTTAGACAAAATCTAATAGGAAGTGTTTGAATTGTGTAACTAAACTTTGAGTCCATCTCTCATTTTATAATTATCAGTAAGTTACATCATTTGCAACTAAGTGAAAATTTGAATGGCAACTTTAACGATTTCACAACTTATATATACAATTACATAGTTCGTTACACTTATTTCATTTGTTGACACCTTGCTTTTTCTTTTTTTTTTCTTTTCTTTTTTGTCATTTTTTTACATTATCGTCCAATAACATTAACATGTGAAAATTCTAAAGAGTAAACTATTTTATCATATGAGATTTAAAAACTTTCAATAGGAAAGTCTTATCTTGTTAAGAGTTGTAGAAATCCTTAATAGGAAAAGTTGTTTGAATGGGGAAAGTTCATGTAAAATGTATAAGACTAAAATTGCAACCGTTACTGAAAATTTAATATTAAATTCTTTGTTAAGTAAGATCTCACAAATGTATTTTAATTCTAAACTATATAAATATTTATTTGTTTTTGTTTTTATTATATTGCTATCCTTTATGACAACTTAGCAACCACCCATTTAAAAAAAGTTGGAAATTTAATTGTTCACTTGCCTAAAAGCTAGATAAGATAATTAATGTGTGTGTATATATAATCGAAGACTTTAATGCGTTATTGTCCTCAAATGATAAAATACGTGGTAGACGATATAGGAGAAGGTGTCCCTTTTTTGGTGAATTAATGGAGTCTGCTGAGTTTGAAGACTTGGGATCCGAAGGACCATCCTTTACTTGGCATAGATGAGGGGTCTCTGAATGCCTTGATAGAAAAATTGAAAATGACGCGCTGGTTAATACTTTTCCTAATTGCATAGTTACTCATCTACTGAGATTAAAACCAGATCACACGCATCTACTTCTCTATTTCAAACCAGAGGGTAACTTGCCCAAAGGTAGACCCTTTTGATTCTTGGAAGGTTGGGTTCACCATCCGAGGTTTGCTGATTTTTTTAAAGATAATTGGAAAATTTATGGGAATATGACGGACTCTCTTGCTCATTTTACCTCAAGAATAAAATCTTGGAATAAGTTTCTCTATGGTCACATTGGCGTTCGTAAAAAAACAACTTTTGAGAAAGCTTTCATGTATTCAAAAGGAGATGGAAAGCACAAGTTTTGATAGTTTAGTTCGATTAGAAATAAAAGTACGAGATGAGCTGGAATAAGTTCTTCATTATGAGGAATTATTGTTGAAATAGAAAGCTACGTGTAATTGGTTGAGTTTGGGGAACTATAATACCACCTTTTTTCACAGAAGTACGTTACAAAGAAGGAAGCATAATTGGATCTCGACCCTTAAAATTGAGGAGGGTGAGTGGCTCTCTGAAGAAATAGTTTTACAATAGGAGGCAATCAAATTCTTTCAAAAATTATATGGGGAACATCCTACTAGAATGAGAGATCTGCCATCTAAGAATTTTCCAAGACTTGATTCTAGTGATATTCTCTTTTTAGGCAAGGCAGTTTCAAAGGAAGAAATCAAGACAGCTTTATTTTGTACGTTTCCGCTAAAGGCACCTAAGATTGACGTGTTTCGTGCTTTTTTATTTCAGACTCAGTGGAATTTAGTTAGGGATGTTGTGTGTGAGTGGATTCAAAATGTTTTTAATGGACAAGCTATTAACCCGTATTTGGATAATACTTTAATTGTCCATATTCCAAAGAGCATTAGCCCTGTGAGTTTTGCCCATTTCAGGCTAATCAATTTATGTACGGTTCTTTACAAATTAGTTATAAAGTTAATAGCAAATCACTTCAGAGTTGTATTTCCAAAGATCATTGCTCCGGAGCAAGTAGGGTTCATAGCAGGAAGGAACATCACAGATAACTTTTTTTTTGCACAAGAAGTGATCCACTCCATGAGATGTAAGCAAAAACGTAGGAAGTGGATGGCAATGAAAATTGATCTTGAGAAGGCTTATGACAGAGTCAGTTGAGAGTTTATTGATACCTCATTGAAAGCTACAGGTATACTTGATTTCCTTCTAAATGTTATTATGTTTGCCATTACAGGTTTTTCCATGCAAGTCTTATAGAGTGAGATCTGACCGGCATCCCGCATATGGGATAAAACTATGAATTTATGAAACAGTTTTTAAAACCCAATTTTACTGCAAGCGTACAAGTCAATTATAATATTTATAGTGTTAGAATGGAACACCAGAGTATTCCAATGATAAAACCCAAAAGAGATGACGATTGGGCAATAGCTAACATCACTCAATATTGTCAGAGGTATCACGATATACTTCCATTGGGTGTCGTTCTCGCTCATTTTCCACCTCCGACACGTCCTTACATCACTCAATCACACGTTAGGCCTCCCAATGGCACTATTGGCCAATTTGGGTCACAATATAGGCAAAAATGAGACATTTTCACTTACTAACACAAAATCTAAAAATAACGAAAAACTATGCTAAAGATGCTATTTTGCTTGAGAAAAAGCTCATTAAGCACGTCGGAAGAGCTTAATTTTCCACATCAATTCGTGGTCGATCAACTCCCCTACACTTAATTCTTTGCTTGTCCTCAAGCAAACACACATAACATGCAAAAGAAAATATGACCCTTGGACTAAATTAGGCAATTAGGTTACATAGTAGTAAAACATCAAACTCGTATGAGATTTACCTCAATGCAACTTAAGAATGATAGCTAGCTAATTTATTTACTCCTAATGTTAACATTATTAGTTCCATAAGTTTTTGGTGAGTCTCCGAGATCCTTTCGACGACCTATGTTGTGTTCAAGGGATATCTATATGATCCGATCGATTGCGTAAAGCCCGCAGTAGTAACGGAACCGTGGAAAGTACACAGGAAAGACAGTTCTTTTCTAATAGGAGTGAGATTGCAACTTGGTGAGTAAGTTAAACTTAAATCACATCTTGCACTGGTTGATTTATAGTAGATTACTCTTTAAACAAAATCTGTAATGGCCCAAATTCAAGGCTATCGGAATAGTGGTTTCGTAACCACAAATCCGATTTAAAGAGAAATTTATTTTAATATTTTTGCATGAATATTGGTATGATAGGAAAACCGTATGAAAATATTGATAGAAAAATTTTACTGATTTAGTGGTTAGTTAGAAAAAAAAAGTATTGAAGAAATTGGGTAAAAATAAGGTATCGAGACCTTGATCTCATAAAATCGAGTCAAAAATATTTTTATAAATATTTATGAAGTGTTAGTAAAATGGTATTAAAATTTTGTTAGAAAATTTTAATGTTTGGGTAGTCAATTAAGTAAAAAGGACTAAATTGAAAAAGGTATAAAAGTTACTAGAAGGATTAAATAGCTCAATTGTTAAATGAGGAGGGACATAAATTGCAAATAACCCCAAAATGAGATATTTTGGGTGGCAATAGCTGAGAAAAATCAGGAGAATTGAAGAATTAAGGGTAAAATTGGAATACTGCAAAAATTTGCTTTAAAAGTTAGGACTAAAGTGGAATATCTAGAATTCTCTTCATATTTTCTGCACTCTCATCAGCCAAAAATGTCCTAAGGGTTTCTTCAAGTTGGTTTTTCATAATTTTTGCACCAAATCCAGAAAGTTCAAATACAAAGCTAGATCGAGGAAATGAAAAAGTTCGGGATTAGTAGATTTTTTGTTTACGAACAAGTATCGAGGTAAGTTCGTGTAACTTGAATTATATTCCTAAATGCTTGAAATGTTTGTTATTGATGTGAATATGATTTGGATGTTTATTGTATGATAATTGATGAAGTATTGATATTCTTGATGAAAAGAGGAAATAAATCTCGGTTGAATGAAAGGAAAATTCAATGGATCTCTGAAAAGGAATTGACGGTAAAAAGGATCTAGCTCGGACGGGTGATCCTATTCTGCTATAGCCCTCCCGAAGAATATGTGGAAAATAGATTTAGCCCGGACGGGTAATCCGAATTAGGGTCTGAATTTAGCCTGGACTGGTAATTCAGATCCAAGCTCATTAGAGTAATTGTCGTTGCAGGGGATTTAGCCTGGACTGGTAATCCCGACAATACTCTATGAGTTTATATTACAGGGGATTTAGCCTGGACTGGTAATCCCGCTGTAAGGATGAGGTTCGCAGGAGTGTGCTCTCTGAAATGGAAATGTGTGCACATGAATATGAATTGACGGACCCGGAATATGTACACTTAGGTGTACCCCTGAAAATCCATCGAAATTCCAAGTAGTTCAACGGGATAAATATAGAAAAATAGCAAGGAAATGGAAATCATGGAATTGATGAGCTCATCAATCATGATATATATTATTGATACGTAGAAATTATTGGACTAATTTGAATGTTGAGTTTGTGCATGATAGGGGAATAATGTATTGAATGGATGTATGAATGTTTATTGCATTCTATAAAAAAATATTAGGTAAGTATAATTCTTGTTACATGAGCTTACTAAGCACAAAGTGCTTACCCTGTTTCTTTTTCCCCTGTTTGTAGAGTTAAGAGCTCGGAGGTCGGATTTGGTCAGAGACACATCACACTATCAACCTCAAGATCTCGGTACATAAAGAAACTTTATTTTGGAAATCAATGGCATGTATAAGCTAGTAAAGTAGATGTTAATGTGGAATGAATGTATGGTTAGCCATTAATATGGCTAACAAATTTTTGTTTTGGTATGTGATAAGATTATCTTAAGAATACGGTAAATCTATCTTGAAAATATTTTGAAATGGATTGGTTGGGTTGGATTGGTCTCGGTTTTAAAATTTTAGGGAAGAGTAGATATTTATAAACGGGTTATATTGAGTAAAAAAAATTATTCAGTAAAATCTGGTAATACCTCGTATCCTATTTCGACGACGGATAAGGGTAGGGGGTGTTACATTTATTGGTATCAGAGCTACGGTTTAACCGGTTCTCGGACCGACGTAGCAAATATGATATTAGCTATACATGCCATTTGAATTATTATTGATAGTGTGATATCTCCTGACCATTTGAAATGTGATTTTCTTATAGTAAATGTCTACCGACCGAGCTCAACCCGAGGAAGCAGGGAGTCATGCTCCGGCTTCAGAACATAGAGAAGTTGAAGCTACTAGTAGTAGAAGGTCCGAGACAAGGGACCAAGGTGAATAGGTTAAAATGGCCTTCTATCAAATGATGAATGAATGGTTTGCTCAGTATATAAGAACTAACCCTGTAGTGCAGCAAGCTCAAGCTCCTCCTCCCCCTTCTCCTCCTCCACCAGTTCCTGAGATTCCACAGGGTACAGGTACTGAATCTATCAGAAAAGGGAAAGCTCCGGTTGATAAAATTAAAAAATATGGGCAGAAGAATTCAGAGCTGCAGTTGATGATGATCCCGAACGGGCTGAGTTTTGGTTAGAGAATACTATTCGGGTTTTGGAGGAATTATCTTGCACACCAGAAGAGTGTCTGAAATGTACAGTATCATTGCTAAAAGATACAGCTTACCACTGGTGGAATACTAAAGTTTCAGTTGTTCCGAAAGGAGAAATCACATGGAAATTCTTTCAGACCGAGTTCAGAAAGAAATATATCAGTTAGAGGTTCCTTGATCAGAAGAGAAAAGAATTTCTTGAGCTAAAACAGGGCAACAGATCGGTATCTGAGTATGAAAGAGAATTTGTCCGATTAAGCAAATATGCTCGAGAATGGGTAAAATTAGAAGCCGAGATGTGCAAACGATTTGAAGAAGGGTTGAATGAAGAGATTAAGCTACTGATCGAAATTCTTGAAATTCGAGAGTTTGCTATCCTTGCAGAGCGAGCTTATAAAGCAGAAGAACTGAGCAAAGAAAAGAAACAAGCTGAAAGAGAAGCTCGGGTTTTCAGTAAAAGATCGATGGAAAAATCCCAGTTTTCTGCTTCAAAGAAATTGAAGAAATACCAGGATCGTTCTACCTCAAATACTAGGTATTCGGGTAAAGAGCGAGGTTTTCAACGCACTAATCCAAGACCTTCCACTCCATTAGTGACCAGTGTTGGCAGTGTTGGCACCCCTAAGCCGAGATGCCAGTACTGTAATAACCTCACTTTGGTGAATGCCGATTAAAGAGCGGGGCTTGTTACCGATGTGGTTCTTTTGATCATTTCCTCAGAGATTGTCCAGAAAGTGGTGAAAAAGAAGTTGAACAGACATCGAGGCCGAGTAATCCAGTTTCGAGGGGTAGGCCACCTCGACCATCTGGTGATGTCGGTGGTAGTCGAGGAGTTACGAGAGATACTGCAGGCAGGCCTGAGGCATGAGCACCTGCTAGGACATATGTCATATGTACTAGAGAAGATGCTTCAGCACCCGATGTTATTACTGGTACATTTTCTTTACTTGATACTGATATTACTACATTGATTGATTCTGGTTCTAAACATTCATACATATGCACAAAATTAGTATTTGTTAAAAATTTATCTGTTGAACCTACTGAATTTGTGGTTAAAGTCTCGAACCCCCTAGGCCAGTTTGTGATGGTAGATAAAGTTTGTAAAAATTGTCCACTGATGGTAAAAGGTATTTGTTTTTCGGCTAACTTGATATTACTTCCTTTTGATGAGTTCGATGTGATACTGGGTATGGACTGGCTAACTCAGCATGATGCAGTAGTAAACTGTAGACAGAAATATATTGTATTGAAGTGTCAGAATGGAGAAATACTTCGGGTTAAATCTGATCAGACAGAGGAATTATCTAATGTGATTTCAGTGATGACAGCTCAGAGGTGTATTAGAAAAGGGTGTGATGCTTATTTGGCATATGTGTTAGACACTAAGGTCTCTGAGTCAAAGATCCAGGCAGTGCCAGGTGTATGTGAATTTTCTGACGTGTTTCCAGAGGAATTACCGGGGTTGCCACCATAAAGAGAAGTGGAATTTTCTATAGAATTGATTCCGGGAACTACTCCAATCTCCATATCTCCGTATCGTATGGCTCCTACAGAATTAAAGGAGTTAAAGACACAGTTGCAAGAACTTGTTGACAGGGGTTTTGTTCGACCGAGTCATTCACCTTGGGGTGCTCCGGTTCTATTTGTGAAGAAGAAGGACGGGTCTTTGAAATTGTGTATCGACTACCGACAGCTCAACAAAGTCACTATAAAGAATAAGTAACCATTGCCTCAGATTGATGACCTGTTTGACCAATTGAAGGGTGCCACTGTATTTTTTAAGATTGATCTCCGATCGGGTTATTGTCAGTTACGGGTAAAAGAGTCAGATGTACCAAAAACAGCTTTTAGAACCAGGTATGAGCATTATGAGTTTCTGGTTATGCCGTTTGGGCTGACTAATGCACCTGCAGTATTTATGGACTTGATGAATCGGATATTCAGACCGTACTTAGACAGGTTTGTGGTAGTTTTTATTGATGATATCTTGGTCTATTCTAGAGACGAAAATGAGCATGCAGAACATTTGAGAATTGTGTTGCAAATTCTACGAGAGAAGCAGCTATATGCTAAATTTAGTAAATGTGAATTTTGGCTTCGAGAAGTGGGTTTTCTCGGACATATTGTATCTGCAGAAGGCATCAGGGTAGATCCGAGTAAAATCTCAGCTATTATTAATTGGAGTCCACTGAAAAATGTATCTGAAGTTAGAAGTTTCTTGGGGTTAGCTGGTTATTATCGAAGATTTGTACAGGATTTTTCTATGATAGCTTCTCCGATGACCCGTTTATTACAAAAAGATGTTAAATTCGAGTAGACTGATGAATGCCAGTAGAGTTTCGACCGATTGAAAGATTTGTTGACGAAAGCACCAGTGTTGGTACAACCTGAACCAGGTAAAGAATTTATTATCTATAGTGATGCATCATTAAATGGTTTAGGTTGTGTTTTGATGCAAGAAGGTAAAGTTATAGCCTATGCTTCGAGACAACTTAAGCCACATGAAAGAAATTACTCGGTGCATGATCTTGAATTAGCTGCTATTGTATTTGCATTAAAAATATGGCGACATTACTTGTATGTTGAGAAATGTCATATTTATACTAATCATAAAAGTCTAAAATATCTGATGACACAGAAAGATTTGAATTTGAGACAGCGTAGGTGGCTTGAATTGATAAAAGACTATGATTTGGTTATTGATTACCATCCGAGTAAGGCTAATGTTGTAGCTGATGCTCTGAGTCGAAAATCTCTGTTTGTTTTGCGAGCTATGAATGCCCAATTGTCTTTGGTTGATGACGGTTCAGTCGTAGCTGAGTTGAGAGTTAAACTGACATTTCTACAACAAATATATGAAACTCAGAAAAATGATGAGAAGCTACAGGCTAAACGGGTACAATGTGAGTCAAGTAATGATTCAAAATTTCAGATTAGGATTAATGGTTGTTTATTATTCAGAGGTAGAGTATGTGTACCGAAGAATTCAGAGCTTGTATAGAAGATTTTACACGAGGCACACAGTGGCATTATGTTTGTACATCCGGGAGGTAATAAAATGTATAATGATTTGAAGAAGATATACTGGTGGCCAGGTATGAAACGCGATATTTCTGAGTTTGTATCAAGATGTCTGATATGTCAACAGGTCAAAGCTGAACATCAGGTACCTTCGGGGTTACTTCAGCCAATCACTATACCAGAATGGAAGTGGGAAAGAATTACTATGGATTTTGTGTCCGGATTACCATTGTCACCGAAGAAGAAAGATACCATTTGGGTGATTGTTGATCGATTAACAAAATCAGCACATTTTATCCCGGTACGTATGGATTATTCTCTAGATAAATTGGCTGAACTGTATATATCTGAGATTGTCAAGCTACATGGAGTGCCAATCTCTATTATATCATATAGATATCCCCGATTTACATCTCGTTTCTGGGACAAATTGCAAGAAGCCTTGGGTACTCAGTTGTATTTCAGCATTGCATTTCATCCTCAGATAGATGGCCAATCTGAGTGTGTAATTCAAATATTGGAAGATATGATCCGATGTTGTATATTAGAGTTTGAACGTAATTGGGAGAGGTATCTACCTTTGATTGAATTTGCTTACAATAACAGTTATCAGTTCAGTATTAAAATGGCTCCGTATGAAGCTTTGTATGGTAGAAATTGTAGAACACCGTTATATTAGACAGAGCTCAATGAAAAGAAGATACATGGGGTTGATTTGGTTCAGGAAACAGAAGAAAAAGTCAAGGTGATTCGAGATAGTCTAAAAGCAGCTTCCGATCGTCAGGAGTCATATGCTGATCTTAAACGAAAAGAGATTGAATTTCAAGTGGGTGATAAGGTATTCTTAGAAGTGTCTCCTTGGAAGAAAGTTCTCCAATTCAGTCGAAAGGGTAAATTGAGTCCAAGATTTATATGAAATCATAGAAAGAATTGGACCGGTCGCTTATCGATTGGCATTACCACCGGAACTCGATAAAATTCATAATGTTTTTCATGTATCTATGCTACGACGGTATCGATCAGATCCTTCACATGTTATTTCTCCGACAGAAGTGAAAATTTAGCCGGATATGACTTACAATGAAGAACCGGTCAAGATATTGGCACGGGAAACAAATGAGCTTAGAAATAAAAAGATAAATTTGGTGAAAGTATTATGGCAAAAGCACGGGATAGAGGAAGCGACATGGGAACCGGAGGAGGCAATGAGGAAACAATACCCGAACCTCTTTACTGGTAAGATTTTCGAGGACGAAAATCCTTAAGGGGGAGAGTTGTAATGGCCCAAATTCAAGGCTATCGAAATAGTGGTTTCGTAACCACAAATCTGATTTAAAGAGAAATTTATTTTAATATTTTTGCATGAATATTGGTATGATAGGAAAATCGTATGAAAATATTGATAGAAAAATTTTACCGATTTAGTGGTTAGTTAGAAAAAGAAAGTATTGAAGAAATTGGGTAAAAATAAGGTATCGAGACCTCGATCTCGTAAAATCAAGTCAAAAATATTTTTATAAATATTTATGAAGTGTTAGTAAAATGGTATTAAAATTTCGTTAGAAAATTTTAATGTTTGGGTAGTCAATTAAGTAAAAAGGACTAAATTGAAAAAGGTGTAAAAGTTACTAGAAGATTAAATAGCTCAATTGTTAAATGAGGAGGGACATAAATTGCAAATAACCCTAAAATGAGATATTTTGGGCGGCAATAGCTGAGAAAAATCAGGAGAATTGAAGAATTAAGGGTAAAATTGGAATATTGCAAAAATTTGCTTTAAAAGTTAGGACTAAAGTGGAATATCTAGAATTCTCTTCATATTTTCTGCACTCTCATCAGCCAAAAATGTCCTAAGGGTTTCTTCAAGCTGGTTTTTCATAATTTTTGCACCAAATCCAGAAAGTTCAAATACGAAGCTAGATCGAGGAAAAGAAAAAGTTCGGGATTAGTAGATTTTTTGTTTACGAACAAGTATCGAGGTAAGTTCGTGTAACTTGAATTATATTCCTAAATGCTCGAAATGTTTGTTATTGATGTGAATATGATTTGGATGTTTATTGTATGATAATTGATGAAGTATTGATATTCTTGATGAAAAGAGGAAATAAATCTCGGTTGAATGAAAGGAAAATTCAATGGATCTCTGAAAAGGAATTGACAGTAAAAAGGATCTAGCCCGGACGGGTGATCCTATTCTGATATAGCCCTCCCGAAGAATATGTGGAAAATGGATTTAGCCCGGACGGGTAATCCGAATTAAGGTCTGAATTTAGCCTGGACTGGTAATTCAGATCCAAGCTCATTAGAGTAATTGTCGTTGCAGGGGATTTAGCCTGGACTGGTAATCCCGACAATACTCTAGGAGTTTATATTACAGGGGATTTAGCCTGGACTGGTAATCCCGCTGTAAGGATGAGGTTCGCGGGAGTGTGCTCTCTGAAATGGAAATGTGCGCACATGAATATGAATTGACGGGCCCGGAATTTGTACTCTTAGGTGTACCCCTGAAAATCCATCGAAATTCCAAGTAGTTCAACGGGATAAATATGGAAAAATAACATGGAAATGGAAATCATGGAATTGATGAGCTCATCAATCATGATATATATTATTGACATGTGGAAATTATTGGACTAATTTGAATGTTGGGTTTGTGCATGATAGGGGAATAATGTATTGAATGGATGTATGAATGTTTATTGCATTCTATAAAAAAAATATTAGGTAAGTATAATTCTTGTTACATGAGCTTACTAAGCACAAAGTGCTTACCCTGTTTCTTTTTCCCCTGTTTGTAGAGTTAAGAGCTCGGAGGTCGGATTTGGTCAGAAACACATCACACTATCAACCTCAAGATCTCGGTACATAAAGAAACTTTATTTTGGAAATCAATGGCATGTATAAGCTAGTAAAGTAGATGTTAATGTGGAATGAATGTATGGTTAGCCATTAATATGGCTAACAAATTTTTATTTTGGTATGTGATAAGATTATCTTAAGAATACGGTAAATCTATCTTGAAAATATTTTGAAATGGATTGGTTGGGTTGGATTGGTCTCGGTTTTAAAATTTTAGGGAAGAGTAGATATTTATAAACGGGTTATATTGAGAAAAAAAATTTATTCAGTAAAATCTGATAATACCTCGTATCCTATTCCGGCGACGGATACGGGTAGGGGGTGTTACAAAATCTAATAGGAAGTGTTTGAATTGTGTAACTAAACTTTGAGTCCATATCTCATTTTATAATTATTAGTAAGTTACTTCATTTGTAACTAAGTGAAAATTTGAATGGCAACTTTAACGATTTCACAACTTATATATAAAATTACATAGTTCGTTACACTTATCTCATTTGTTGACACCTTGCTTTTTCTTTTCTTTTCTTTTCTTTTCTTTTTTGTCATTTTTTTACATTATCGTCCAATAACATTAACATGTGAAAATTCTAAAAAGTAAACTATTTTATCATATGAGATTTAAAAACTTTCAATAGGAAAGTCTTATCTTGTTAAGAGTTGTAGAAATCCTTAATAAGAAAAGTTGTTTGAATGGGGAAAGTTCATGTAAAATGTATAAGACTAAAATTGCAATAGTTACTGAAAATTTAATATTAAATTCTTTGTTAAGTAAGACCTCACAAATGTATTTTAAGTCTAAACTATATAAATATTTATTTGCTTTTGTTTTTGTTTTTATTTTGTTGCTATCCTTTATGACAACTTAGCAACCACCCATTTAAAAAAAGTTGGAAATTTAATTGTTCACTTGTCAAAAAGCTATATAAGATAATTAATGTGTATATATATAATCGAAGACTTTAATGCGTTATTATCCTTAAATGATAAAATACGTGGTAGACGATATAGGAGAAGGTGTCCCATTTTTGGTGAATTAATGGAGTCTACTGAGTTTGAAGACTTGGGATTCGAAAGACCATCCTTTACTTGGCATAGATAAGGGGTCTCTGAATGTCTTGATAGAAAAATTGGAAATGACGCGATGGTTAATACTTTTCCTAATTGCACAGTTACCCATCTACTGAGATTAAAACTATCACACGCATCTACTTCTCTTTTTAAAACCAGAGGGTAACTTGCCCAAAGGTAGACCCTTTTGATTCTTGGAAGGTTAGGTTCACCATCCGAGGTTTGCTGATTTTGTTAAAGATAATTGGAAAATTTATGGGAATATGGCTGACTCTATTGCTTATTTTACCTCAAGTATAAAATCTTGGAATAAGTTTGTCTATGGTCAAATTGGCGTTCGTAAAAAAAATCTTTTGAGAAAGCTTTCATGTATTCAAAAGGAGATGGAAAGCACAAGTTCTGACAGTTTAGTTCAATTAGAAATGAAAGTACGAGATGAGCTGGAATGAGTTCTTCATTATGAGGAATTATTGTTAAAATAGAAAGCTACGTGTAATTGGTTGAGTTTGGGGAACTGTAATACCACCTTTTTTCACTGGAGCACTTTAAAGAGAAGGAAGCATAATCAGATCTCGACCCTTAAAATTGAGGGAGGGTGAGTGGCTCTATGAAGAAATAGTTTTACAATAGGAGGTGAACAAATTCTTTCAAAAATTATATGAGGAACATCCTAATAGAATGAGAGATTTGCCATCTAATAATTTTCCAAGACTTGATTCTAGTGATATTCTTTTTTTGGGCAAGGCAGTTTCAAATGATGAAATCAAGATAGTTTTATTTGATACGTCTCCGCTAAAGACGCCTAAGATTGACGTGTTTCGTGCTTTTTGGTTTCAGACCTAGTGGAATTTGGTTGGGGATGTTGTGTGTGAATGAATTGAAAATGTTTTTGATAGACAAGCTATTGACCCGTATTTGGATAATACTTTAATTGTCCTTATTCCAAATGGCATTAGCCCTGTGAGTTTTGCCCATTTCAGGCCAATCAATTTATGTACGGTTCTTTACAAATTAGTTATGAAGCTGATAGCAAATCGCTTCAGAGTTGTATTTCTAAAGATCATTGCTCCGGAGTAAGCGGGGTTTATAGAAGGAAGGAACATCACAGGTAATGTCATTTTTGCACAAGAAGTGATCTACTCCATGAGATGTAAGCAAAAGCATAGGAAGTGGATGGCAATTAAAATTGATCTTGAGAAGGCTTACGATAGAGTCAGTTGGGAGTTTATTGATACCTCGTTGAAAGCTGCGGGTATACCTGATTTCTTTCGAAATGGTATTATGTCTGCCATTACGGGTTCTTCTATGCAAGTCTTGTGGAATGGGATCTGACCGGCATCTCGTATATGCGATAAAACAATGAATTTATAAAATAATTTTTAAAACCTAATTTTACTGCAAGTGTACATGTCAGTTATAATATTTATAGTGTTACAATAGAACATCAGAGTTATCCAAGGATTGAACCCAAAGGAGATGACGATTGAGCAATAGCTAACATCACTCAATACTGTCAGAGGAATCACGATACCCATCCCTTGGGTGTCATTCTCGCTCGTTTTCCACCTCCGACAGGTCCTTACATCACTCAATCACACGTTAGGCCTCCCAATGGCACTATTGGCCAATTTGGGTCACAATATGGGCAAAAATGAGACATTTTCACTTATTAACTCAAAATCTAAAAATAACAAAAAACTATGCTAAAGACGCTATTTTGCTCAAGAAAAAGCTCCTTAAATGCGTCGGAAGAGCTTAATTTGCCACATCAATTTGTGGTCGATCAATTCCCTTACACTTAATTCTTTGCTTGTCTTCAAGCAAACACACATAACATGCAAAAGAAAAGACGACCCTTGGACTAAATCGCACATAACATGCAAAAGAAAAGACGGCCCTTGGACTAAATTAGGCAATTAGGTTACATAGCAGTAAAACATCAAACTTGTATAAGAATTACCTCAATGCAACTTAAGAATGATAGCTAGCTACTTTATTTACTCCTAATGCAAACATTATTAGTTCCATAACTTTTTGGTGAGTTTTCGAGATCCTTTCGACGACCTGTGTTATGTTCAAAGGATATCTATATGATCCGATCAATTGCGTAAAGCCCTCGATAGCAACGGAATCGGGGAAAGTATACAGAAAAGACAGTTCTTTTCTAATAGGAGTGAGACTGGAACTTGGTAAGTAAGTTGAACTTAAATCACTTCTTGCACTTGTTGATTTATAGTAGATTACTCTTTAGACAAAATCTAATAGGAAGTTTTTGAATTGTGTAACTAAACTTTGAGTCCATCTCTCCTGTTATAATTTTTAGTAAGTTACTTCATTTGTAACTAAGTGAATATTTGAATGGCAACTTTAACAATTTCACAACTTATATATAGAATTACATTGTTCGTTACACTTATCTCATTTGCTGACACCTCACTTTTTCTTTTCTTTTATTTTTTGTCTTCTTTTTTTTTTACATTATCATCTAATAACATTAACATGTGAAAATTCTAAAGAGTAAACTATTTTATCATATGAGATTTAAAAACTTTCAATAGGAAAGCCTTGTCTTGTTAAGAGTTGTAGAAACATTTAATAGGAAAAGTTGTTTGAATGGGGAGAGTTCATGTAAAATGTATAAGACTAAAACTACAACCGTTATCGAAAATTTAGTATTAAATTCTTCTTTAAGTAAGACCTTACAAATATATTTTAAGTCTGAACTATACAAATATTTACTTGTTTTTCTTTTTGTTTTGTTACTATCCTTTGTGGCGACTTAGCAACCACCTATTTTTTATAAAAAAAAATTGGAAATTTAAAATCAAAATAATTATGTCAATCATTCAAGATTGTTCACTTGTCAAAAAGCTAGATAAGATCATTGGTGTATGTATATATAATCATTGAATATATAATAAAAAAATTAAATATTTAATATTATTTAATTTATTTTCTTATCAATTTATGTATTATATATTCAAATATTAGATTTATTATTCAATATTAATTGATAGTTAAAAAGATATGTCAAAGAATTTTTATTACTTCAATTTAATTTGATTTTAATACAAATATTTTAAATATTTGATTTCATTATCAAAATTCAATTTACTAATATAACAATAAAAGTTTTGGATATTCAACCCCAATATTAGTTTATATATTTAAAGGTATTGTGTAAATTTAAATTTTTATTTTAACAAATAATTTAATATATTATAATATTTTCAAGAATCTAATTAATTAAGTTTTTACTTTTTATTATAATTATAGAAAAATTAAAAAAACTATTTTTATACATTATAATTTTTTTTATCTTTAGAGTAAAAAGATAATAGAAGTACTTGGTTGAAATCCATAAATGAAAAACTCAAATTAAATTTTAATTTTATGGATTTGTAACTTGATTTAATTAAAAAAGAGGTTAGATCTTTAAAAATGTTTTTAATTAACATTTTTAATTCCAATGATTTAATTTTATATTAAAAATATAAATATTTTAATAAATATATAATATTAACAAATCTAAAAAATTATTATTTAATTCCAATGATTTAATTTTATATTAATAAGTTTTGTAATTTATTAAATAATATAGTTTTAATTTATGTAGTTATTATTCAAATAATGTAATCTAACATGCGTTAAATTTTATATTTTCTATAATGTGATATTTAAGTTAAACTTTTCTTTTCGTATGTGTTGATGTATTTTGGTTCTGTTCAACTTTTTTAAAGGTTCACAGATAAAGAGGTGCATCAATAAAATTGGTATTAATCTTGACCGAAGTTGTCTCCCTAATTTATCAAGAGTTTTGACGAATTCACAAAACTCTCACAATATCCTCACGATACTAGAGGTTTTGAGTTTGAGCATTACCGTTTGCTTACTTTTCAACATCCGTGACATTGCGTGCTTGCTCTTCAACTACTATGTCTCATGTTTGTTTAAGCAACACAAAGTACATTGTGTGGTTGAATAATGCATCGTCATTATGGGGGTTGTTCGGGATTCGGCAGGTGAGTGGCTGGTTGATTTCACTACAGGGGTTGAAGGATTGTGAGCTTTTCAAGTTTGAAGCTGGAGCTGCATGCGAGGATCTCCGATTTGCTTGAGATAGAGATTTTAGAGGGGAGTTGAAATAGAAGGCGATAACGCACTCCTTATTGAGGTTGTCCTTCGAATAATGACTCATCGGAGGTGCTACAAATCCATCAATTGTGTCGAATGCTCGGCGGAAATATAATTGAACAGCGGATTACATGACCTGAATAATTGTTTCTCTATGTGTTTACAGGGGTAAACCAATATCGATTCTCTCTATTTTAACTTCAGATGATAGTATATGATTTTCCAAGTTTCATAAATAAGCCCTAAAACAACCAAATTGTTGTTATGCAATGCATTTCACGTGTTTCATTTTATTTTATTTTTAACCTATGGCTATATCGTCTTGCTATACAAGTTACATAGGAAATTTGGGTACGGGCGGGACCACCGAAAGGAGCCAAAACTTGTCCTTTTAGAAAATAACACGTATTACGAGTGAAAGAATAATGGGGGTTTGCTTTTCCCCCTTTAAAGCAAAAAAAGAGTACGGCGTGGGGTCCCACCCCATTCCACCATTTCTTACTCTCATCCTCTCTCTCCCTTGTGTTGTGTGTCCTCTCCACTTTTCACTTAGATTTTATCAATTCCACTCCCAAAAAATAATATCTATATTTTAAAATAATTTTAGATTAAAATTTGAAACATTTAAATATTATTATGTGCGGAATTCGTAGCTGTCTATTTTAATAATATTATTTTTAAAATTAAAAATATAATGTATTTTATTATTACATCAACACTTAAATCATTACGGAGGTCGTAAAGGAGGTGATATCGGCTTGAATTGATCGAATTTTTAAAATTTTTCGAACTGTCCATTATAATTTAATTCTCAATTCTTTTATATTTTTTTATTATTATTTTAGATTTTTAAATTTATTTTGCAAAATAACTCTTGAATTTTTTTGTCAAGTTTTGAAGCCTTTATTCATAAATATTTTTTTAAAAATAATTTTTCAAGTAAATAAAAATTAATCAATAAGTTTTATATGATATTTTAAAAAATTATTTTTGGGTTTTAAAACTTTAGAACTAATTAAACAGCATACATTAAATTCGTTAAGTGAAACTATGTTATATCCAAAATCTTATGCTCGTGTTATCATTTATGTAATGTCATGCTGACATGTTATTTCCATTCAATACTCAAGAAAAAAAGAGTCGCATCACTTTAATTAATAGATTTTACGGCTACCCTTTTAAACCAATGCCTAAATTTTAAATTTTGAAAAGTATAAAAATTAAAAATCATCAAATTGGATAACATTGATTAATCCATAACTTACACATAGACTAATAGCATAATTAGGCCTTACAAATTTAACGACTATCATTTAAATCATCACTTAAATTCTAAAATTCAATAAAATAAAGCAATCAAAGCTAACCAAATTAAAATCCCCCAGCATATAAAACAACACAAAAGACATAAAAACTCTATTTCTTCTTTTGAAGAAACTGCACCCAAAACCACTAAACTATTAGTGAAATTATATTTTTGTCACCTAACTATTCTAAACTAGCCTGTTAAAATCATTGTTGTATGACATTATCTATTTACACCATATGCACTAATCGAAAGCTCTCACTCTCCTTCTCTTCCACAGTTTGGTTTTCTATGAAACAACGATCTCGAACATCGACCGTCAGATCAACTTAATCTGTCGTACCAATCGTCGAATCGTAGCTTGAAACTTGCTAGCCGAACTTAAAAAGAAAAAAAAACTTAACAATTCAATGACTTAAATAAAAACTTTCGAATAATTTTATGATTATTTTGTAACTTTTTGAAATTAAAACCAAAACATAAACCTACTAAAAATTTAATAACTTTTTTTTGTAAGTATAGCTTTGAAACCAAAAAAGAAAAATGGGTGAAATGCAGTGAACTAGGGAGGTTGGGGAGAGTGATGGAGTCGGCCACCGTCACCATTTTACCACTGATTTTGCGTGCTTAATTTTGGACTGTGTTTGGGGGTTTCAGTCCAAAATCCAAAAGCATAATGAAAAAAAGTGCTTTTTTGGGTCGCTGAAATTCTCAAAAGCTTGTCTGAAGATGGAATATTAATAATTGTTCAATATGTTTCGAAATAAAATAAATAAAAAGGTAAATTTTTAAAAGCCAAAAAGGGTGTTGGGTTGGCCAAATTTCCGTCGTCGAGGCAGTGGGCCAACCGCCACAAGACAAAATTCACCAACCCATTTTCCACCTTTTTCTATATTTTATACAAACTATTTTTTAACATGTTTATTAAAACAAATATGCAATTACAATATAAATATAAATATAAATATAAATACATATTCGAGTAATATAATAAACAAAAAATCAGAAAAATCGGACAAAGCTGAGAAGTTTGAACAAAATTTGTACATGAAATATACACATAATGAGACTAGAAATCTAATAGGTCTCAAAAACATTCATCTTTACCAACTATTATAATCCTTAAACAAGAGGATTAACGCGTTTCAGTGCACTCAAATACACGTACTTCTACATTAGCAATAATACAGATGTCAATCGAATTAAAACTCAATTAACAAAAAAATCAACTTTTTTAAATAAAGTAATAAATATTATTATAATGACACTTTTTAAAAAAAATATACTTTCATATAAAACTTTCAAATAAGATAACTAAAAATCATTATAAATTTCACAAGCGAGTTGAAGATGTGACAAGTGTTATATTTATTTGTGCAATTTTTTTACCACAATCTATAATATACTTGTTAAAACCCTTAACCTATTTATGACGATTTATTAAATAATTTTTCTTATTTAAAATAAATCAAATTATTAGAGTTTAGATTAACATTAATGAAGACATGATTAATGCCATAACTATATCTATTAACAAAAGTTATTGGAACCTCTTTTACGTGATTCCATAATGTGCCATCTTTGACTAGTTTCTCTCATTACTTCAAGAAACTACAATTTATCACATGAATCATGAAAAAAACAGTTTTAGATTAATTGGATCGTAAAATGATATCAACAGATTTGGATTAAGTCTTAATTTTTTTAATCGGATTAATAAACTGATGACGTAATTAATTTAATTACCTATTCAATTTTAAAAACATCGGTAAATTTTATAAACTTTTATTAAAAATTACAAGACCTACATTAATCAACAAAAGATAGACTAGTAAGAGATGAAGGCGTAACTTTTTTGAAAGAAAAAGGATCTTTAACACATTTAATTACATTCGAACTCACATCTTTCTAGATGAATAATAATGTTAATATCAATTGAGTTAAAACCGAACTCGGTTATTATCGAAAATTAGAATATATATTATTAAAATTTTTATTTAGAGCATGGGCACTCAATATGTAAGGGTGGGTAGAGCTACTTAGGTTGACAAAGGGACCTACTTTTTTCCAAAAATAATAAAAAATAAAGTTTTATATAAAATATTATGATATTGTCGTTTGTATGGATATTATGTGCTTCAATTTCTCCAGCATGCAAGTTGTCTCCTCGATTTCCAATAATTAGAACATAGATAAGCTTAGATTTTATATTTAGTGACTTCGTTCTAGCCACGGATTTTAAGATTAAATTTTAGAGAGGTTCAATTATTTTTTTTATTTCTTTTTGTAATTATTAGAATTTTATAATTTTTTAAGAAGATTTTAATTAAAATTTAAGAAAATTAAAAGGCATAATAAGATTTTAGTTATGTTGTTAAGATTGAAATTTTTTTTTTAGAAAATTAAACTACGAGTACAACCCTACAAATATATTAGTTTTATTTAGATGTGTTCATGGACCGAGTTAGACTCTAATAAAATTTTAGCCTCGTTTGATAGATTCGGGTTCGGCTTAAAAATGGGCTTAAAATTTTTTTCAAGCTCGACCCGACCGTATTAATTTTTTTTAAAATATAATACATAAAAAATATTTAAAATATTAAAATAAATATTTCTCAACAAATTGAAAATAAATTTAAAAAAAATCTTTATACTTAAATAAGATATGTGTAACTTAACAAGCAAATGATTCTAAGATAACAGCAAAAGTAACAATAAAACAAGAGTTATACAATATTTAAATAATACCAATAAAATAGTAACAATATAATAGTGAAATGACAGTAAAATAGTGAGAAAACAACAACAAAATAACAGTTTTTTTTCACAAATTCAGGTCGGCCCGAGCTAAAAACCTTACTCGAGGTTCGACTCATTTTCTAAACGGGCCTTATTTTTTTACCCAGTCCATTTTCAAGCCTATATTTATGTCCAAATCCTCCCACTTTCCGACCGAGCCAAGCCAGAACAGATCTAGTTTTACTATATAATTGTTGTATATTTATATTTCTTAATTGAATTGCTATCCAATTAACTCGTGAAACTAATTCAATCAAATGTTTTATTGTATAATATTAGTAAACACATATCAAAATTTGTTTGAAATATTAGAAAATAAATTCACATTCAATACTTTTTGTTTTCATCAATTATAGAAAGAAGTTTGTTTTGATCAAGATTTTAATATATGATGATGCAATGATGTTAGGTAGGGTGCACGGTGCAGCATGGTATAGCTTAGCTTTTTTTCTCTTTTCCCCAATATTTAGGTGTTGAAAATGGATTTCCTTGGCTATACTCTCAGGCCTCAGCTCAGTTCTACAGTGGTAGTGGTCCCATGCTTACAGGTCCATGATATAGGATTAAGGACTCCCCAAGTAAAACTAACGTTGCACGTCATCAGTTTTTCCATTAATGATATCAATGGTTCTGATCATCGTCTCTCTGAATTTTAATTGGTGGGACCACTCTACAAAAATTTGTTCTTAAGAAATTACGTTTGTAATTATTTAAAAGAATAATAAAATGTTTGTTTTGAGGAGTAGACTTTTTTCGAAAAATTTTCAAAGTATCGTCTGTTCAAAACTCTCAACAAGTTAGTATTGTTTTTAAGTCGAGTCGAGGTTTTGCTTTCTAATTCTGCAAAGATCTTGCTTTCAAAGCAAGAGTGTTGGGTAAAACAATAAATTTTTAACGAAGACAAAAGTTAATAATTTTTTTGAAGGACCAAAATAAAATTTTACCATTATATTAACTTATGATTTCTTAAAAGTTAAATAAATTATATAAATAATTTTTAATTTTGGGAGCCAAGGCCACTATTTATTCCCTTTTTAAAAAGCATCTTATTGAAATCATATCGTATAAATATATGATCACCTATCAAGTTGAAATCATATCATATGCGCACAATCACTTATCATTTACCTATTAGGGCTTGAACCCCATATAACATATACGTCATTGGACGGGAGGCATGATACCACTTAATCTGGTAGAGTCAAGAAACAACTCGACTTGACTCGTGTAATATTTACAAAAGTTTAGAATATATATATATTGATAATTAGAGGAGGAGAATGGGATTGTTCGAGGTTAAACCAAGCTCTCATGTCTACAATATAATACTCACTGGACAAAAAAAGACCAAATTCTATGAAATAATAAATTATTATTACATTTTTTAAGAAAAAATAATTAAATAATTATTTAGCTTGTTAAATACAACTCCCAGTTTCCTCCATTTCCATCTACACGTCACCGTTTCAACTCCTTACATCACAGCCTGGCAAAATTCGCCCTTCCATCATCACAATCAATACCCAATCCTTTCTCTCCACGTGGCAAACCTTGACGTTGACACCTCTGCTTAGACAGCTGTCTCCCAAACACCCTCTTATAAATAACCTTCCCTCACTTCACTCCCTCATCGTTCTCAAATCTTTCCTAGCAAGCACCTCTCTTCTTAACTGTAAATTTCAAATCTCTCTTCTACCTTAAACATGGCTACTATTTACCGCCTTGCCACTCTCATGCTCTTCTGCTTTATCCAACTCAGCTTCTCCGAGTTGGTTCAAGAGCAACCCTTGGTTTTGAAGTACCACAACGGTCCACTCTTGAAAGGCAAGATCACCGTTAATCTCATCTGGTACGGCAAGTTTACACCCATCCAACGCTCCATAATCGTTGATTTCATCAACTCTTTGAGTTCCGATAAGGCCACAATGGTTCCTTCCACGTCGTCGTGGTGGAAAATTACTGAAAAGTACAAGGGTGGTTCTTCTACCTTAGCTGTAGGCAAACAAATCCTTCTCGAAAATTACCCGCTCGGTAAATTCCTTGAAAACCCACATTTATCGGCATTGGCCAGTAAGTTCAACGGCGTTGATACCATCAACGTAATCCTTACTTCCAAAGACGTTGCCGTGGAAGGGTTTTGTATGAGGTGTGGCACTCACGGGTCAACCCGGGTTGGACGTGGTCCTGTTCGTGGGACTTATATTTGGGTTGGAAACTCGGAGACTCAGTGTCCGGGTCAATGTGCTTGGCCTTTTCATCAACCTATTTACGGTCCACAAACCCCACCTTTGGTTGCTCCTAACGGAGACGTTGGAGTTGACGGGATGATTATTAATTTGGCTACGCTTTTGGGAAACACCGTTACGAACCCGTTTAACAATGGGTATTTTCAGGGTCCGGCGAATGCTCCTTTGGAAGCGGTTTCGGCTTGTACGGGGATGTTCGGTTCGGGTTCGTACCCGGGATATCCGGGTAAGGTGTTGGTGGAGAAAAGTACAGGGGCGAGTTACAATGCGAACGGGATTAATGGGAGGAAATATTTGTTGCCGGCGATGTGGGATCCTCAGACGTCAACTTGTAAGACGTTAATGTGATGGAACACGTGACGGATATCAGTGGGGAGAGAGGTGTAGACGTGGCGTTGATAAGTAGGGGGGGCTCTTTTGTACGTTGTCGTTTCGTCTGACGTGTAAATTGCTATATTTGATATAAAAAAGGGAAAATATGGTGGGGTTTGGGTTTGGGGTTGGGTATGGGGGAAGGCAGATGAGAAAAGGAAATGTGAATGTGGGGATAATATATATATAAATAAATAAAATATATGAATATTTAAAGAAGTGAAAATTTTTAAAAATGTTTTTTTTTATCTTTTTAATATTTATTGATGAGAGGATAAGGGTTAGAGGTAAAGAGGGAGGAATTTGTTTGATCTGAATGATGGAGAAAGTTGCTGGGGACATGGGGAACCATGATAATGGATGATGTTTCATTTCATAATATCTTTTACCTTAAAATTAAAATTACATAAAAGATGGACTGTAGATTACGATGCATTTAACTTATTTCTTATTTTTTTATATTATTATTATTATTATTATCATTTTCTATTAATTATAAATAAATAATATCCCAAGACAAGTAGTTTTAGATGGTAAAATATGATGATTTTCCCTAGCAAGAGTGTCACATGTTTAAAGTAGATAAAGAAACTAAAACAAATGCAAAAAAAGTTTTGGGTGTTGTGCCATTTTAAATGGGGTGAAGTTTAAGGCTTTCAGCAAAATCTAGGCTCTTGGCAGGCAGTGGAGAGAATGAAAGGTTATTTTATAGGCTTACATGAAAAATAAATTATAAAATTATGCATTTTTTATATTTTAATACACACTTAATAAAAACCAATCAATATTTATTTAAAATAAAATTATTTAAATTAAATTACAAATATAAATTTGATCTTTTTTATTTTCTCTTATATTCAACTTCTTAGTCATATATGATGATATCAAAAACCTCATGATTTCAAAATAGTAAAAATGAGGGTTTCCATTTCTACAATATTTTTTGAGTTCTTAATATTAAAAATGAAGGTTTGTTTTAGTGGCAAAGAAGGTTAAAGTTTATTTCAATACCGAAAATGAGAATTTGTTTTGATGAGAGAAATTTGAAATAGAATTTATTTTAAAATTTTGAAAATTTTTCTTTGTGGTGAAAATGGAAGGAAAATGATTAAGAGAGAATTTTTATTATTATTAAATCTCTATTCTAAATATTTGTATTTAATTAAAATACCATATATCATAATTTGGTTGATGAAAATGCTCTTTTAATAAGAGTTAACTATTAGTACCTAAAGTGGTAATGAAATAAAACTTTATATAAAAAGATAAAGTTGCATAATTTAGGTACATATTTTTCATATAAGTTTATTTTAGGTAAAAATATCGTGAAGGTTGGAGGTCGAACTGATTACATTTTATCCTATTTTACTTCAAAAATACGTAAATTAATACTTATACATTTGATCAAAGAGTAAACCGATCCTTTTTGTTAAATTTTTTTATTTATTTTTACTATTAAAAATTGACTTGACTGACAAATAAAGTTATAAATAAATAGAACGTTCGATGAACAATTCAATTTGTAAACGAACCTGAACAAAATTTTAATAACCAAACACGAATAAAACCTGTTCAACTCATTTATTGAACTTGCTCATTTATGTTCATTTAAAGCTCATTTATTATTCCATTAGTATATATTAATAAATTTATTTTGGTTTATATTTCTTATCATATAATTATTAATATATATTTGACTACTTTATATAAAAAATAATTTATATGTTTATTTATTGTTTGTTTATTATTTATGAACATGTTTGTTTAATATTCGTGAATTATGAACATTAAACAAACAAACATGAGCACATAATTTTAAATAAACAATAACAAACAAAAATTTTAAAATTCTTAACTAACATAAACTAGCTTAAAAATAAACAAACGAATATAAACAGAAGTCCGATCGTTCAAGCTCAATTCATTTACAACTTCACTATAGTTAAATGTGATATGCCATGCATACCTCATTTCAACATGTAAAAACTAATTTTTAATAATAAAATTTGATGAAACTTTTAACAAAATAACCAATTTGCTTGTCGATCTAATATACAAAAACTAATTTATCCATTTTTTAAATAAAAAAGACAAAATATAATCTAATTTTCAATTCAAGGGCCTTTATGGTACTTTTGTGGTCTACTTTATATCCAGAGATAAAAATGGGGGAATTTAAATTGGTGGTGATCAAAATTCAGCAGTTGGCAGCAGCAGCTAAGAGGGAAACCCATAGCTGTGATTTTCACTGTCACTATTACTATTTTTACCATTGTTGCTTTCAGTAGTGGATAAATAAAAGGGAGGCAGAGATGGAATTCAGGAAATATTTGAATTTCTCAATATAAAATATTTATAAAAATTTGAATATATAAAAATAATTTCATGAATACATATTTTTATATTGCATATAAAAATTGGGATTCTTCTTAATAGCAGCAAAGGGTAGAAGAGAGGAGATAGGCATGTGAATTAGGAACCTATTAAAGGACATATCAACAGGTTTCAGAAACAGTTGCAGGGACCACTTTTATCAAATTTCAGTAACAAATGTCAGAGCCTCAGTGTCAGAGGTTAAGAGCAAATCAATTATGCAAAAAACAGTTCATGCACCCATCCCGCATATCTACTATTTCATTACATGTGATGTCAACCGATCTCAGCTAAGGATGCTTGTGATATATATGATATATATATTCAGAGGCTGACATTTTCAGAGTATGAATATAGTGTAAAATCTTGGATTACATGTATGAATAGACCAATCTCTAAACCTATGGTTCTCAAAGATTGCATGCATTTAATAAAACAGAAACAACTGTAAAGAGTATGCATTAGATGAAGCAATTTAGTTATTGATAATTGTCAAAAAGATGACCTAACATAGTAGATGGAAAAATAACATTACCACATTGGATACTAAGCGATAAATTATGACAGCATATGGCACTGCAAAAAACTGGGTACTCACCAAGACCCCTTTTGGTTTATCAAAACTTATCTAAGCTGAAACAGAAGGCTTAGAAGCAGCAGAGAGCTTGGACCTCCTCTTCGCTAAACTCTCGCTACGGCGCTCCCTCTGCTCCTTCAACCTTGTGGCAAGCAGTTTCTGGTACTCAGCTGCCTCTGACTTGGCCTTGGCAATTCTTTTCTTCTTGTCAGCAATTCTAGCCCGCTTCCTCTGCAGTGTCAATGGAGTTACCAGCCTCTGGATTTTTGGGGCTTTGCTCACCTTCTTGCCTGCAGATCCCAGAAATGGCCATCAGTAATATGTCCAAGAAAAAATTTCAACTCTCACAAACTATTATGTTGTTATGACTTTTTTCAAGTACAAGTATCTAACACCCATGTCTGAGTGACATTAGCTCAGCAAGCCTCACTAATTCCAACCATGATCCAGTCTCAAATACCCAACTTCCTGCATGCTCCATGCATGACAAAATGAAATAAGAAAAGCCTTTTTAACTCCACCAAGCAGGTTGGCAATCTGGTGTGGGTGGGTAAGGCCTACAAATGCAATGCAAATAAAACTAAAAACCTAGAATATCAATCATAGGAAAAAATACAGTGGCTTCCATAGCAGGAGCCTAAACAGAATTTCAACCTATTTACTTGCACATTAAACACTATGCTACGTTCTAGAAGCTAAAATTACATTATGAGTTAAAAGAGACCATTTCACAGGAAGCAAATAACAGGAGAATGCCTAAAACCTAGCAGTAAAGAACCAAGTCTCATACATCTTGTTGCCATCTATATTAAATATCAAAGTTGAGGAAGAAAGAACAGCTTTACCAGATTTTGTGGTGAAAGTCCTCCTGTAAGTGTTGACATACTTCCGGACATCATCTTCCTTTGAAAGGTTAAAGAGCTTTCTAATCTTGGAGGCCCTCTTTGGACCTCTCATCCTAGGTTTTTCAGTGTCCGTTAGCCCAGGCAAATCATTCTCACCCTTCTTCACAATAACCAAGTTCAAAACAGAAAGGTCTTGGCTAACAATGCATCCACGAACAGACTTCCTTCTACGCTCACCATTACGTCTTCCATATCCACGGAAGCATGGGGTACCTGCTCAAGCAATACAAATGAATAAAATTTGCTTAATTGTCTTGAATTTGGATACTTTTCAACATTTCCTCTTTGCTTAATTGTCTTGGTTTTCCTCTTTTCTACTGAAGATGATGTGAAAGGGATGGGCAAATATCTATATGAAAATATACTGAGAAGGTAATGTAAAGGAGAGAAGAAGGTAACGTGATGAAGACTTCAGAAACTTCATTTTTTGGTTTCCAAAAAAGAAAGCAAGTAGCAGAGATGGTAGCCAGGTTTAAAAAATGGGAATGAAGAAGTTGACATAAAATTATTATGTTTTTCCCATGAACTATAAACATGAACTATAAACAAAATAATAAGAAAAAGGAAGTGAGGAGACCAAGTGAAACGATTCAAAAACCCCAGAGGGGTTGCTGGGAACGTCTTGTGATTTTCTTATTAGGCATCATTATTCAAGTTTCTACGGAATATCACAAATATTAATACACGAAAGAGTAACTTTGTAGATTCCATCAAGTTTTTTGGGAAATCTACGAAAGTCTCCAACACAAGAAATCTTTGTGAAATTGTCCAAAAATCAATAAATGAATGACTGATAGAACCTAACAGAAACTATTCATTCTTTTGTTTCATTCATTATTTCTTTTTCTTTTTTTCATGCTCATTACGGCTGTAAACTGCTGACAAAATGATGAGAAGTGGCCAATGGAGAGAAACAAACATAACAGAAAAAATGTTGTAGGAAAAATTAAGTCATCCTTTTGAGCCAATAGGACATCCTTGGTGACTTGGACCAAAGGCACAAAAAGACCAATCAAGATTAGCCATGTGACAATTCAGATGGGAGAGGTACCATAGCAAGGGAAGAAAGTGACAACAAATATAACAATTTTCCTAGCCAAAATTACATGTCGTTCTCGTGAACATTGTGACGTTTGTCATTGTGGCAAAAACAATTGTTCATTTGGAAATCCTTCTCTTTTCCCTTTCCATCTCTCTCCTATGTAATTTTTCCCCACATGGCTAGCCTTGATAGGGTCCTTTCATTACCCATAAACCTCATAGGTCCGTATCAACAAGGATGACAAGGCCATAGCTTCCTGTTAGCCCAAAAATGATGACTCATTTTCCCCTACAATAAATTTTCTTATCATGTATGTTTCTCCCTTGACTACTAGTCATCATTTCATTTCATCAAACTAGCAAGTGGGACCAAGTACCCTATTAATGCATCCATTTTATTTCTTAAATGACACTAAGAAACGTTCTAGCAATTAGAATCAAATAACCTTCACTTATAGTCAAATTTACATAGATGCGCCATCTAAATCACTACAGAGGCATGACCACCTTTGACTTTGAAAGTTTTGGTTTGATTTTTCTTAATTCATATTAACCTCATCTCCAAGTAAATCACTTAACACCACAAATAAATTCTTTTAAGTGCTACATCTATCCTTGCCTTCTCAAAAAGATAAAAATCCGAAGCGTGCTTCAAATTTGAATTTTACAGAAACAGGCTTCTTCTCATTCCAGCCCAGTATTCCAGTTGAATTACTTTCACCACCTTATCTCTCCATTAAACCCTTTAATAAGCCTTTGAAGTCCAAACTGTGTATGCCAAGAACGTCAATTAATCTCTCTAAGAATAGAAAAATAAAACCAAAGCCTCATATTGACAAAATCAAACTTTCGCATACTAGACAATATCATGTGTCATTATCTTCTTTTCATTCTCTTAACCTTTATAATTTGTTTATATATATTTTAACTTTTAATCTTAATTAAATTTAATGTCAAAGCTCTAAGTTCAACTCACATGATCATAACACATTTCAAAGTCTAATCTAATTACTAGATCAAATTTGATGATAAATTTGAATACAAACCTGATTGGATCAAGTTTAAGGGTTTGCCTCAGATAGCTTTGAGCCTTATAACAGGACATAATTAAGCGTACATGATATAAAAGATTTCTTAGCAACCTATTCCATCATTATTTCCACTAATTTCCGAATGCACAGTAGAAATCTTACCTCTATGAAGCAAGAGCCGAACACGACCAGGAGTCAGAACACCCTGCTTCATCGGGAATCCTTGCTTGTCGCAACCTCCCATGATCTTGAAAACATAGCCCTTGAATTCCTGTTGAAAGAGACAGAAAAGTAGAACTTCTATTAACTCGAACAGATCAATCGTTACTTCAAAAAACGAAAGTAAAATTGTAAAACGGCTAAACCACACACCTCGCCTAAAGCATCTCCAGCAACCTCCTGCGAGATCCGCTTGTCGAAAAATGCCCGACTGTCACATTAAAAATGACATCAATATCTTTAATCACAAGAGAAAATTTAAATTAAATTTCATTAACTCAACCTAACTCTTAAGATTCTGCTTTATTCGTTACCAAAAGTTCGACCTTCTCATTTCTCATTGCTTTTTTTTTCACTTTCTAGACTTTCTCAGCAAATAAACAGATTACACCTAAAGAAAACAAAATTAAACTTACAGCTTCTGGTCGTCATCGATCTCGAGCTTCTTCTGGCAACCAGTAGTCGGATTTGCGATATTAAACTGCACAACAACAAAAAAGGATGAAATAAATGGAACACACGGAATATAGTTTTAGCTCTAAAATTAAGGTTTTCATTTTTCTTTTTCGAGGATAAGGGACGGCGCTCGGTACCTTCATTTTGGGATCTGCTTTAGCTGCTGCTGCTCAAATCAGCTCAGTGTGCGAAAGAGAAAGAGACGAAACAAAATTAGGGCTTTTAATTCAACAGCGGGCGTCTCTTGGGTTTTAAATGGGCCGAATTTATCTGGGCCTTCACATGACTGAGTTTCGTTTATGATGAGTGCTGACACGGACCTAGGGTTTACAAAATCCGATCGAGACTAATCATGGATAGATCTGTCCCTGAGCCAGACAATCGTCCTGCCCAAACCTTTTATGACTCTATTCGGCTCGGATCAGCAATTTATAAAAATAAAAAATTTAAACTTAATTATAGAAATATATAAAGATTAATATTAATATATATTTTTAATATTTTATTTTTTTAAACAATAGAAAGCGAGTTGAATAAAAAATGAGTTTGGATTTGAAATTTCTGAGAATTGAGCGGTAGTTTGGATCATGGACAAGTCCAATTATAAATAGAGGTTGTAAAAATATTATCTGATGAAATCAGTTTTCAAAAGTCAAAAAATTAAAAAAAATGTAATCAAATAAAATAATATAGACAAACGATGAATACATTAGAAAAATTCAAAAAACAAAATATAGAGATGTATCACTTTCATCCATGGTTGATAATTGGATCCTAATCACGTCGTTATCAAGTCATCTGATAACAAAAATAAGTGGCATGAGATATACGTGACATGCCACGTGTCACTAGGGGTGAAGCCAAAAAATACTTTTAAGGAGGAAGCGAAATTAAATTGTAATTTTTACAATAGTAAAAAATATAATTTTATTATTTTAATAGCATATATCTTTATAATTTTTAAAGAATTAAATTAAAATGATATCATTTTTAGAAGGGTCAAAGTGTAATTTTGACTTTATTAATTTAAAATTTTAAAGCGCCTGTATGAAAATTTTTCTATTTTAATGGAGCCGGAACCCTTACCAGCCCTCTAATTATATTCTAATGTGTCACTATTTAATTACTCCATTAAATATAGTATAAAAGATGAAATATTTAATAAAAATAATCCATTTTTTTAATCTAATATACCGTACAATCTCTATGGTAATTCTAGGAATGAAATTCTCTTATTTCCATTCATAAATATGAAGTCTAAATATCTAAAAACTGTATATCAAATAATTACAAAAAAAAGCTATTAAACAACAAAGCAAAAAACAAATATAAAAAAGGTCAAAAGAGGAAGAAAAAAAAAAGGAAAAAACGAAGCCCCTTGATTGGCCCGGCATAGCTGGCTCCTTCATAAAACACACGACAATGACATTGTGAGTGAAGCTCCTTTCCCATTTCTCAAATATCAAATCCCTCGAAAAATCCTCCCCATCCAATCACCACCCGAAACCATGGCCACTCCTTCCCCACGCGAAGAAAATGTCTACATGGCCAAACTCGCCGAGCAAGCCGAGCGCTACGAGGAGATGGTCAAGTTCATGGAGAACGTCGTCTCCGCCGTCCCCGCTCCCGACGAACTCTCCGTCGAGGAACGTAACCTCCTCTCTGTCGCCTACAAGAACGTCATCGGCGCCCGCCGTGCTTCCTGGAGGATCGTCTCCTCCATCGAGCAGAAGGAGGAAGGCCGTGGCAACGCCGACCACGTCGCCGTCATCCGTGACTACAGGGCCAAGATCGAGGCCGAGTTGTCCGAGATTTGCGCTGGAATTTTGAAGCTCCTTGACGAGAAGCTTGTTCCGGCTGCTGGAAATGGGGATTCCAAGGTGTTTTATCTGAAAATGAAGGGAGATTACCATAGGTACTTGGCTGAGTTCAAGACTGGCGATGACAGGAAATCTGCTGCCGAGAATACCCTCACTGCCTATAAATCTGCTCAGGTTTGTGTGCATTTCTGTAATTTCTGGTTCGATCTTGTGAATTTGCTTGCCTTGATGTGTAATTTTAAGGTTCGGTTAAGTTTAGATTTTAATTATGATGAATACGTGCTTAAGTTTTTTTTTTTAATCTCGTTTATTTTTAGTTGCGGCATATTTGAGGGTCAATCTAAATTTTAGATCTATAGTTATAGTTATGCCCTTGATGTTTTGTGTATTTCTTACCACCGAGATCCGGATCTGCTTTCCATTGTGTAGATTGATTTCGATACATAAGTATTAGAAGACATTAATGCGTTTTGCGATAGAAATTTTATGAAAATTATCAAAAAAAAAAATGGTCTCAATAATATGACTCTTGAATTAGATTTGCATCTTAAACATTTGTATAAAATATGTTGCAAATTGCATCTCTACTATGTCTTAAGTGCATAATGAAAACCTTGTTGGAGCCTTTGTATGAATTCAATTTGTTTTGTAATTTTAGTTGCTTTGGATTATTGGCCATTTCCTGTCATGTTATTGATGCAATTCCTGTTTATGAAGATCTTTGATGCTGCACTTTTTTTCTTTGAAGTCTTTCAATCAGTTTGGGTTTTCTTTTCATAATGCTATTTTTGTTTTCTCACTTTTACATTTAAACAAAGGATTTTATATTTACTTCTCTACTTTCAAGTTTGCTAAACCAAAACATATTGTGTTTTTATCCATGGTTCTGACCTTTTATTGATGGTATCTGTATCTTTTTCTACTACTTTCTTTTCAGGACATTGCAGTAGCTGAGCTAGCCCCAACTCATCCTATCCGTTTAGGATTGGCTCTGAACTTTTCTGTCTTCTACTATGAGATCTTGAACTCTCCTGATCGTGCTTGCAGTCTTGCGAAACAGGTAGAATTACAGGACTTCAGAATTTTAGTTTAGTCTTAAGACTTATATTCATCTTGTTCATCAAAGACAGTGTAAGTATATTCTTTACATTGCAAAATCCTTTTTTGTGTTTATTTGGAGTTTGTTTATTTTGTTCTTCAAATTATATTTAGTCAAAACATGTTTTGTTTCTTTCCTCAGGCTTTTGATGAAGCCATTGCAGAGCTGGATACTCTTGGAGAGGATTCATACAAGGATAGCACTTTGATAATGCAACTTCTCCGTGATAACCTCACTTTGTGGACCTCAGACATGCAGGTTAGACCCCACATACATGCTTTTCTTTCTCGCCTCTGTATTCAACCATCCATGTATCTTCTTTTCTTGACAAATTTTTTAATTAACTGTATATATTTTCATCCATTTAGGATGATGGGACTGATGAGATCAAAGAAGCTTCCAAGCCTGAGGAAGAGAAACAACCGTGAAGTTCCCAGTCTTTGTGGTAGCATTTTACTTCTCTTCTTGTTTTTGTATGGAGAAGTTGGTTGATCCCACTCTCTCTTTAGTTACTTGCTTTTAGTTGATCAGGCCTGGATTTATGAACCTTGGAAGTAACTGCTATAAATTCCTTAGCATTTCACTGCTTATTCAATTTGAGTTGTAGCTTTCTAATTGCAGTGAGGTTATGTGCACTCTCTTTCTTGATTGTTTTCTTGACAATAAGGAAGTTAACGATTGAGATATTTCCTAAGCTAAATTTTTTAAGTTGTTTTCTTGGAATTATCTGATTCATATTTATATAGCTGTGGTATTTTATCTCTTCATGCATTGTATTTTGTCTTTTTTCTTTGTCATTGCCCATTTAAATGATCGATGCCGATATATCTAGCTTGCTTTAACCTTGTATGTTTATCTCAAGATATTAGTACAGTAGTTTTTAATACAACTGCTGATTGCATCAAATCGATTATTGCAATATTTTTATTAGTTGAATGTATGCAATTTAAGGTGCATATCTAAAGATGATTTTCCAAAGCTGCTTGATTTTGGGTTTCTGCTTCTGTTGCATAGGGTAATCAACAACGGTTTGATTATTGTAGTAGAGCCTTGTAGTGCGATGAATAACCTTGGTTTATAGTATCTTATTTGCTCCATGTCTTGAAAGTGGAGATCCCACGTGGCTAGTTTTTGCAAACATTGTTGTCTCTCTTTGATTTTGCCAACAATTGGATTGACTCAGCTTCATTTTTGGTTGCAATTCACCAAGATAGTAGTTCTTAAATTTTCTGGTTAGGAGTAGAAATAATCCCATTGCTAAGTTGTAAGTTTTGTTCGAGTCCACCCGCACCAGCTGTTTCTGTGATCATCATTAATATATTAGAAATAAGGCAAGCCTGAAACTGCAATTGAATTAGACAACTCTCGTACTTATGAGAGAATGAGTCACCAGGTCGACGATGGATGGATCGAAATTCAAGGCCTACAGAAAAAGCCTATACCCTGATGGTTAAGGGGCCTAAGACAACACCGTCAAATGAATGACCTATAGAAAAGCCTATGCTTGGGGTAAGGAGCATAAGATGACATGGTTGAATGTATCCAAGGAGTTGCCAAAGGGGCTCAAGACAATACGGTGAAATGTATGTATGGTGATGTTGGGTTATTTCGATAAAAATTGAGATGAAGAAAGGAATGGATTTTGGCTCCTTGGAAAGAAATAATAGCTACCTACAGTTTTTAATAAGACAATGGCAATCCATTTATTAAAAGAAAATTTTCAATCAACAGCCTTTTCTTGGTATCGGATTTGATAGTGTTTTGATACCATGCTTAGCAAAATGTTGAAATCGTACACACTTTGACTATTATCTAGATATAAATGCCCGCACTTCCGTTGTGGAGATTTTATCAGATCTAAAATAATCTTTTAAAATACGGGGTGATAACTATTTTTATTTTTAATAATTTTAAAATTATTAATTAATTAATTTATGATGTGAATCAAATATAAATTCTATTTTGATACGGTCAATTAGCTTATTATTGGATGTGAAATGAATATGCATGATAGGAAATAATATAAAAATAACACTACATAATTATCATTATTATTAGTACGACAAAATTTACATAATATATAAATTTTAAATACCATTGTGATAGTGGAAAATAAAATGATGAGATATGATATAAATTTGAGAGTTATTTTAATAATGTTAATTATACTTGTAATTTGGATATATAATTTAAATCTAATCATGGGTCGGGTCATCTGTTCAGGTTTGGGTATATAAGACTGTTTTCTAAATATGCAGGGCTTCGGGTTCAACCTCGGTCAGACTCGAATCTATTTAATTTTTTTTTCTGTTGCTGTTTTGCTGCTTAGAGGTGTCTATGGGTCGGGTTGAGCCCAACCAAAATTTTATGCTCGTTTGCTAGGCTTGACCCAAAAAATGAGCCTAAAATTTTGTCCAAGTTCGACCTGGATAAAAAATGCTAAACTCCGAGCCGAGCCAAGCACGACCCGCCTGTATTATTTTTATATTATTTTTTAAAAATATAGTACATCAAAATACTAAAAACATTAAAATAAATGTTTCCCAACAAATTGAAAATAAATTTAAAAAAATATGTATACTTAAATAACACTAAGATAGGTGCAACTTAACAAGCAAATGCCTCTAAAATAGTAACAAGATTAACAATAAAACAAGAGTTATACAATATCCAAATAATAACAACAAAATAGTAGCAACAAAATTGTGAAATTGTAGCAAAATAGTGAAAATAGCAACAAGATAATAAAAAAAACAGCAAAAAAGCAGTAAAAAAATAGTAGTTTTTGTTTTTGCATATTCGGGTCGGGTCAGGCCAAAAAAGCTTTACCTGAGGCCGGACTCATTTTTAAATGGGCCTTATTTTTTTTGCCCAAGCCCATTTTTCGGGCCTATATTTTTACCCAAACCCTCCTACTCTTCGAGCGAGCCTTCGGGGACAGGTTTATTTGTTGCCATTTTGTTATTATATTGCTACCATTTTGTTGTTATCGATTGGAAATTATATAACTACTGTTTTATTGTTAATTTTGCTACTATTTTAGAGGCATTTTACTTGCTAAGTTGCAATTATCTTAGTATTATTTAAGTATAAAGACTTTTTTTAATGTATTTTCAATTTGTTGAGAAACATTTATTTTAATATTTTTCATATATTTGATGTATTATATTTTTTAAATTTATTTTTATATAAAAAATTAATATGAGTGGACCGGATCATACTCAATTTAACATTTTTTTTTCTGGATTGGGCTTGAATTTTAGGTTAGGAACATAAAATAAAATAAAATACGGTATAAAATTAATATAAATGTAACACAAACATGTAAAACTGAACTGAAATAACTTATAAACTTAGACAAAATTATTATTAAATAATCACCAACTCGGTAGGGAAATTACGAAAATGTTTTTCATAATTAAAATAAGTTATATTATTCAAGTATATTTTAATCTTTTCATCTTAAAAAAGAAATCGATAAAAAATATGCAACTTGCATGATTTTAACCCGTACCAATTATTGGATTAATAAAACCTTAATTTTACTATTCAACCAAAGCTTGATTTTAATGTATTTTATACATTTTTTTTATTTTAATATATTTTGTATATCTATATTTACTATTAATAAAACCCAGATTAAGTTGATGTCATGAGTTATTCAGGTATCAACTCGGTGAAGAAATTATAAAAATATCCTTCTGTAATTGAAATAAGTCATATTATTTAAGAGTATTTTAATCTTTTTATTTTAACAAAAGCCGTGCTCACAACTAAGAAACAAATTTAAATTAATTACTATTACTAAATCTATTTAAATAATAAAAGCAAATTAAACTTTTAGTAATTTATTCCAATATGTAATTGGAAGTCATTAAAATTTTAACTTATCCCTATTTAAAATAGGTGTTTAATAGGCTATAATAATATCTAGATTATATTCAAGAAAATTTATTATAAAATTTTAAGCTCTTGTTGGAGAAACAAACTATTGTATTTGCTTCACATTTGCGACAGAGGCGCTAGCGATGGTGCACAGGCTATAGTTTGCTATTATCTAAGGCTTTTGATATCAGTTATTTCAAAGCTAAACTCGTAGAAAACTAACTTATCAGAAATAAACTTGTTTACTTGAGATGCGAAGACTCTTGGAAAGCTTCATTTCTTGTTGATTCGCATTCATCGCCAGAATTGGTAACCAAACTGCACATGCAATGACATTGGAGGAGATGCTTAGACAAGGGGAGGCTTTCTGGGCAGATGATGTAATGTCACCGGCCTTGAATCGTGTTGCAACCAGTCGTCGATGTATGGACCCACCTTGATGATCAGTTATGTATGCGAAGTTTTTGTGGAATCATCTTTAATATGTTTTCCCCGTTTATTTTCTGGTTTTCTTCAACATTTTATGATGCTTGACAAGGAGATTGGCACCGATTAAGCTCAAGAGAGGGGATGACCGGTTCATTTCTCTACAATTTCTTTTGTTATTGAATGCTATTTTATTTTTCGATCTTTTCAGATTCTGTTTTCAAGAATTCTAAATTTATTTTGTACCCATCTCTTTTCCTTAATAAATTCAATTGACTGCTATTATTAAAAAATACATAAATTAAAACAATACTAACGTAAGCCTATGAGATTAGCTTGTACTCAAATATATAATAAAAATAACAACTAAATTGCATAAGTCAATTAAAATATCTATCATACCTTCTTATCAAATTAGTGTTACGGTTGATATCGATTGCCACAAATGACTTATATTAAGGGTGGGTTTACATGGGTAATAAGGTTTAGGGTGCGGTGCCTTTAACTTATTTTTATCTCGTGTTACAATATCGCTACAATATTTAATCTCACCATCACTGCTGTTTTTACATTAACCACAAGTAAATGTACCGCCCATCCAAACTCATTTACACCATATCAATGATCTAACACCCAAAATTATGGATGATTGACAAGAAATTGTCCCTTCACTTTAAATGGTGGTGCATAGTAGACCTGTCCATGGGCCGGGTAAAAATATAGGCCTGAAATATGGGCTTGGGCAAAAAAACAAGTCCCGTTTAAAAAATGGGTCGGGCCACAGGCACCACTTTTTTAGCCCGGCCCGGCCCGAATATAATAAATATATATTTTTTTATTTTTTTTAGATTTTAAAAGACTTTTAAAATATTTTTTTTTATTTTTTATTTTTAAAATATTTTTTTTAATATTTATTAAAAAATGGGCCGGGCCGGGCCGGGCTCGAGCTTATGATATTTTCTTGAGCCGGGCCTAGGCAAAATTTTAGGCCCATATTTCGGGGCGAGGCCGGGCCAAAAATTTTTTCCGGGCCCGGCCCGGCCCATGGACAGGTCTAGTGCATAGTATGACTCCTGTGGTACATCTTATTCTAAGTATGGATGATTGATAAGAAATTGACCATTCACTTTTAAATAGTGGTGCATAGTGCAACTCTTGTAGCGTATATGATTTGATTCATAACCCTTTCGAGCATGCACAATTTATAGGCTGGTTGAGATGCTTCGCCATTTCATACGTACAATATTTGTGATTTAAGGTTTTTACAATCGTGTTCATAAAGTGTTTAAAATAATAATAAAAATTATTATTATGTTGATAACGTGTTATTAAATAAAAGACTGGAAAAAATATAAGAGCAAAAGAAAACGTATTTTTATCGATCAATGAGCATGTTTAGAAGGCTTCTTCAAAATTTATATTTATAGACACAACAAGTATAAATGAAATGAAGCTCTACTTCTAATGAATATTAGAGTCCTGAAATATATCAAACTTATATTGATCTTTATGGGCATCCACCTATAATGTGATTGTTCAAAAAATTATGTAATGTTATTATATTTGTGAAGATATTATTATTCGGCTAAATGCTCAAATTGAAACACAACCTTTCGAATTACTCACACGTGGGCCAAATATTTTAAAATGATCATATAAATACCATTTTTTTTATGAAATTACGTAAATAAGTGCTTTTCAAATGTCGAAAGTCAGGTTTGAGAATATGTTTTTATTTTTTTTCTCTTTTTTTTAAATAATATGAGATTCTATTGTCACGTATCCTATTAGCATTTACCCAATTTTTTACTGTAAACTTGATCGAATTGTGTAAAAAGTCTTTATTTGAACATTTTCATAAAAGTTTGGTTTTTAATATGATCATTTTGAAGGGTTTGATCTTTATGTGATTAAACCTCAAAAAATTTGGATCATAATTAATAAGAGATTTGACCCTCGTACGAGTAATTCTATTACGTAATAATAACTTAGATTGATATGATAGAGATATCAAATTGATCCAAAAATTCACATACATGATAAGTACAAATATCTTATTAATTTTAACGACTGAATTGTTAAAATTTAATTATATAAAAAATAAAAAATATAAAACCAATTAAATTTTATACAAGTGGATCTCCTATTCTTATATCACATAAAGATTATCATTCATCTAAATTCCCTAAATATAGAAAATGTCTTTTTCATAATATTTTTATTTAATTTAAATATAAAAAAATTCACTCAAAATTTCTAATAAAACATTTCTTAAGGAAACCTTGGGTTTTTTTACAGAAATAATATAAAAATAAATAAATAATTACCAAAACGGGACATGTAAGAAATTATTTATGAAAATGAGTATTTTTAGTCATTTCCGCTCACTTTTTCCTCAATCATTAGACCATCATTAGTATTTAAACCTTTTTATTGGTGCCGCCCACTTTTTCCCAATCATTAGATCATCATTAGTGACACTAATGTATATTTTTTTGAAAATATTAATATTTTCACAAGTATACACCATGGAAGAAAAAAATTTTAAGTGAGTGTCGCGGACACATCCGCGACACTTCTGTCACAAAAACAAAGAGTTGAAGTAAAAAAAAAATTCATTAAAAAAAAGAAACCTGTCACTTAGCAAATCTTTTAAAGCAGTAGGGGGACCATTATCCCCCACTTATCATAAAAAAGAAAGAAAAGTAAATTAGGGGTAAAGCCAAAAATTATTTTTAGGGTTAAAATTAAATTATAATTTTTATGATAGTAAAAATATAATTTTATAATTTTAATAATTTATATCTTTTTTATTTTTAAAAGATTAAATTAAAATTTTATATTTTTAGTTGGGTTAAAGTTTAAATTTACTTTTATTAACTTAAAATTTTAAAAATTTTAAAAGGTCTAAATGAAAAAATTTTCATTTTAAAAGGATCAGACAACCCCTAACTATCTGCCGAAATAAATGATAGTGTCTAAAGTTTTCATGAAAAATTTTTTTTAATTCAAAAAGGTTTTTTCTTTCATTTTTTTATTGTATATATTTATAAAAATATACATTGATGTCGTTTGACACAATCACGCCACAATAAATTTTCTTTTAAATATTATTGATAATTTAATGATCGAGGGAAAGTAGAGTGATACCTACGAGAATTTTCATAAATAATATATTACCAGTTCTATTTTGATAATTATTTATTTATTTTATATCATTTCTGTAAAAAAAACCGGAAAATTTGTTTTTAACATATTTCCTCCAATATTTTATTAACTAAAAATGAGAAAAATGAAATAAATAAATAAATAAAGTCCTACCATACCGAAGTGCTGTTGGTAGCTCACCCGCGGGTGATATATATATCTCATCCGTCGTCATCTCCACTATCCTTTCATTTCGCTTCCTCTGCCTTTTTCAAATTTACAATTGCAACATCAAATTCCCACATATTAGGAATTTCCAGCGTCTTCTCTCACTGTTCATGGCTTCTTGGAACGTTTCTTCTCCTTCTTCAACTGCATCACTTTCTCGTCCTCGGTAACCTTTTTCTTCTCTTTTTCTTTAATGGGATCCTTTCGTTTAACTGAATTTTCGTTTGGGTTTTCTTTGTTTTTCGCTTTTCGTGTACAATTCGATTTTCCTTCATGACTTTCTAACTTCTAATGTATATAGTTTTAACGATCAATGGTTCCATTTCGACCTTATATAAACGCTGTGGTTTACTTAAGATTCAGTGACCCAAAGTTACGCCTTGGCTGGTAAGCAATATGGCGGTTTTATTTAAATGAATTTTTAAAAAAATTTCGAATGATGAAATCTGGTTTGTGTTTGGTTGAATAGAAAAAGCTAGAATTAGATGCAAATGCTATATAGGCTTGTTTCTTTATGTTTCTATTTTCACATTTGATTAATTTCATAAGCAAATTATCAAAACATTACACATAATTTTTATATATATTTAAGGGTTTTGTTTATTGTCAAATTAAATGCTAGGAAATGGGAGGTTTTTTTATTACACAGTACCGTTTGATTGTATGAATTTCTGTGTAGGGCATCAAAAAGCTTCCAATCCTTTAATGGACTACACAGAACAAATCTAGTCTTCGCTAATGGCTACGCATCCGGTTTAGCCTTTGTGCGTTTCGGTGGTAGATTGTCGTCCGTTATTAAAAGTGTTGGCAAAACTAGAGCTGCGGTTCAATCGGGAGAAGGCGAAAATGTTGTCTCCACAAATGGTAATCTCTTTAGTTATAAATCAGTTAGGATTGAAGCATAACAAGATGATATAATGTTTCAAAATGTTGCTGCAGATGCCGTTTCTATAAGTAACGGTTTTCCTGTTGATAACGATGAATTCAATTTGGACCGCGCGACTGAAGGTTTTGCTTCCATTCCTGAGGCAATCGAGGATATTCGCCAAGGGAAGGTTAGTTTTTTTTCTCTGTAGGATGCTTTTTTTGTTCCATTGAGCTCTAGTTTAACTTTTAGTAACCAGAAATTAACTTTTACAGATGGTAGTGGTTGTAGACGATGAGGATAGAGAAAACGAAGGAGATCTTATAATGGCAGCACAGTTGGTGACACCTGAAGCTATGGCATTTATCGTGAAGCATGGAACCGGGATAGTTTGTGTGAGCATGAAAGAGGAGGATCTAGAGAGGTTGAATCTTCCTTTAATGGTGAACCAAAGGGAAAATGAAGAGAAACTCTGTACTGCATTCACGGTTACAGTGGTATGTTGTTTTGTCTGATATTCATAAACCTGATACAATGGATTATTTTGGAAAAAAAGTTTGTATTTATGATGTTGATAAGCTTAAAATATGAATTTTGGAGAAATATTTTATGATAGTTTGAACAAAGTATGATTACGGGTCAAAATTTCCGATGATTCTCCGTTTTTGTGTTGAATGAAAACTGATTTGCAGGATGCAAAACATGGCACTACAACTGGTGTGTCAGCACATGATAGAGCAACGACGATATTGGCCCTAGCTTCTAAAGATTCCAAACCCGAGGATTTCAACCGCCCAGGTCACATTTTCCCACTGAAGTACAGAGAAGGTGGTGTTCTAAAAAGAGCTGGTCATACCGAAGCTTCAGTTGATCTTGCAATGCTAGCCGGACTGGACCCTGTTGCGATTCTCTGTGAGATCGTAGATGATGATGGATCCATGGCTCGATTGCCAAAGCTTCGTCAATTTGCTGAACAGGAGAACTTGAAAATTGTATCCATTGCTGATTTAATTAGGTAAACTAATGACTATCATATGCACAGAGATTTGCTTTCGACTTATTTTTCATGGATCCTGTGGTTAAGTTACCTCGATGAAGTAAACTAGTAACGCTGCTTATGATCGACAGGTATCGGAGAAAGAGGGATAAATTAGTCGATCATGCCGGTGCTGCACTGATACCGACAATGTGGGGGCCATTCACGGCTTCTTGTTACAGGTCACAAATAGATGGGATTGAGCATATTGCAATGGTTAAGGTGAAGATAAGTCGGAATTCTTATTGCTAGTTTCAGTTTCTTATGTTTCTGATTTACCGTAATATTCATTGCGAACTCTCTCTTTCTTTATGTATTTGTATTGTGGTTAATTAAGTTGGAAATGTTTTGATTTATTTTAAGGACACTTCTATTGTTTTTCCATAAATATCGAGGGTTGTGCCGTTCTGTATATTTCATTTGGACTAATTTTATTGGATTAAAAGCATTTATGATGAAGAAAATGGTATGATTCTTTTCTACGGTTCAAACAGGGTGAGATCGGAGATGGACAAGATATTCTCGTGAGGGTTCACTCTGAATGCCTCACAGGAGATATATTTGGATCAGCTAGATGTGACTGTGGGAATCAGCTTAGCCTTGCAATGAGGCAGATTGAGGAGGCTGGTCGGGGTGTTTTAGTATACCTGCGGGGACATGAAGGCAGGGGCATTGGTTTAGGCCACAAGCTTCGTGCCTATACTCTTCAGGATGCTGGTCGTGATACAGTAGAAGCAAATGTTGAGCTTGGGTTGCCTGTTGATTCTAGAGAATACGGCATTGGTGCACAGGTATTCCTCTTTGAAACATTGCTAAATTAATTCATAATTCAGTTACATTCCGAAGGTTCATTTGTTGGTACATTGGTAATAATTTTCCAATCCGAATAGCTCCCTCTTCCCCTTTCTCTTGAAATACCCATATCTTACATTCGTGTAAAGGATCGCGGCTTGCTTAAAGGCTTTAGCTTTCACCGAATGACTGGTTCATCTTTGTGTTTTCTTTGTACTTTACAACGAAGTTTGTCTAACTCTAACCTTCGGTTCTTTCTTTCAGATACTTAGGGATCTGGGTGTGCGAACAATGAAGCTTATGACGAACAATCCTGCTAAATACAGTGGACTTAAGGGTTACGGATTAGCAATTGCAGGTCGGGTTCCACTACTATCACCTATTACAAAGGACAACAAGCGGTACTTGGCGACCAAACGAGCTAAAATGGGCCATGTATACGACTTCACTAGCAGAATGAATAGTGTTATCATTGGCGGCAATGGTAACACAACTTCCGCAGTGGATGCTGTGTCTGAATCTTAGGATCCAGTCACTTCCGACTTGGCTTTCAATGCTGGTAACATTCCGACAGGATCACCTTATTACATGATAATAGTATGAATAGGACATGATGTATGAAATTGGTTAAAAATGCAAAGATTTATGCTTAACATTTAATGTTAAAATTTATGGAATTTCTTTTTTAATATTGGGGATGAACCACCTATTCCTTTTTCTTTTTCATATAATGTAAATTAAGGCATATAAATAAATAAAGCCTGATCAGTTGTTAAGCTTTTGAATCATGTTCCAAATTCAATTTTATATAAATAAATAAAGTCTTTTGGTATATAGCGACTATTTTGTAGTTTTTTGAAGTTAAATAATTAAAATACGAACTTACTTATATAATATAGCGACCTTGGATATAGTTTATCTTTAATATTACTATTATAACACAACTAGATTACTAATAATATAGCAACCTTGGAAGTAGTTTACTTTTAATATTACTATTATAGCACAACTAGATTAATATTTGAAATATATCTAGGCATTATTGAGTGTACGAAGTAAAGTTGTACATAAACAAAACGATAAATGAACAGTTCAGTTTTTATTTATTTACTAAGCTAAATAAAAAGAGTATAAACAAAATTTTGAGACTCGTTTATTAAACTAACTGAATACATACAAAGCTAGTTTAGTTTATGTTTGTTTAAAAAATCATTTAAAGCTCATTTATTATTTAATTATTATTATAATTTGTGTCCTTATTTTATTTATTTATTTACATCTGATTATTTTATATCTAAAAAGTATATAATTATTTATTTATTTTTTGTTTGTTTGTTTATTATTTAAGAACATTGTGAACATATTTAATTATATGTTTATGAATGTGTTAGTGAGCATGTTTGTTTAGTGTTTCATTTAATATTCATAAACGACCATCATGAACACAACTTTAAATAAATGAATACGAAATTAAACAAATCTTAAATAAGCAAACGAATATAAATATAAATCCATTAACTCAAACTCGATTGCGGTAAAAGTATCATGGAATCTCCTGTACTATGAGCCAAATTGTATTTTATCTTTTTTATTCAAAAAATAAGCAAATTGGTCCTTTCTACTAAAATAATTTTGTTGTTAATATTAAATTTTTATTAAATTTTACTATTCAATTTTAATTTAAAATAAATTAAAAACAAGATTTTATAAAAATAATTTTTATATTTTACTTTAATATTTAACAACAATAAGTTAATCAATATACTATTAAAAATAATTTTAATTTTTTTCTTTTATGATATATGTATTTCTATTTTTCAAGTTTTTATTTCATTAAATAGAAATTTTAATTTAATGTATTAATTTTTAACATTTATAAGTTAAAATATTGTTAACTATTAAAGTAAAATATTTGAAAGAACTTTTCTTATTAAATTATGTTTTCAAATAATCAAAATTAATATTGAGTGTCAAAATTTAATAAAATTCAATTATATAGAGTTGAATGGTAAATTTTATCATATTTTTCGAAATATAATAACAAATTTTAATCGTCACCTATACTTTAACCCATTATCTAAAAACACATCTAATTAAAATTTTCTTGTTATGATTTTTTTAAAAAAAATTAGTTGCTTTGATATATTAGTCTCATTTTGCTATAAAATTATGAAAATTTATAAATTAGTAATAATTGATTTTTTTATTCAAACAATTGAACTTAATTATGAAATTTTATTTATACTACTTAGCAATTACAATTTTGATAGGGTTTTATTATAAGAGAGAAGTAAAAACTAAAATTTTAACAAAAGTTACAAGTTCATCACTAAACTATTGGTAAGTTTACACGTATATACTTTTGGTCACTCAATTATTGTACTATTATTCTCTAATTTGATAGTCTAAACAATATCAACAACTCAAACCCCTAGCAAAGTTACTATCGCAACCCTAAAGTTTTTTAATAATTCAGTGATCATCTTGTAATTTTTTTTAAAAAATAAATTGAATGATTAAAGTGTAAATTTACTAATAGTTCAGTGATATTAGGTGTAGTTTACCCTATAATGATCTAGTGGCCATCTTCTAATTTTCGAATAATTTAGTGTCTAATTTGTAACTTTTAAAAATTAAATGGACAAACTATAAACTTACTTTATATATAAAAACTTGGGATGTAATCTAAATACTAACAAAGTTTGAATAGAATTACCGTCACAAGAAATTTATTATCTTTTGCAAGGGAAAAATAGATTTTTATTTTTATTTTTAATCAAATTTATAACTTATTTATATAAAAAATAAATTAAAAGATGCATCTAATTGAGTTCTTAAAAGTTAGAATTCTCATCAATTAAGCCTTTGACTGTTAACTTTATAATATTTTTTGTAATATTTTTAATAATTTTTCTAAATCTCTATAATTCTTTTTAATTTTAATTTTTTTTGAACATTTGGAAAATTGCGTGACAGAAATTAGAATGGTATAAAAATAACTTAAAAAAAACGATAACTATTTCAATTTAATGGTTAGCCGTTAACATTAATAATCAAAAGGCTTGCTCGATGATACTTCTAACACTTAAAAGCTCAACTGTAGGTTTTTTTTTTGAAGGGTTTAATTAATCTTTTTGAAAAAGGTTTAGGAGCTCCCCGAATGCTGAAGCCGCCTCCTCTTCCTCCTCATCACTATTAAAGATAAATATCAAAATTATATATGAACTTTAATTTAATGTACGATATTATACATAAAATTTAATTCTGTACTATTTTATATATGAAATTTTAACTTGTAATTGTACCAAATCAGAATTCATATATCAAATTGTACATTAGATCAAAATTAATGTATAATTTTGATATTTTTCCTTATTATTATTCAATTTTTTTTAAAAAAATTATATGAAATTAAGTGAACCCTAAGACAGATCTTGACCCACTAAACATTGACATTAATTTCCCATTTATTTTCACACCAAATCTATTAGCTGAATTAATTAATTTATATGCTTCGCCAGCTGGGTTTTTAACCCTTTTTTGGGGGGGCAAACTTGCTAATTTCAATATCTTGTGGGACCGATTTGATTTCTTCCCCATTTTTAGTTTCAAATTGCAAACCAAAGTTGATAAAAAGGCCAAATTTAAAACATATTCAAACTATGCTTAAAAGGCAAAAAACTCTACTGATTGCTCCTTCTTATTCTCCAAGCAAAAGCACCAAATTGCAAACCATGTGCTTTGTTCCTTTTCAAACCATTAATTGCTTTAAAGTCCCTTTTAAAAATTCCTCATAATTAAATATGGATAAAATTATCTATAATTATATATTTACGCTATATTTAAGATAATCATTGTAATTACGTTTAAAATTGGACTTACATTTTTAAATTCAAAAAAAAAAATAAAAGAACTAAATCCATGAAAATAAAATATAAGGACTAAATTATAAACATATGAAAAGTAAAGGGAGTTGAAGCATAATTTAACCTAAATAACTCCTGTACTTAAAGTCCACATCAAGTGGTCAGTCAACCGTGTTAAGCCGCCATTATGAGAAAAAGTCAAGAATCCAAGGCAGAAAATAACATCAAACCACAAAAAAAGAAAGAGTCGTGATTATCTTTTATTCAGACACTTCCTTCCAATCGTTTCCTTCAATTTCTTCATTTCCCCCCTTCACCTAATCCTTTTGATCTACTCTTTCCTGGGTTTTCCTTCTTTTTTGCTTTAATGTTCCATCTTTGATTTGATTCCCCCGATATGGGTTTTCGATTTCATTTCAGAAATTTGGGATATAATGATTCAAGCATTGAGGTCTTGGCAGAAAACTGTGATGATCATGATGATGGCTGTAACGACAGTTGTGCTTCACTATCCTGTTTCCAGGATGATGGTTCTATCGCTCATCATCATTCAGCGTTGCGCACCAAGTATTTGATAATAATTTTCACAGTACTTGCGTTTTCGTTTTTTATCCTCTGTTTGTACGTTTACTACGTCAGGTATTATCGACGCCGACCCGATTTTAGGAGAAGAAGATCAAATGAAACGACTGAAACCCGTGATGAGTTTCTCGATGAAGATCATGGTCCGGTCGTTGATCATCATGTATGGTATATCAACACCGTTGGTTTACAACCGTCGATCATTGATTCCATTGCTGTTTTTAAGTACGTGAAAGGTGAGGGTCTTGTTGAAGGAACGGAGTGCTCTGTTTGTTTAAACGAGTTCGAAGAAGGTGAGACTTTAAGGCTGTTGCCTAAATGTAGCCATGCTTTTCACATCTCATGTATTGATACTTGGCTTAGGTCCCATACCAATTGTCCTATGTGCCGAGCACCTATTGTTTCAAACATGGCTGATAAAGGACCATCATCATCATCTGGGGTAAATAATGAAGTTACTGAAGGAACCCAAGTTGCAATTACAGTAGATAATGAAGAATCTGAAGGACAAGCAGGAAGTGTAACAAGTGAAATGAGGCATAGACCATATGAGGAAGATGAGAGAAATACAGAGGATGAAGATGGGGTTCTTCAACCTGTAAGAAGATCAGTTTCTTTGGATTCCATGGCAGCTTCACAGATCAGCCAAGCACTTGCTAATAATGGTCTAGCAGAAGGGTCTAATGGAAGCAATTTAGATAATGAATTGGGTAAAGGGAAAGAATCAAGCTTGAGAATTGTGCCAAGGAGAGGTGCAGGGAATCAAGGTTTATTGAGACTAATGTGCAATTCGTCCATAGGAAGAAGATCTTTGCAAATTAGGCCAATTTTCATGAAGAGATCATTTTCTTGCAATGGGAAATTCTCTTTGCCAATCTCAAACCGTAACCGAAATCCTCCTTTGAGAAGCTTTTGATTGGTGAGTCACCGCCGCCACTGCCGGTGTCTACTTTCAGGTGAGACATCTTACGATGTCTAGCAAACTCTCAACAAGATGAGGGTTTGTTTTATATAAGCCTTTTTACACCCTTAAAAGTAGAAAAATATTGTAATAAGTAATAACCAGAACCCTTTCATTAATACAGATGATGTTGAACTTTGTATCATAATATCCATATCATTCAAAGGTCTTGATTGAAGTTTATCAATGGAAATGTGCGTTTTCTTATGTAGAAAATTGTTGGATTTCTTGAGTACACCATTTCTTGTTTTTTAGCATAGATTTTTCATGCCTACATATAGGAATGGTTGATCCCTTGCTTAATTATATCCCAAAGGCAAAATCTTGAAGAATTGAAGGTTTTAATCTTGTCTAGGAAATGGAGTTCTTTCAATTGATTCATACAGTGTTCAACTCCTACATGTATAGTGTTCTTTTATTTTTGATGATGATTCTTCTTTGCCATTATAAAACCACTTGAATAATCAAGTGAAAAAACATATGGAGTGCATTCCATTATAAAAGGAAAAGGTGACCTAAGTTCAGAAATGACCAAGCAAAAGCAGATGTGATTTTTGCAGGGATTAGGTACCATTTTATCATTATGACCCACAATTTGTAGCCACACCACTGGATTCATAAAATGGGTGCTAAAGTCAACAGAACGTGTTGAAAACAGTGACAAAAGTAATGTGGATGGATTGTTATTGTGGGTTTAGTGAATTTTTTTATATATAAAAGTAATGTGGATGTATTCTTTTATATAAAAGAAATTCATTCTTTTTCTTAATCATAACGAGTTCTGGTAAAGTTGATAAAGATCAGAGTTTTTAGATTTGAAATGATGTATTGTTATTGTGGGAAAGATTTGTATTAAACAGAGATATTATCTATTTTTAATAGTTTAATATAATATTAATATTTTATTTTTAATTTCAAAATTTTTACTTAAATTTAATATTTTTAGGATGACGCGACGTCTCCATTTTATATAATTACCGAATCATTATTTTTTTAACTAAATATTAATTAAAACATAACAATTCATATGATAATTTACATGCACTTCATTTTATTTTATTTTTAAACTGTTTTTATAAATTTTTTAAAATATTTTATTTTAAAATATTTTTATAATTTTTTATTAGGGTGATATTAATAATAAATATACATGAATTATTGCGTAGATTGTGATGTGATGTAAAGGGTAGTTTAGTTTAGTATATAGAACGGTACAAGGCATGCAAATTATTTGTGTCACATAGCTTCATATTGATTTGTATAATACTTAAATTATGATTACTCTTTTCAACATAACTTTCATACTTTCCTTGATTATTTGATGTGTATAATTGGATTATTATCTTCACTAAATTAAGCTTATCAGTCTACAAATCATTCTTTTTAAACCTAAATTTTCTCCTTCAAAATTATCCTCAGTTCATTTACGGGTATTTATTGCCACTCACTGAGTTCGATGTACCTGAATCGCCACTAACGTGTCACGCTCTTTCACTATGTTTCAGATTTCAAGCAGCTAAAAGAACTACTATCTGATCATGGGTCATTTCATTTTCATGATATAAAATACCGTTTTGGTCTTCTCTTTTTCCTTTCCCAAATTTCCCCTGTTTTTCTCTGTAAAAAAATACTGTTTTGCTCGTCATGTTCAACTAAAACATCAATTTCTTGGTGGGGTGTATTCGAATATCGCTTCAGCACCATCCATTTTGCTTTTAACTTTGTTCTCTCCCTTAAGGTTAGTGGGTTTCTTTTACAACATTCTCTCCCTCATCTTTTTTCTTGAAAGTTCATCAAGTTCAGTCATTTTAATTCCCTTAACTTTATATAAAAAAGCAGGTTTTTGGGTGTTTTTTTCGTAAGTTTAAGGTCCATAATTGACTGGGTTTAAGGTAAAATCTGCTCTTAGGCATTTCTTTGTTTGCTTGTGATTATTTGTACGTTATTAACTCTAATGAATTAGCTTAATTCCCATTTAATTTTAAGAAAATGACTGCTTAATTTATGATAATAATGCATGTTATGGGTGGTTGATATGGATTAGGTGTTCTTTTTCATGGTGGTTATACTAATTAATGGTACAAATTTGATATTGTTGTTAAAGGGTCTTAGTTTAATGATTAAAATGGTATGAAACCCTGGTTTGTTTTGTTATTCTTGCTTATGACCCTGGTTTTAAGTTGAATCCGATGAAATCGTTCTTTTTTGCATATTGTGGAACATGGAAAATTGGTTTGAAGATGGAGGAGAAGATGAGCAAAGGGCTAAAGAGAATGTTACTTCTGTTGAACTGCGCAATGTTGGGCTTAGGAAATGTTGGTGGTCCTCTTTTAATGAGGCTATATTTCTTGAAAGGTGGTAAGGGTGTGTGGATATCGAGCTGCTTAGAAACCGCCGGTTGGCCGTTTATGATGTTGCCGCTCACGGTATCATACTTGTATCGTCGACGAAAAGAGGGTCCGGGAACCAAGCTTGTCTTGATAAAAGCTCCTGTGTTTCTGGCTAGTGTTGTTCTTGGTGTTCTTACTGGGGTTGATGACTTTTTGTATGCTTACGGTGTTGCTCGCCTCCCTATATCTACCTCGGCCTTGATAATTTCGACTCAACTGGCTTTCACTGCTACGTTCGCATTTATATTGGTGAAGCCGAAGTTTACACCTTTTACGATCAACTCGGTCTTTTTGTTGACACTCGCAGCTGTTGTTCTGGCACTTCATACGAGTTCAGATCGCCCTGCGAATGAATCCAAGCTACAGTATTTCCTTGGGTTTTTCATGACACTTGCAGCTTCGGCGCTCTACGGGTTTGTGTTGCCAGCCATCGAGTTAACATACAAGAAAGCAAAGCAGACCATCACTTACTCTTTGGTTATGGAGTCACAGATGGTTATGTCATTTTCGGCTACTGTTTTCTGTTGCATTGGGATGCTCTTTCACGGAGACTTCAAGGTCATCTCTCATTCTCCATTCCCCATTCCCCTTTAGTTCTGGTATTTCAGTCCAGGTTTTAACTGAATGATTTCTTGCTTTAGGCAATTCCAAGAGAGGCAAGCGAGTATATGCTTGGGCAATCAACATACTACGTGGTGCTTGTGTTGAACGCGATCTTATGGCAGTTGTTCTTCATGGGAGCTGTGGGTGTGATTTTCTCAGCCTCATCGTTGCTGTCTGGTATACTAATTGCGACTCTGCTTCCGGTGACGGAATCTTTAGCGGTGGTGTTGTACCATGAAAAGTTCCAAGTTGAAAAAGCCATATCCCTTGTTTTATCACTTTGGGGATCTTTGAATTACTTCTATGGTGAGTTCCATGAGATTAATAAGATGAAGCAGAAGCAAGATGCAGAAACAGATGTAGCCTAAAACCATGTGCTTCATCTTATATTGCATCATATTAAACAAGTTGCCTATATATATATGTGTGTATACACATATATTCTTGTTTCATGTTTTCCTTTAAATAATGTTAACAGGCATGTCTAAGGTGCGCATATATATGTGTGTATTTATGTATATATGAAAAGTAAGCTTTGATATATATAATTATGATTTGGATGCCAATGTTACCTTCTTTGTACACAATTATTGTTACTGCTGATGTTAATTGACCAACATATTTGTCTTTCTTGTATTAGAAAATTTGTCAAAACCAAACTTTATATATAGATGATAACAATAAAATCACTCTCCTATAAAGAAAAACGAAAAACCATATGCTTGATATGGAAGGAAAACAAAGGTCGTGTCATGAGTAAATTAGGGAAGTTCTTGTTTAGGTGTTTCGAGTTTCCAAGTTGGATAATTTAGGTAATTCTGGTTTGGGTAGCTTTGAGTTCTTCAAGTTTTGGCATGTTAGATAATTAGGTAATTCGGGAATTTTCGGCAACTCAAGAGCTTTGGGCAATTCTGGTTTTGGCACTTTGAGCACTTTAGACAATTCTGGTTTTGTTAACTCGGGAATTTTTGGTAATTCAGGTTTTGACAATTTAGGAGCTTTGGGCAATTCTGGCTTGAGCACCTCAGGAACTTTAGGCAATTTTGACTTTGGTAACTCGAGAACTTTTGGTAATTTAGGATTTGGTAACTTGGGAGCTTTGGGCAATTTTGGCTTGGGCGCCTTAGGAACTTTGGGCAATTTTGGCTTCGGTAACTCAGGAGCTTTGGGCAATTCTGGCTTGGGCATCTCAGGAACTTTAGGCAATTCTAGCTTTGGTAACTTGAGAATTTTCGGTAATTTAGGAGCTTTGGGAATCTCATGAACTTTAGGTAATTCTGGCTTTGGTAACTCTGGATCATTGACTTATTTAGGTTTTTGCAACTCAGGCAACTTAGGCAACACAGGAAATTTAAGAAATTCAAGCTTTGGTAACTCCAAAACTTTGGGTAATTCAGGCCTTGACAACTCAAGCATTTTAGGTATTTCAGGTCTTGAGATTTCTAGCACTACACCAAAACAGGCTTTTAGCGGCGCTTTTTTAGGCCTTTAGCGGCGTTTTTTAGCGCCACTAAAAGTATTTGCTGCGCTTTGAGAAGCGCCGCTAAAAACGCCGCTAATGACAGCGTCGCTAACTTTAGCGGCGCTTTTCCCACAAATGCCGCTAAAGACCATGACCTTTAGCGGCGCTTCCCTACAAATGCCACTAAAGACCAAGACCTTTAGCGGCACTTCCCCACAAACGTCGCTAAAGACCAAGACCTTTAGCGACGCTTTTCCCACAAACGCTGCTAAAGATATTGAGCTTTAGCGGCACTTTTTCCCACAAACGCCGCTAAAAATATATCTTTTAAAAAATATATTTTTTTCAAATAATATTTATTTCTATGATAAATATTATATTATGTTTTAAGGATAAATAAAAATATTATTTAAATTAAATTTTCTACGAAAATTTTAACTTTAAAACTAAATATAAATATAACAATTAATGAATTTAAATTTAGAATTTAAAATAATAAATTAATAACACAATTAAAATCCAAAAGTTAGACCACTTAAGTAAAAATACAAATTTAGAATCAAAACTAAAATAAATAATATATATGCAAGGTAATAAAATATACAATGCATTTTCTTAATCAAGTAAATCTTGGTAATAAAAGATATAATACATTTACTTAATCAAGGAAATCTTGTAATGAACTCAAAGCAATGAGCCTTAGAGAAAAACTTTTGAGCATGGCTTCGAATTTGAACCGCAAATTTGGCTCCTACATGCTCTGCAAGAAAATAAGAGTAACTTAATTTGTTCAAACCATAGTGAACATGGCAAAGATACGTAAATCAATTCAACTTTTTAAGATAGTTTTATAATGTTATAGTAAATTAGGTGTCTTATAATGTTATAGTAAATTATTAAAAAATACATCTAAAAAATATATCTCAACTTTTTAAGATTGTTTGTGGAATAAAAAAAGTACACTACTGATATATCTACTCACTTAAGTCAATATAGGTGGAAAGTATTCATCAATATAAATTTAAAATATTAGAACATATCATGCTTAAATTCCAGTTAAACCCTTAAGCCTATATTCTTAAATTCCAATTACCATCAACAATTGCAGAATCTCCTAATTAGCTTCTTTGTAGAATATTTGAACATGATATTCCATAGTCAGAATACATACATCAACAGGTTAAATCAAAGTATTAGAACATATCATGCTTAAAGATAATAATTAGATTTATCTAAAATCAAGCCCAATTTAACTAGTACTAAGTAAACCTATTTCAAGTTTTTTTTTTCTGGGCAGCCCAATTTTTGGAAAAATTTAGAACAAACCTCAGGTAAGCATAAGTGAACGTTATGGGATCCTTTCTGCCATGCAGAAAACATAAAACATTAGTTCAGAGAAGATATATACAATTAAAAATACAATAAATAATAAAACAGAAGAGTAATTTTACTATTGAAGTGTGATGAACTTGAAACTCAAAGCATACAGCACAAATGGTGATGCAAGAAATTCCTAATCAGAGTGTTTTACAAATGTTTTCACTTCTAGAACTTGTTAACACTTTGAGAAATATATAGGTGTTTGATTTACCCAACAGCTCTGCCCATGATGTATTTTTGTTGCAACCAACGATTACTAGATGTGTACAACATTCTGTCATCGTAGAGATTAGCGTCTCTTGATGAATATGTCCAGTCAAAAGATTAAAAAGGTTAGCATACTCAAGCAGTAGCTGTACATATGAAGATATTTAAAGAATGATCAACCACACACACACGCACACATATGAAAAAATGAGAAGAACTTGGAATGTATTTAAGACCATTCCACAAGTAAACAAACAAAACTATTTGGAAGTGTCCACTCTCCACTTCATTGGTGGGGAAAGAGATTTTAATAGTCAGAAAATATTTTCATGATTGATAATAAAAAGTTTAAAGTTCGTTGAAAACAAATAAACAAACCACAACTTGTATTTGCTCACATTCAACTAGCTTGATATCAAGGATATGCTACCTTTAGTGAGTATATCAGCTTCTTTGCTATATCGCTACTCATGAACCTGACAAAGCATAACCAAACATGCAATGTACTAAATCCAGCATACAGAATAACCAGGCGGGGACCCGTTAATTCAAATAATTTACAGCCATAACACCTATATAAATTTCAGAAAGAAAATGTTCAACCACTAGTACACAGCTCATGAACAAGACTGTTAGAGTTGACCATGGTGTTAACCTTATCAAAACTATTTGTTTCTACTTTCTAGAGATTTTCTACATCAGAACATGAGAACCTTCTGTCACTTGTCGTTCAAGCAGTTCAACATTTGGCAAATTTAAATTTATATGACTATCACAAATCAAAGCTCAAAATTTTTAAATACTTAATTTTAAATACATGTAAAAAATTGGCTCACTCGTTTGAAACCGGGTTTCATACTCCCAGATAGCACAACCACCACCGGCGACTCGCTCCCAATAATGCAAATCAATCCTTTCCATATTATCAGTGCCGATGAAATAACCATTCCTTAACGAGATTTAAACTAAAAATTTCAATCATTATCCTATGGAATTTTTTGAAGTATAAAAGGATTTTAAAGAATTAAGAGAAAAGTGGAAACGCACCGAGGCTGATGGCTTGAGAGAGAATTTGTCTAATATGAGTTGATTTCATATTTTCTTCAATCCACCCCATTGGAGATCAATGCTTTTCTTGTCTTAACGATTTACAACACGCTGCAGGCTGCAAAATAAGAATGGAAATGAGAAAAGTAACAAAAAAAAGAAACCTGCAAAAGGAAAAAAAGAAAGAAAGAATAATGCGCAAACATAACAAGAATAATTTAAACATACTCGATTAGTTTGAGACGTAAGCTTAATTTGATTAATTCCTCTAAATCGAATTCATTTTCTAGTCCGAGTATATCCAACAATTAGATTCACTTTTAATGCACATACTGAATGCACCTAATAAAAATGATTATATATATAATAAAAAACTTACATGAACTATGTACCAAATTGCAAATGTTAGGCAAGAAGCTAAAGCCAACAAGGAGCCTAAGACTTGATCGCCAACAGCAGCATGTTTGGTGCCAGTATGATGGTGTCCACCATGTTTGACTATGTTTATGTTGGTTGACCAAAGATTAAGTTCTTGAATTATTCTGGTATCAAAACCTATACACTAAAAAAAAAAACAGATTATATGAGGAATTGTGAAAGTTACCTTTCAAAGATGAAAGCAAGTGGAGTTATACAAGCAGTGGCGAAGATGAATCTGTAAGCAATGAGTGCTCTCATGCTCATTCCCTCAACCACAGCCAATTTATAGAACGCAATCACACCTGCAAAATAAAAATCAATCATCCAAGAAAATAAATATTGGGTCACAGACACCAAAAAGCTTCTGGTTACTCAAAGGGTCTGAGAGTTGCCTTTGGCTTCTGAACCTCTGAAACTGGACTGGAGCAAGCTACCAAGCTCCTCTTCCCCCGAATCACTACTAAATCGCGGCGTAATTGAAGTTCAATCTTTTCGATATTTCTTCTCCTCAGCTGATGGTCGATTGGCCTGACACTTCCCCCGGGTGGGTGACTGCCCTTATCGTGATTCCCTCCTTCTTTCGGGTAAAGGTTAGAGTGATGAAGGGAAGGCTCGAGGTCGAGGTGGAGCTCCCACCATTCCCTCTTTTAGTGTTATCAAGTCTTCTGTGGAGGTAGGAAGCCAGCTTCTCCCTTCTTTGACGCTCCGCTTCAACATGATTTAGGGGCTCTTCTCTTCCATTAGTCGGTTTTCTCCCCTATTTTCGAGGCCTCTTTTCAGGCTCTACGACTGGACTACTATCGGCCTCCTTAACAATGGAAGCTTCAAGATCAGAGTGATCTGAATCCCCGGCACCCCATTTGATTTCACCACACCAGATGAAGGTAAAATTACACTTGAAGTAAACGAAAGCATAGCTTCTTCGTTGCTCCCTCTTGAATTAGGCGACCTCTTCTTGTTCTCCACGGCGAACGGAGAGTTTCCTGTGAACAAATTCCCATTCCCACTTCTCTTACTCTCACCAAAATTCAATATCTCTCCAGATTCAGGTTTCAACAAATGAGAAGATGAATTCCCATTCCTCACACTGCTACTCTCATCAAAGAAGATGAATCGTCTTTGGTGCCTCCATTTTAGGGGGAAATTTGGAGCTTTTTCGTTTTTGGGTTTTAGGGGGGAAATTTGGGAAAAAATCAGGGCGAAATTTTTTAAGTAAAATGAATTTTGTGGCGTTTTTATAAAAAACGCCACTAAAAATAAAATTAAATTTCTATACTAAAACTTCACGTTTTGAAAAATTTAATCACCAGAACAAGTTTCTAGCGGCGTTTTTTAGGTCTTTAGCGGCGCTTTTTAACGCCACTAACTCCATTTTCGGCGCTTGTAGAAGCACCACAAAAAATGCCGCTAATGACAACGTCACTAACTTTTGCGGCGCTTACATAAAAAAACGCCGCTAAATATCATGTTCTTTAGCGGCGCTTAGAAAAAAAGGCCGCTAAAGATCATGCTCTTTAGCGGCGCTTAGAAAGAAACGCCCTTAAAGATCATGTTCTTTAGCGGCGCTTATAAAAAACGCTGCTAAAGATCATGTTCTTTAGTGGCGCTTAGGAAAAAACGCCGCTAAAGATCATGTTCTTTAGCGACGCTTTGGAAGAAAGCGCCTCTAAAAGTAATGTTCTATAGCGGCGCTTATTAAAAAACGCCGCTAAAAGTAGTGTTCTTTAGCGGCGCTTATTTCACAAACGCCACTGTTTTGATATGACTTTTAGCGGCAATTTTTTAAAAAGCGCCACTAATTTTGAGATTTTTTTAAAATAAATTTTTTTTTTCAGCCCTCCTGCAACAGCAAATCAAAAGCAACCAAATCTAAACTAACCAAAAACAATAAATTTATATAATATTTCAAATTAAATGACTAAAATAATTTTAATTGATAAATAAAATTGAATTCATACTTTTCTTTACAAAAGCGTTAAAAGTATTTATGCAACATACACTATGACGGTGGAAGTTGCGTCTGCTTAAACATCGTCATCATAATCTGAAGCTGCTGTTGAAGTTCGTCGTACTTTTTGCTCTGCTCTGCTTCTCTCGATGCCGCATCATTTTGAAGTCGTAGCTGTAGTTCTTCATATTTCTTTTGAACCTCTGCTTCTATTGCTGCTTCTCTCGCTGCTTCTCTCGCTGCGGCCTCTGCTTCTCTCGTTGTAGCCGCTGCTTCCCTCGCTGCCGCCTCTGCTTTAAGTTGCTGCTGAAGTTCTTCATATTTCCTTTGAACCTCAAATGTGGTCGCTTGCATTTGAGCCATCTGGTCTTTTAACCTCTGAACTTCAGCTTGAGATTGACTCCCCGAAGCCATGTATTGGTGCGAGCTGGATCCAAAATATTGGGTTGGGCTGATAAAAGATCCTTGAAATCGAACCCGACCATACTTTTCAGGACCCAAAACTTCAGTAATAATTCGGTTATCAATGTCTTCAAAATGAACCGAACTATCACTAGAAGCAATCGCTTCGTACTCCGTCTTTTTTTCCTTTAGTTTTTCCTAATAAATAAATCACATAGTTAGGAACGCAATATGTAGTAAAAAAAATGCAATATAACAATAGTCGCATTACATGCAATGAATTAAACCATTAGAAAATAAACACTATAAATAACTAAAACAAGTGAAATCATATTAAGTAAACGTACCATAATTACACCAGCTTCAGGAGTCATAGCAGATCCATCTTTCTTCTTATGTGTAATTTCAAAAAGTTGTAGGCATCCAACTTTTTGACCGGACGACCGTTCCTGCAATATAATAGTAAAAATATTATTTAATAGAAAGTTATACATATTTGAGAATATTAAAAAATTAAAAATACCTTCGCCTCAGCTACATATGCAAAACTTCTCGACCCAGCTGTGTGAGTGAATTTTTATTGCTGCCGGCTGCTTTTTCCAACTCGTTCACGATCCTGCGTTATAAAATTTTTAGTACGTAACTAGTAAATACTATAAACCAAAATAATTACAATAGTTTGGAAGTACGTCGTACCTCGCCTTTCTGAGAATGCCAAAATCTAACCGCATCTTCCCATTGGTACCTCAACATACCCGGCGAGACATTTTGCAATTTCTCATCGAGGGTGGTTTTTGTCTTATAATAATTTTTCTTCAAAGTACTTTTATTGTCTCTCCATCTTTTTCCCAATGCCTTCTTTACATAAGCATCGGAGACCTCCAAAGCAAACCTCGCCTACAAAAAACACAAGTTAATAAAGTAAATATAAATGAAACTATTTCCCAAGCATTACAGATGACATTAACATTTTGTTACCTTAATATTATCGAGGGCTTGGTTTTTGTTGCTATCGGGCATTTGATGCCATGACTCGTAGTTGATAGGCAACATATTCGGATTTCGTGCTAAAATGCCCATGTATCCTGCTAAAATTCGAGCTTCTGATCCAACAGGCTGACCAAAACTGTTTCTGCATACTTTGACACGCTCGACTGGATCTAACTCGTATAACTCTCTAAGTATCGTACGTCCTCGACCTCTACGCGTCCCACCATTTTCAGCTACAAATGGTATATTATAATATAAGAATTTGAAAAATAAATCAATTATAAGTCAACACGCATGGAATTAATGTAAGTTACTTTGAACTTCCGTAGGATCCTCGTGTGTAATCGGAATATTCGAAGATCCAATTGCTGTCGTTGTTCAGTACTATTTGTTTCTGTCGAGTTTGGATGATTTTGAACAATGCTTTCCCTTATAATTTTTATTCTAGGCATTTTATCTGCAATACACATAAAATGTAATTAAACTTAATAACTAATTACAACAATAACAGCACATATAATATAGTTAAGTTATATAATAAGGCCAAGATTTAATACTAATGTAAGTTACATATAATTAATCAATCGTAAAATCTTACTACATCATTATTCGTAAATATCTTCATCCATATCCTGACGAACCCATTGAAATTGTGCACTAGTACTAGGGATATTATCGTTTAAGTTTTGTTCTGGAAATGACAAAGTTTCTGATCTGTCGTCGATGTTATCTCTACTTCCACTGCCCATGTCAAACAGGTCTCTAGGAATATTAATTCAAGGTAAATAAAATTAATAAAATTATATAAATTATATAAATTATATAAATTTAAGGTAAATAAAATTAATATCGGAATATTAATTCAAGGTAAATAAAATTAATAAAATTATATAAATTATATAAATTTAAGGTAAATAAAATTAATATCGGAATATTAATTCAAGGTAAATAAAATTAATAAAATTATATAAATTATATAAATTTAAGGTAAAATTTAAGGTAAATAAAATTAATATCGGAATATTAAGGTAAAAGCCATTAATTTGGATATTAAACAAAAATCATTCAAACTTTATTTATCATTCAAAATATACGAATACATGCGAAATTTTGAATACAATAATATTAGATTAGAGATATGTACCTTATAATCGAGATTGAATTTTCATATACGGTTACATTTGTTATCATTGTTAGAGATTAGAGATATGTATTAGTTCAATAAAAAAGTATCGTGTCAGCTTTTCATCTCTCATTTAACAACAATTAATCGCATTTCGTGCTAAAGTATTTAATTTCAAAAAGTTTAGTAATTTCAAAATAGAACAAAGTTTAGTAATATATGTGGATAAATTTTTTTTCAAATTTGAGTACTTCTAAGTATTCAAAAGGATGAAAACCCAAATCTAAACATTTTGGACCAAAAGAAAAAATTTATTGTGGAATTCATTTTCCTAGTTAATAGAAAGTTACGAGCTCAGGGCATGGGCTGATTTGATTTAAAACAGAAATAATTTTACCAAATTTTACACATTTTGGTAACAAAAACTTTATTCACAAAACTCAACAAGAATGACAGCAATTTGATACAACATGCAGTCATTTGGATTCTCTTGAAATAAGCCATTACCTATAAGCTCAACTGTGTCATTACATAACAATGTTAAAAACACTCATACTTTACAATGAACCACTAGCAATGGCTACTGCTATCAACAAACAAGGCTAATCTTTTTTTTAACAGTAGACCGTATTTTTTTAACAACCACTTGCCTAAAGCTTCATGTTTTTTTAAAAACCACATCCCCTCAATTTGCAACTTTTATCATAAAGCAAAGCAAAAATTTATCATAAAATGATGCTCAAATTATGCAAGTTATGAAAAACGATATTGCATAATGTAAGAACAAAAAGCAGAAAATTGATATTATACCTGATAACTTGTTATTAGAATCTAACCGCAGCTTCGAAAGTGGTCAAGTTTTCAATATTTGATGGGCTTTCACCTAGAAATATAAATAAATTGGTCAAAATAGCTCCATTCCATTGCTTTCTGTCCAACCTAATTCTAAGCTTATTCTGACTAAATTTTAACAACACTAAATTCAAATGGAGGAAAAAATGCAAACATGTGAAAAGGCAGACACCAAGTTTTCTTGCTAACTTGACTTCAAATCCTTTTATTTTCAACTGTGTAACATATGTCCTAATGCGGTACTTTTGATTTTTAAGAATTGCTGGTGTGCCCACATGAGCGGGAGCTCATTGGTGTGTTCAAATTTTAGACCAGAAACAGTCTGTTATGATTTGATTAGAACAATGCATCATAATAATATACATAACACACATCTGGGGAGCAACATCCAGTTCATATCAAATTTTTTCTTTTCACTAAAATTAAAAATCCCATTGGCTTCCTGTAGGCTCTGTAGTGGCTGGCCAATTCGCCTTCAATCGTTCTCCCCACTTACAAGCTACCCCATTTCTTCCAGCATGCAAAATCTAAATGCAAAATCATTTTTTACGGATGCAAAATCTAAATGCAAAATCAATTTTTACGGATGGAAAATCATTTTTTACGGATACATAGCTTATCTGTTACATAATGCACACTTTAAAAGTAACTAAATTAAATTACAACAATTTAAAATATCGTAATTGGGGCAGGAAGAACAAGAAGCAAGCACGGACGGTTATTTTGCAGTAGAAGAATCATGTTGAGAAAACTTACCGATTGTTGCGGCAGAGGAGACCGACGGAGGAGAACCACGGAGGGAGACGGTGATATGGCAGAGGAAACGGCAACATTGCAAGAGGTCGGCTTTGGGGAAATCTGGCTTAGGGGAAATTTAGGGATTTGGGGGAGAATGGGATTTTGGGGGATAAGTCACGATTGGGGCTCTAAGTTTCGGTAAAATGTATGGGAAAAAAACGATGACGTTTTTCTATGAAATTGAAATCATTTGCGGCGCTTAACAATAAGCGCCACTAATATCAATACAAACGCAGCCGTTTAACCCACTTTAGAGTAAAACTTGTGGCGCTTAGAGTAAAAACGCCACTAATAACACAGACAAAACGGCATCGTCATAAGATAACATTAAACATTTTTGCGTCCACTAATAAAAATAGGAAACGACGCCGTTTCCTCAGCTCGTAAACAATATTTGTGGCGCTTTTAAAATGCGCCACTAAAAGAAAACAACAAAACGGCACCGTCTTCGTTATAGTTAAAGGAAATTTGTGGCGTTTCTTCGTGAAACGCCGGTAATATATCACCTTTTGCGGCGATTTTCAAATGCGCCACTAATATCAAGGACAAAACGGCACCGTTATAAGATAACATTAAACATTTTTGTGGCGCTTTAGCTAAAGCGCCACTAATAAAAATAGGAAACGACGCCGTTTCCTCAGCTCGTAAACAATATTTGTGGCGCTTTTAAAATGCGCCACTAAAAGAAAACAACAAAACGGCACCGTCTTCGTTACAGTTAAAGGAAATTTCTGGCGTTTCTTCGTAAAACGCCGGTAATATATCACCTTTTGCGGCGATTTTCAACTGCACCACTAATAACAAGGACAAAACGGCACCGTTATAAGATAACATTAAACATTGTTGCGGCGCTTTAGCTAAAGCGCCACTAATAAAAATAGGAAACGACGTCGTTTCCTCAGCTCGTGATTTGCGAATTTGTGGCGTTTTTATAATGCGCCACTAAAAGAAAACAACAAAACGGCACCGTCTTTGTCACAGTTAAAGGCAATTTGTGGCGTTTCTTCGTAAAACGCAGGTAATATATCACTTTTAGCGGCGTTTTTTAAATGCGCCACTAAAAGAAAACAACAAAACGGCACCGTCTTTGTCACAGTTAAAGGAAATTTGCGGCGTTTCTTTACAAAATGCCGGTAATATATGACCTTTAGCGGCGTTTTTTCTGAAGCGCCGCTAATGCCTTCTCCAAGATTGAATTCAATTTGATCCAAAATTAAAACAAAATTTATAAAATGAAATTATTAATTAATAAAAATTGGGAGAATAATGCATTTTTTTAAAAAAATTTACATCAATATATTTTTATATTGAATAAATATAAATATTTATGTATGCAATATATAAATGAAAAATGATGTTAATTAATATATCAATATTAATTGTGTTAATATTTTACAATATTTAGATTAAACTAAAGTTCATGTATACAATTGAACATTAAACTGTTCTTCATGTACGCTTTTGGGATTTAACCCATTTTGATATATATATTTTTTGAATTAATATTTTATATTTATCTTATTTACATTTATATTCTAAAAATCTAACCCCTAAACCCAACAAACCAAACCCCAAAATCCGACCGTCAATATATATACCATAAACCTTAAATCTTAAATCTTAAACCCCAAACCTAAAACACTAAACTCTAAACTCTAAACTGTAAACCCTAAACCATAAACCTAAACCATATTTTTGGGAATTCGTGTGGCCAGTGTTAGTGTAGTACAAGACATATATTTTATATTATTATATTATATATATGGCTATAGTACAAAATCGCATGAATCCGAGTAAAAACCAAATGTTCTTCAATTTCCAAACTAAAACCCTAGCTAAAACCCTAAACTCAAACCTTAAACCCCAAACTCAATCTCTAACACATAAACACTTAACCCAAATTAATAAACAGTATATCATAAATCCTAACCCTAAACAGTAGATATTAAATCTTAAATTTTAAACCTAAAATAAAATGATGGATTTTGCTCAACACTTATTTGATGCGTTGAAACCCTAACCGTAACCCCTAAATCCCCTAAATCCCCTAACCCCTAACCCCTAAAGCATGACACATAACCCATAAACTTTAAATCCCAAACCCTAAATCCATACCCAAGACTACTCCTTAAACTCTAAATCGTATACTATAGAGATAATTAATTCAATATTTTAAAATTAATACTATGATCTTTTACAATTATATAAGAAATTATTTAATATATAATCTAAAAAATCCAATAATGTATCCAAAAAACTTTAAAATTATTTTAAATAATAGTATTTTAATTTTTCCATTTTTTAACGAATTTTTTAAAATATTTTAAACCCCTGAGCATTAGCGGCGCTTCCCAAAAAACGCCGCTAAATCCCCAAAAAGCTCCAAAAACGGCACCGTTCGGCTTAGTTTTCTTGCGGCGCTTCTCCAAAAACGCCGCTAAAGGAAGCATTAGCGGCGCTTCATTTGAAAACGCCGCTAAAGCCACTAAAAGTTAAGAAAACGGTGCCGTTTGGCAACCCCAACCATTAGCGGCGCTTCACTAAAAACGCCGCTAAGGCCTCAAAAGATATGAAAACGGTGCCGTTGGACATATGTTTTTTGCGGCGCTTCTCCAAAAACGCCGCTAAAGCCATGAACATTAGCGGCGCTATCGTAAAAGCGCCGCTAATTCCACGAAAGCTTGGAAAACGGCACAGTTTGGCTTAGGTTTTTTAGCGGCGCTTTTCCAAAAACGCCGCTAAATCCCAAAATCTACGGAAACGGCACCGTTTGTCTTAGGAAAATTAGTGGCGCTTGATTAAAAACGTCGCTAAATCCCCAAAAACTTAGAAACGGCGTCGTTTGTCTTTGGTTTTTGCGGCGCTTTCAGTAAAACGCCGCTAATGCTTATTTTCAGCGGCGTTTTTCGTTTTGCGCCGCTAATGATCTAACTTTAGCGGCGTTTTTCATCTAAACGCCGCTAAAACCGCCGCTAAAAGCCTATATTGGTGTAGTGAATGCGTATTTGCGGCGTTTTTATGAAAAACGCCGCTATTGCTTACCTTTTGCGGCGTTTTTCTCATAAACGCCGCTAATGATTGACTTTTTCTTACAATTGTATATTTAATTATTATATAATTCATATCAAATTTAAATAAATAAATTTTGAAAATTTAAGTAATATTTAAAAGAATTAGATAAATTTTAAAATTTTTATATAATTTTTTATGTAAGAAAACAAAAACAAAAACAAAAAATTTAAAATATGAAAAAAAAACTTTAAAAAACTATATTAATGATAATTTTAATAAATTAAAATTCATATTATCTCTTTTATTGTCAATCTGTTACATTAATTTATTTATTTATCAATTTTTTCAAAAATCTAATATTTAAATATATCAAATGATTTAAACCATTTAATCTAAATTTAGATTAAATATTTTTAAATATAAAAACATTAATTAATTGTATAAAATTTCATCATTTAACAAATCTAAAGTAAACCTTAAATCCTAAACCATTTAATATGTATAAAATTGATCTATTATCTCTTATATAATTTAAACTATAATCATAATTTTAATATATTAAAATTAATATTATCTCTTTTACAATTATATAAGAAATTATTTAATATATAAATTAAAAAATACCAATTAATCTAAACCCTTAACCCCTATCTCCTAAACCCTGAATCATAAAACATAACCCCTAAACCCCTAACCCCTCTTTTACAATTATATAAAAACTTAATTAATATATGAATTAAAAAAATACTAATTAATCTAAACCTTAAACCCTAACCCGACCCTAAATCTTTAAACCCTAAATCACTAACTCTTAACCTCTAACCTTTAACCCCTAACCCCTAACCCCTAGCTACTAACCCCTAAATCTTATTTAATATATAAATTAAAAAAACACTAATTAATCTAGACCCTAAACCTTAACCCAAATCCTTAACCCCTAACCCCTACACCTTATTCAATATAAATTAGAACATACTAATTAATCTAAACCCTAAACCCTAACCTGACACTAAATTCATAAACCTTAAAATACTAACTCTTAATCTCTAACCCCTAACCCCTAAATTACAACCCTTAAACCAGAATCCCTAATCCATAATACCTAATTCCATAATCTAGAAACCTTAAAATTGTAACTCCTAAACCGGCCTTAAATCCTAAATTAACCATATACCCTAAACCATATATATATTAAACCCTAAACTATAATGTTAATTAATTAAATATTTTAAAATTAATATTATCGTCTCTTTTACAATTTAAGTTTTATGATATTTTATTTTACTCATAATTTAATATATTTTTCTAGTAAAGTAGTTTAAATAAACTGTGATTGAAAAATAATAATAAATAGTTAGGAGTTAGGACTTCTCTTTAATAAAAAAATTTTGTATTAAAAAATATTATTTGTTATCATTTAAATGTAAATTTGACCAATATATAATAAATACAACGAAATATCTATTTTTTTAACTTATAATAAAAAAATATAATTGAAACATTACTTGAGAATATATCAAAGAATGAGATAATTGAGAATATATCAAAAGCGGGCATTAGCGGCGCTTTTTCAAAAATGCCACTAAAGGCCCAAGCATTAGCGGCATTAGCGGCGCTTATTCAAAAACGCCGCTAAAGGCCCGAGCATTAGCGGCGCTTCTTCACAAAGCCGCTAAAGGCCCGAGCATTAGCGGCGCTTATTCAAAAACGCCGTTAAAGGCCCGAGAATTAGCGGCGCTTTTTCAAAAACGCCGCTAAAGGCCCCTAAAACTCAGAAAACGACGTCGTTTGGCTTAGGTTTTTTGCGGCACTTTTTGGAAAACGCCGGTAATGCTTATTTTTAGCGGCGTTTTCCAACAAGCGCCGCTAATGCTCGACCTTTAGCAGCGTTTTTATAAAAGCGCCGCTAATGCTTGATTTTTAGTGGCGTTTTTTATCCAAACGCCGCTAAAAACGCCGCTAAAAGCCTATTTTGGTGTAGTGTGGCTACTCAGGCTTTGGGAGTTCAATCTTTGGGAAGGATGACATCTTAGGCAACTCCGATTTAGGAATCTTTGATACAGATGTCTCCAAAAGACGTCGGGCACTAACCAAAATCGTATTGCTGCTCATCAACGACAAAGTGATGAATAAAAACAGTAGAACAAATAAAGGAAAACGAGGGTGAGCCATGGTTAAGAAAATCATATACGAGATAACAACGAGTTCTTCAAAATGAACACTTGAAGTGTGCTTGTTTATGCAATTTGCTAATGGCCCTTTCATAGGTATTGGGAAGTGAAGAACAGAAAATTTGAAGGTGTTTGGTGAGAAATTCTACATTTTGTTAGCTCAACTTCTCACCTATTCTTTATTGAAAATTATTACATATGATATGTATGATGACACGTACTACCAATATAAATAATTAATTATAAAGTAAATTTATTAATTGAACAATCAATTGACATGCTCATATTATCAAAGCAACAAATGTTATAGAAAATTTAGTATTCAAATATTATAGCAAAATATTTTACTGGGGTTAAGGGGCAAAATAAAGAAATGAAATTGCAACAAATGTTTTCAAAATAAAGAATTTGAGTTCATACTTGGTGGGAAAGGTTGAAGTTTCGAATCTTGAAGGTTCGGATTTGAGTTTTACCATCTCCAATTATAATGTATGAGTTTTTTCTCATTTTGTGTGTAAGTTTTGTCCAATTCTTTCTAGATTAGTCCGACTTTTATTTAGTTCTTCGTCAACGGTGGATTGCATTAGTTGAATTCTTCATTGTAATCGATGGAACATATATATATGTATGTATAGTTGTGTTACACTTTTAATTTGTATTTGTATTATCTTTATAGTAACGAATTTTTTTAAAATAGGGTTAAGCAAAAACTATTCGAAATATTTCAATTCATATTTTCACTAAAATAGGATTGAAAGGGAAATTTTAGAATACAAAATTTTTTTAGGAAAAAATTATTAGCTTGGAAGGATCAACTAGAGATCGCGGAAGTTGAATTGGCCTTTGAGATGTTGTGGTGAAAGTAATAGAAATTGTGCAACAAAGAACACAATGATTTATAGTGATTCGACCCCAATTGCCTACTCTACTACCTTAGTTTATCACAATTAAAGATTTCCCTAAATTCACTAATTTGGTAACCTTTGAGGGCAATGTTTAAACTTACAATTCTCTTAAGATTTATGCCCCAAAATCTTAAGATTGCACTCCCTTAAGGCTTCTACCCAAATCTTAAGAATTAACCCTCTCTCAAAGTGAACAAATAAGCAAACTAAGAAGTAATTCTTACAAGATTAGAATGTTTGTCAATTAAGCACTACTACAAAGAAAAACACTTGAGTTAAATGAATACAATGAAAGCTCATAAATGTTTACAAGAAAATGTATGAAAGAATTAAACTCTTAGGCTATTTTGATTGATATTTAAGCTTTTCACATGTCTCTTATTTTGTAGGACCTTTCATTGTTAAAATCCAAAGAAAATTCTCCAAGCTTTTCAAAGCTTTCGGCCACAAATTGGTAGGTGAATTCAATCCATTTTCTTGTATTTTTTTTATAAATTTGAGGTTATGGGAGTTTGATTTAGTTAACCCATGTACTAATTTATAAGACTGCTAAAGTTTTGAAAGTTACCATTGTTGAGAATTAGTTTAAATTGGTGTGAATTTGTTAGAAATTAAGCTTAGATTAAGAAAATGACTAAATTGTAAAGTTTAATTGTTAGTTTCGTACATTAGGGACCAAATTGAATAAAATACGAAACCATCATAAAATGTTGGTAGGGGGTAGAAAATAGAATCTGATATAGATAAAATTATTTAATAAACTCGAATTATGAGAGCAAAAACCAAAGATGAGATGACCACTCCTTCTCATTCTTTATTTTCTTTTATTCTTTTATTTATCACAATCCTTAATTACCTAAATTAATGGCCATGATTTATTCATTAAAGTATTAATGCTAATCAATAGCTAGAAACATGGCTATCCACTTTACTTTGTAATGTAAATTTTTAGTTACACTTCAACTCGACTCACTAAAATTAATCAGAATTAAAGTCACATGTAATGAATTTTTTTGGTTAAATTTTACTATTAGTACATATATTATGTGTAAGTTGTGGATTTAGTTTCTATATTTTAATTTGGTCATTTTTAGTCTATGTACTTTTAGAATTTTAAAATTTTAGTCTTGACCAAATGAAAGCTATAAAATTCCTGAAGTTAAGTTATGCCATGTCAGTTTGTTGTTTTCATATATTGCTCACAAAAAAAAACCAACTAATAGATTTAATGATGGTCATTTGCATTGAGATTAAAATTTCGAAATCCGAAAAATATAATGGCTAAAAATGATTCAGTTGAAGAATATGGAGCAAATCTACAACTTTACGCATAATACATGACTAATTCTAGAATTTAACCAAATAAATTTAGCTACTATTGTACGGTCAACACTAAAATTTTAAAATTTGAAAAGTATGAGTAACATTGACCAATTCGAGAAGTATACATGGACTGAAATTGACTAAATTAAAGTATAAGTACTAAATCCACAACTTATGCAAAGTACAGGGTCTAATAATAGAATTTGACCAATTTTTTATAAAGTAACTTTACTTTGTAAAGTGAATTTTTAGTTACGGTGATGTCTTTTCTTTGTAAGAATTGGGTTGTAGTTGGGTCAAACCCCCTTAATTTACCCGTATATGTCTTTTTTTATCTTGGTAAATCTATCAATTTATTTAGATGATTCAACAATACTCACAACATACCAAATGACAAATAAGAAAACCAAACATATAACTATAAATTTATTTAGAAAGTATACATGAAATATATAGATGACAACAATAACATCACTCAAGCAAACATTTATGATAACATGGTCTACAAGTGAATCATGAAATGAACTCAAATCTGCTGGTCAAGACACTCCCATAAAAAAGAATATCTAAAAATCATATGTTGAATATTGAGGAAAAACAAAAGTAGTATCATGATTCAAGGTTCTAGCATGGTAGGCAATTAGGCAACTCAAGACTATTGGCCGATTATGGTTTTGTTAACTCGAGAATTTTTGGTAATTTGGGAACTTTGGTTAATTCTGGTTCCGGTAAATCAGGTTTTTTCAATTTGGGAGTTTTGGGTAATTCTGGTTTCAACACCTTAGGAATTTTAGGTAATTCAGGCTTTGGTAATTCAAGAGCTTTGGGTAATTTTGGCTTGGGCACTTCAGGAACTCTAGGCAATTCAGGCATTGGTAACTTAGGAACTTTTGGTGATTCATGTTTTGGCAACTCAGGAGCTTTGGGTAATTTTGACTTGGGCACCTCAGGAACTTTAGGCAATTCAGGCTTTGGTAACTCAAGAAATTTTGATAATTCGGGTTTTGGCAACTCAGGAGCTTTAGGCAATTCTGGCTTGGACACCTCATGAACTTTAGGCAATTCTGGCTTTGGTAACTCAAGAACTTTTAGTAATTCAGGTTTTGGCAACTCAGGAGTTTTAGATAATTCTGGCTTTGCTAACTCAAGAGCTTTTGGTAATTCAAGTTTTGGCAACTCGGGAACTTTGGGTAATTCTAGCTTGGGCACCTTGGGAAACTTTAGGCAATTCTTGCTTTGGTAACTCAAGAACTTTTGGTAATTCAGGTTTTAGTAGCTCAGGAGTTTTAGGTAATTCTGGTTTGGGCACCTTTGGAACTCTAGGTAATTCTTGCTTTGGTAACTCTGAAACTTTGACTTCATCAGGTTTTTGCAACTTAGGTAACTTGGGAGCTTTTGGAAATTCTGGCTTTGGAAACTTTGGCACTTTAGGCAACTCAGGTTTTGGCAACTCCGGAACTTTAGGCAATTCAGGTCTTGACAACTCTGGCATTTTAGGTATTTCAGGTTTTGAGATTTCTGGCAACTTAGGCTTTGAGAGTTCAACCTTTGGGAATGACAATATCTTAGGCAACTATGGTTTAGGAATCTCTGGCACAAATGTCTCTAAAAGACGTCGGGCACCAACCAAGACTATGTTGCTGGTCATCAATGATATAGTGATGAGTAAAACGATAGCTAAAAGAAAGGGAATTGATGGGAAGCCATGGTTAAAAAAACCAGAAGCTAGATACCAAGAAGTGCTTCAAAATGAATATTTGATGTGTGCTTGGTTATGCAATTGCATGAGCTGATGACCCTTTTATAGGTATTGGGAAGTGAAGATTTTGTGATGAGAAATTTAGATTTTGTTAGGTCAACTTCTCACCTATTTATTACTCAAAACTATATCAGACTATGAGATATATGATGATGATTCTCAAACATATATAATTTGTTGTCACCAATTCAACTAAGTTGTCATCAACTCAACGCCTTTGGTCTTTTTTATGAGTTGAATAATCGATTAATTTGTTCATATTATCATAATAAAATTAAACAAATTGGATTTAGTCTATTTTGGATTTCTATCTTAATGGCTCTTCAACAAAACATAATAATATTTGTTAATTTTGGATACGATATAATGATAAAAAACAATATAAATTAATTTAAAAATATTATATAATATATGGACGTGATAAAATTTATATAATACTTTAAATATAATCAAAATATAAAAAATTAACGATATAAATATACAAATTATAAAATAGAACATGCCACCCAGAGTGTGTGTTTTTCTTTTTGGTTTGTTGAACTACTAATTGGATTTTGCAACTGTGGTTATTTGTTTATGCTTGTTGTTACGGTGAGCGAAACTCAATTCGATTTGAAAAAATTGAACAAAAAATTGAATTTTGAGTTAATCGAATTGAGTTATTCAATTTTTCTTGAGTCAACTCGAATGAGTAATTCGAGTTTCGAGTTCGAATCAAGTTGAATTTTACAATTCAAATAACAGATTGGTGTAAATATGCCTTTAATCCTTGTCAATTTTAAAAATGAATAATTTTGTCCCTCTCTTAACAAAAAATACAAAATAATTTTTAAAAATTCTAAAATTTATATATTTTCTAAAAGAATATAATTTTTTTAAAAAAATTCTAAAGAATATATAAAGAAAATTAAAATTTTAAAAATTTTCTAAAACAATAATTTTGGGACCTAAATAAGTTAATTAATTATTCAAATGTATTGTATCTTTTCTTTTTCTTATTTTGCTTTGAAAACTTTATATCTTTTTTAAAAGCATATAAAATTCTTTTAAAAAATTCTAAAGAATATATAAAGAAAATTAAAATTTTAAAAATTTTCTAAAATAATAATTTTGGGACCTTAATAAGTTAATTAATTATTCAAATGTATTGTATCTTTTTTTTTTCTTATTTTGCTTTGAAAAATTTTTCAGATATATATTGTGTAATAGGCCAATTTAGCCCGGGCTCACAAAAAAATAATAAACCCAAAATAATAAAACAAAGTCCAAGTACAGTACAAAATTATATCATTTGGCCCGATCGGAATGACCCATTACTTGAAAAGGTTGAAGGTCTATCTACAAGCTTATGGAAACATAATCTTCAAGGATATGCAATCTTACATATGATATGCAATCTTAGATATGATTTATGCAATCTTAGATATGATATACAATCTTAGAAGATATGATTTTGTAATCTTAGAGATTTAATTTGTAGATACCCTTTAATCTTAGCCGTTGATGTAATTGATCTATACCGTTAGATTTGGGGAGGCTCAACTATAAATAGAGGCCTATCTCTTCATTGTAAAGGACTTGAGTTGAGAGTAATAATAATTCTTAAAAATATTCACTAAAATTTCTCTCTCTCTTGCGTTCTTATTTTCTGTGGCTTGTTCTTATTTTGTTGATTTGTTTATAATTTATTTATTGATTTGTATATTGTTGATTTCAAATCTTTTTTTCCCTTATTATTCATTTTCAAATTCATTATTTTCAAATTTGTTTACATTTTATTTTGCCTTATATATTTTTTTTACTCTTTATTTTAAATCCATTGGTCTTTTATCATTGATGCTATTTAATCCTCTATTTGTTATTTTAGTTTTTTTATTAAATTAATTATTTTAATATTATTAATACTATTATGTGGCATCATTAATCTTGTATCATTATTATTTACTTTTTATGCCTTTAAATTTCAAATTTTGTTATATATATATATGCATGTATACATACATACGTTTTATAATATATACATATACATACACATTTTTTAATTTTTATAAATATATATACACATGCTTTTATATATTTTCTATGTTTCATAATTTTATATACATACTTATATTTTTTTACATATTAAAATATGTATATTTATATATATATGTTTTTTTTTATAATTCACATACATATATATTTTTCTTATATGTACATATATATATTTTTATATTTTATAATTTTTATCTATTTTCTTTGTTATTATTATTGCTTTACTTGATGTTTATTTATTTATTTATTCACATGACCATTATTATCATTATTATATTCTTTAAATGTTTCAGTTTTATTTGTTTATTTACTTGATAGTGTGTATACATGATTGATTTTTTTTATTATTTATCTTTTCATTATTATTATTATTATTATTATTGTTCTTGATCATGCTATTTATATTTACATTATCACAATTGTTACTCCATTATATAAAATTTACCCAAATTCGTATAAAGAGAAAATTTTGAAAAATAAAGGCAATACTAGGTATTTGGAATCTTCGAGAAGGATTGAGCCCTAACGTATTGCGTTCCAACTCTTTCGTTGAATATGAATAATCGAGAATGCTCTTTAATCAAAACATAAATAAAAAGCTCATTATCGAGAATTCAATATGTTGTGTCCTAACGCATTGGATATGACACGTTGTTTTCTCGAGATGAGGATTTTTTTCTTAAAATAATAAAGGTAATATTCAATATTTAGAATTTTGAGAAATTGTGCCCTAACGTATTGGGCTATGATTTCTTCATTTGACTTAAACAATTGAATATCCTTTTAAATTTTATTGCACGAGTTTTTTTGGACAAGCTCGTTTTTGAGGAAGTGAAATATCATGCCCTAACTCATTGGGTGTGACATTTTCTCTTTTCGAAATGAGAAGGTCTTATCGAGTAACTTGTTTTATATAAGTTTTTTTAAAAAAAAAACAAAAGATCGTATTTTAAATCTCTTCAAAGTTTTTAATTTTCGACATTAAGACATTAATTAATTAACTAGATACCAATTTTTAGGCGTTATGAGGGTGCTAATCCTTCCTCGTACGTAACCGACTCCCGAATCCATTTTTCTGAATTTCGTGAACCAAAATCGTTGTTTTAATAAAGTCAAATTGCTTATTAAAAATAACCACTTTTTGAGGTGACCCGATCACACCTAAATAAAAAGGATCGGTGGCGACTCCCATTTTCATTTTTTTTCAAAATCCAAGTCGACCCCGTTTTTTAAAATAAAAATAGTTTTGACAGCTTGGTGATTCCACTGGGGAAAAACACGAGAGTCAAGCCACAAGTTGATTACTTTTTGTCTTTTTGTCGAAAATCAAAAACTTGGTTTAAATATATGATCCTTTCGTTGCATTTTCATTCGTCTTTATTACGATTTTTATCATTGTGATTTATAATCGCTGTGTTAGTTTAAGTTTGGATATATTTCTGCGCATTGCATTGGATGACCACTCGGTCATACCCTTTTAAGTGGGAGTGAGAAATTACGCCTTCATGAGGTCTTCACCTCCACATGGGATAGTGGATCACTTTCGGGATACATCTGTACCTATGTCTTCGTGAAATTTTTATCTCCGCATGGCCACAGGGAAATGTATTCCCCTGAACCGAACTTGGTCCGTATGAACCTATAATGAGTGAGGATCGAGGAATCTGCTGGTTCAAGAACCTTTGCCCTAGAAGCCAAACCACATATAGTGAACTTTAGGAACTTGCCCTAGATAGAACTATGCCAAACCTCTAGAGGTCACCCGAGTAGGTACTCTATTTATTCTCTTGTTTGCTTTTAATTTGTACTAACTTGTTTATGTTTTGTTTTATTATTGCATTGCATTTGCATATTAGAAAAGAGGTGTTGATTCAAGTTTGATTACTAAATTAGAAAGCTTGTCATGGAAAACAAATTTCTTGATAAAGTGGACAATAATACAGTTGCCCGAATATATTCTGAGAAATACAAGAAGGGTGATCGAAGAGTTCATGACTTTACTTCGTGGTCTGAGGATTCAAGATGATTATCTAAGAGCCTTCGACCTTCCAACTTCCTTAAAGAAGCTGATAAGCATTATGAGGATAGACAGACAATGGATCGCGACCAAGATCAAGCAAAAGGGGCTAGTAATGGCATCCATTGGAAATTTGCGAGATTTATCTTTAACATACGGATGAAGAAAAGGATCGATGTTATCTCTTGGAATATGAAGGCGAAGCTGTACATGCATTCGTTTTATGTAAAGAAGTTTGTTTTCTAGTGAAGTTTTCTAAATATAATTAAATCAAAATCAATATCTCTTTAGGCATTCATTTCATGCATTTGCATTACATGACATCATATGCATTAAAGATTATTAAAAAGCCCTAATTGGTTAAAATTATTCTTCAGCTAATTTGGAAAACCAATCAACCAAGCACCCTTACGGTACCCGTACAAAATCAAGAAACATGGATCAAAGATTAGAAAAGCTCGAATAGTACTAGAAGGAAATGCAAGACCGATTTCAACTACAAGTGCAGGAGCGGTTAGACAAAATTCAACAGGATATGTCAAAGAAGATGTTGGAAGCCCAAAAGGATATGATGGCTAAGTTGACCCAACTATTGACTTGGGGAGGTGATAAGGGAAAGGGCCCTATGGCTAATGTTGAAGAAGAAAATGATGATGAACTTCTCTATCCTCCAGGCTTTACTCCTCCACATGTACAGACCTAGGCTGAAATATATCCGCGCAAATCTTCTGTCACAATCGAGCCTCAATAGTTTTAGGCCGGTGCCCCAATGCCAACGAACTTTCAAGCCAGATCAAGCTCTAACCTCGAAAACAACCTTGTTAATCCTGCCATTCCTGACTTCGATGAAGTGGCTGAAAAAGAAAATAAAGGAAGAATTGCCAAAATAGCTAGAGGAAAGGTACAAATGGCTCGAAAAAAATTTTAAGGCAATGAAAGTTACTGAAAACTATCGTGGGATTGATGCTAAACATTTGAGCTTAGTCCTAGATTTGGTACTCCCTCACAAGTTTAAAATGCTAGAATTCGAAAAGTACAATGGGACCAGTTGCCCTGAAGCTCATATCACCATATTTTACAGGCGGATGGCTGGGTATGTTAACAATGACTAGTTACTAATTCATTGCTTCCAAGATAGCCTCGCAGGGGGCAGCATCTAAATGGTACAATCAATTGAGCCGTACCATGATAGGTTTATGGAGGGATTTAGCACAAGCATTCATGAAACAGTACAGTCATGTAACAGACATGGTTCCTAATAGAATCACCCTTCAAAATATGGAAAAGAAGTCGAACGAGAGCTTTAGGCAATATGCACAAAGGTGGAAGGAAGTTGACGTTCAAGTTTAGCCGTCACTATTGGAAAAAGAAACAATAATGCTCTTTATCAACACGTTGAAAGCCCCGTTCATCACACACATGTTGGGAAATGCCACAAAAAGTTTTTCAAATATAATTATGAATGGCGAAATAATTAAGCATGCCATCAGAAGTGGAAGAATAGATAGAGGAGAGAGTAACAAGAAGTCAGCCTCAGGGAGAAAAGAAAATGAGGTGAATAACACAGGTTACTCAAGATCAGTTACTGTAAGTCAACCAGGAAAGGTGGTTTGTAATCAACAAAATTCATCAAGGCAAGATTCCAGCATGAAGACAGAGAAGTTCCAGTTTACACCAATCTCAATAGTGTATGGGGAACTGTATCAAAATTTATTTGATGTACATGTTGTTCCCCTTTTCATGTGAAGCCTCTACAACCTCCGTATCCCAAATGGTATGATGCAAACACACAATGTGACTACCATGTGGGAATTACGGGGCACTCAACAGAGAATTGCACTACATTCAAAAAGCTAGTTGAAAGACTCATCAACATGGGTGTTGTCAAGTTTGATGAATCATCTAGTGCAGAAAGTCCACTACCCAATCATGATTGATAATGGATTGAATGCAATGTATGAAGAAGTGGTGGGAAACGTTCACAGCAATGCCATATATGAAGACACACTTGAAAAGGGACCTTGTTAGATATCCATCCTTATAAACTTGAGAGTGTTCTAAATGATTGGATTGTAGAAGAAATCTCTGTAGCATTTAGAACTTACTTAGAGTAATGTTCAGAACACACTTGTTGCTTTTAGCCTAGAGGCAATAAGAATTCCTTTATGAAATAGGCTCATGTCTGAACATCGTTATTCTTTACATTCATTTTTGAGCCAATATTCTTTCATTCTTTTCGAATAATTATTCTTTCATTCTTTTGGATTTTCTTCCACATTATTCCTTTATTCATTCATAATCACATTGTACAAATAATTATTCATAAATTCATACATTCTTTTATTTCTTTGGTACTTACTTTAGGTCCCTAGATATCAATGACATGAGTGATGCTGCTACAGACTCAGAATTTTATTTTGAGCGAGGCATATGTTTAGAGGGATCTCATGACTTTGAAATTGACATAGATTGTAGCCTATCTCCGGACTTGTTGAGGATGGTAGAGCAGGAAGGAAATTTTACCTCCTGATGAGACAATGGAGATTGTGACCTTAAGGGAACATGCATAATCGAAGAAGCAAAGTAAGACCTTGTTAAGATTGCCTCAAGAATTCAAAGATATTTTCACACGATCATATCAAGGTATGTCTGGCTTACTACAAACTATGGATGTTATTAAGGCTAAAAGGTCCATAAGTGTATCAGAAGGACACATACTAATGGTTTTACGATAGCCAAGTTAATCACGAGGTTTCAGTACTGCTGGTCCACCATAGAAGGGGATTACATCAGTTATATCGTAAATACCAATTTGAGGAAGATAAAATCTATTTTCCTATTCCATTTCTTCAAATTTTCTATATGTGGGGCATGGATGTGATGGAGCTTATCTCGTCAAAAGTTTTTAGTTAAGATCGATTCATCTTTGTGGTCGTCGATTATTTTACTAAGAGGGTGAAAATAGCTTCATATGCCAATGTTACAAGGTCAAAGTCATTAAATTTTAATTTGTTTTTAAAAAAAAGAGAGAGATTCGACGCAGATAAAGAATACAAAAAAGGACAATGTCAGAAGTTTGTAATCTATTCAAAGATCAGACATCATAGGCAACCAAAAAATAAAATAAAACAAGGATTGTGATTGAAACTTACAAGGACTGGCATGAGAAGTTACCATTCGCTCTTCTTGCTTACCGAACATCTATCCGAACTTCTACCGGGGCAACACCTTTTTCTTTGGTTTATGAGATGGAGGCAGTTTTACCCATTGAAGTTGAAATCCCTTCTCTCCGGGTATTAACTGAGTTAAAGTTGGATGAGGCCGACTGGATCCAATCTCGGTATGATCAGTTGAACCTGATAGAAGAGAAAAGACTAAAAGCTTGTTCGTCACGGTCAAATGTACCAGAAATGAATGATGCGAGCTTATAACAAGAAGGTTCGTCCCAGAGAATTTCATGAGGGGGACTTGGTGTTGAAAAAGATCCTCCCTTTACAAAAGGATTTTATAGGGAAATGAATGCCAAATTGGGAAGGACCTTATGTAGTAAAAAAAGCTTTTTTTCTGGAGGAGTTTTTGTTTTGAGTGAGATGAATGGTAAAAATTTACCGAATCCTGTAAATTCGGATTCAGTCAAGAAATATTTCACTTGAAGAAAAAAAAGGGATCAAAGTGAAAACCCGCAAAGGGCGCTTTGAATCATAAAAAAAGGAGAGGCCAAGGTGAAAACCCGCAAAGGGCGCCTTGAGACCAAATGAGATTTGAGTTGAAAACCCGAAAAGGGCGGCTCAAATATTGATCAGAATGGGACATGAAGTGATTAGAGCAGCTCAAATATTGATCTGATTGGGGCATGTGGTGATCTTGTTATACTTGAATTAGCATGAAAAGGTAGGCGACATCTTGGGGCATCGACAGAGTATTGTAGATCTCCTAAACACATGTCAAACTTAGAATGATCTTCAGAAAGTTTGTACAGAGAAGTTCAAGCTGCGATATCTGGGGCACCTAGTCTTCATATTATTTATATTGAATTTGTTGTTCTTGGAATACTTCATTATTTTCCAAGATATGTGTTCTCAAGTAATTTCTTTGTTATCTATCTTTACTATTTTTGATAATTTCGGATCCATGCTCTAAATCAATTCTATTCTTACCCATTGTTATGATCTCTTGCAAGCATGTTGCATTGGAATAATGATTAATAGACTAATAAAACTTTCACAAGGGAAGTTTTACATATTACTCTAGAAGTTTCTAAATAATACAGGAATCTGAAATAAGACTATTGTTTAGAACGCACCAAACTTAAAGGTTGGAAATTTGAGAAGGAAGAGTCTAAATTAAGTCTTTCTCTTTAGATTTTGTTGTCAAAAATATTGATTGAACAAAATGGCAAGATGTCAGGTTTGTGAAAAAGCTTAAATGAACAAGTAAGCAATGATCACCAAGTAATAGGAGGAGGTTTCCTTGGAGAAGAAAACTCTTCATTTGTGCATGAGCATTTGGTATGACACCCTAGGAATGGTGTAAGAGACCAAAGAGTTTCACATTCTGTATCCTTGAATTGTGATAGCAGTGGATTGAGAAAAGGCCAGATCTTTTTACCCTTGGGTTACAACGGGAGAAAGATGGTACAAATTTTGTATCCCAGTAGATCAAACTTGGAGGTTTACAGTGGGGGGCAATCAGATCAAGTGTTTCTTTGAAGATGCCAGCTGAGTAAAAAGGCGTTGTAGCACGTCAGTAACAAAACCTTAATAAACTTTGAGTAATGATAACCTAAGCGATAAAGAATGATCATTCTCGAAAAAATGACATTATACATTCATTCAAATGTCATTCATACATGTCTAGTTTGGAGCGTTTGATTCATTTTGATCATGTCATCCTAATCACTAGGCATAATTAGGTTCATAAAATGGATTATACAAGTCATGTTCCCCAGAGAACAGATCAGTGAAAACAGCAGATCTTGTCTTCCTATATTGGTAGCGAAGTAGATCGAAGATAACAGATCTTATCTTCTTGTATTGGCAGTAAAGTAGATCAAATATAGCAGATCTTGTCTTCTTATATTGGTAGCGAAGTAGATCAAAGATAACAGATCTTATCTTCTTGTATTGGCAGTGAAGTAGATCAAAGTTAACAGATCTTGACTTCCTGTACTGGCAGCGAAGTAGATCAAAGATAGCAGATCTTGTCTTCCTATATTGGTAGCCAAGTAGATCGAAGATAACAGATCTTGTCTTTCTGTATCGGCAGCGAAGTAGATCAAAGATAACATATCTAGGCTTCCTATATTGGTAGTGAAGTAGATCAAAGATCACGGATCTTGCCTTCCTGTATTGGCAGAGAAGTAGATCGAAAACAGTAGATCTTATCTTCCTTTATTGGCAGCGAAGTAGATCGAAGACAGAAGTAACCAATCCTATCTCCCTGAAGTTGCAGTAGAGCGAGTTAAAATCATAGATCTTATCCCTCTGAAGTTGCAGTAAAGCAGACCGCCTCCAGTCTCATCTCTCCGAGGTTGCAGTGGAGCAGATTGAATAAGCCAACCTTATCTCCCTGAGGTTGCAGTAGAACAGATTGAAGAAACTAATCCTATCTCCCTAAAGTAGCAGTGGAGTGGATCAGAATGATGGATCTCATATCTCTAAAGCTGTAGTAGAGCAGATCGCATCAGACTTATTTTTAAAGTTGCAGCGGAACAAGTTGAGGCTACAAGTCTTATCTTCCTGAAGTTGCAGTGGAGCAGACTAAAGATAGCAAATTTTGTTCTTTTGAGAAGCTACAAGGTACAAATCCTATCTCCCTGACGTTGCAGTGGAGTGGATTGAAGCATCAATTCATATACCTCTGAAGAGGCAGTGGACTGGAATAAGCTACTTGAAGAAGACGAGCACTCAAAGAAGTCAGAACCCAGCAAGACCGAGCAAAATTGGCCCTTTTATAGTCTTTGATCTATTCTCGTTACACGACAATTAGCAAAGAGGGGCAGCTGTAATAGGCCAATTTAGCCCGGGCTCACAAAAAAATATTAAACCCAAAATAATAAAACAAAGTCCAAGCCCAGTACAAAATTATATCAATTGGCCCGATCGGAATGACCCATTACTTGAAAAGGTTGAAGGTCCATCTACAAGCTTATGGAAACATAATCTTCAAGGATATGCAATCTTAGATATGATATGCAATCTTAGAAGATATGATTTGTAATATTAGAGATTTAATTTGTAGATACCCTTTAATCTTAGCCGTTGATGTAATTGATCTGTACCGTTGGATTTGGGGAGGTTCAACTATAAATAGAGGCCTATCCCTTCATTGTAAAGGACTTGAGTTGAGAGTAATAATAATTTTTAAAAGTATTCACTCAAATTTGTCTCTCTCTTGCGTTCTTATTTTCTGTGGCTTGTTCTTATTTTGTTGATTTGTGTATAATTTATTTATTGATTTGTATTTTGCTGATTTCAAATCTCTTTTCCCCTTATTATTCATTTTCAAATTCATTATTTTCAAATTTGTTTACATTTTATTTTGCCTTATATATTTTTTTATACTCTTTATTTTAAATTCATTGGTCTTTTATTATTGATGCTATTTAATCCTCTATTTGTTATTTTAGTGTTTTTTATTAAATTAATTATTTTAATATTATTTGTAATACCAATTATTTGCCCGGGCCCACATGTAAAAAATAACAACCCAAAATCCAAATTACCCTAGCCCAACAGACCCAAGCCATTAACCTTGTACAGCCTAAAAACAGGAAACCCTAAGCAGTGGCAGCAAACTGGTGCCGCAACTGCTGCCCCATTGCGCGCCTCCGTCTGCACGCACACCTCCGTGAACATCGCGCACGTCACACCTGCAGCAACGAACAGAAACAAACAGCAAAAAAGAATGTATATACAAATGCAACAATAACAGAAAATAAGGATGCTTTTCGTATTTTGCGGGATTTTTATTTTTTATCTTTCTTTGTTTTCGGGTATAAAACCGATGGAAAAGATCTGTAAAAGGGAGGGTAAAAGACAGGAAAAGAAACAAAGAGAGAAAGAAATTGAAAGAAATTTTGAAAAGGTGTTTTTCTATTCTGTTCGGTGTCAATTTTTTTTAGATTATTTGTTTTTTCTTTTTTACTTTTGCTCAAAATATAAAGGAAAGAAAATGGACAGACCTACCTTTTCGCCAAGATCGTTAAGTTGGTGATCCTCTCCATCGTGATTGGAGATCGGGGCGTCGACAGAGGCCAAAGGTCGGCCTAGCGGCGGCGACAATAGGAAAATTGAAAAACCCTAGCAGAGAAGGCTAGGGTTGTTTGATGTTTTAATATAAACTGTTTTTTTATTTTTTATTTTTGGGTTTTATAACAGACCAAACGACGCCGTTTTGAAAGGGGCCAGACCCGCGCGTCGACCCGACCCGCAACAGGGTCCGCGTGTTCTGGCCCTAAATGGGGAATTTATGCATTTGGTCCCCCATTTTTTTATTTGATTTTAATACAGTTATTTCATGTATTTTCAATTCAGCAACGAAATTTCTTTCCTGCTTCAATTTGGTCCAGAGGCCATGTGCCTGCAACCACTAGAACGGCGCCGTTTGGCCAGCGCAGAGATATTTATTTCTCTGGTCCTTCCCCTTTCAGGCGCAATTTAATTTTGATTTAGTCCCCATTTGTTGTTGTTATTATTATTATTATTACTACTATATATACATACGCATGCATATATACTATATAATATGTACTTTATATATTAAATGTTTTAATGCATATACATATATATATTTTGATATATTTCGTTATTGTTTTATTCTCATAGTTTTATATACATATATATATACATTTATATTTTATAATGTTCATATATTTTCCATATTTTATAATTCGTACGTATATATACATTTAAAAAAAAACATTTTTTACTGTTCTATATATATTCTATTATTTTATACATATTGTACATATGTAAATATTTTAATATACATATACGTATTTTCATAATTTACCAATACATACACTTATACATTTTTTATTTTGTAAATATATACACATATACATTTTTTTATCTTTATTTTATTTTCATGATTTTCATATACATATATACATGCATTTTTTTTACTAGTTTTTTTGGTTAGATGAATTTCATTCTTTCTTTTTGTTTGTAAATTTACTTGTAAATTGTACTTGTATATATATTTGTAAATATTTATTCATATATGTTTGAAATTAAAGTTGTGTTTCATATTATACATTAACTTTTAACATACCTTTCGGGAAATATATTTTGGTTTTATCGAAGCATTAAAATCATCATATGTTTACAAATTTCCAAAATATTTGGCATTCATGATTCTCGGGAAAGATTGTGTCCTAACTTACTGGATTACGATTATTTTTCGATGAATTTAGAAAGTCAAGTATTTGTTTTGCAATAAATTCGCAAATTTTAAATAAAAGCTTGTCGAAACCGTTTTTTTGAAAACAAAAATTTAGTTGTCGACTTTTTTAAAAACAAAACTGGAGTCGCCACCGATCCTTTATTTAGGTGTGACCGGCCCACCCTAAAAATTGTTTTGGTCTGCGAATTTTGAAAACAGGTTCGGGAGTCAGTTACGCACGAGGAAGGGTTAGCACCCTCGTAACGCCAAAAAATCGGTACCAAATTGACTATTTAATGTCTTAGTGTCGAAAGTTAAAAAAGATTTTAAAATAAGCTTGAATGATGAAATTTGCAAAAGGATAATCAATTGTTCAAGTCATGTAAATAAATCGAGTCCCAATACGTTAGGGTACAATTCCTTATAATCCCCAAACTTGAATATCACTTTTATTTTATACGAAAAATCTTCATTTCGAGAAAGTAACATGCCACACCCAATACGTTAGGGCACAACAAGTTAAGTTCCCAAAAATGATTTTTATGCATCTTGAATAAAAAATATTCTCGGTCATTTAAGATTGACAAAGAAAATCGGAACCCAATACGTTAGGGCTCAATTTCCCTCGAAAATCCCAAACTTCCAATAATGCTTTTATTCAAAAAAAACCTTTAAGTCAAGAAGATAACTTTGATGAATGCTAAAAACCAAAATATATTTTCAAAAAGGGTATGTTAAAAAAAATGATGTACAATATGATACAAAAACTTTAATGTAAAACACATATGAGTACATATTTACAAAATGTATATACAAGTACAATATACAAGCAAATTCGAAAATACGAGTGGGTACATACTTAGCATACAAATATAAGTGTACATATAAAAAGGGTAAGTGAAGAAATACATACAACAAATTTATAATAATTTCTAAAAATATGCATGTATATATGTAATGACAATAAAATAAGAGTATAAGAACATGCAGATGTGTATACATTTTCAAAAAATAAGAAAAATGTATTAGCATATACATATAAAATATAGAGTATATAAAAGTAGAAAATAAAAAAAATGAAAACGTATGCATATGCGTATATATTTACAAGAAAAGAACAAAATATATATATAAATATAATATATAAATAAACTATGGGAAAATATATATATGTAAAAATCTGTATGTATATAATATAAAGAAAATGTATGAATTATAAAATGGAAAAAAAATGTATATGTATTATAAAACGTATGTATGTTATAAAAAAATAATAATAAGATCATGATAAAATAGTATAACATAATTTAGAAAAAAACAATAAAACGGTTTAAAAAAAAAGGGTTAAACTGAACTAAAAAGGAAAAAATGGGTAAATTCAGAGTAAAAAAAGACCACGTTGAATGCGCGCGCAAGAGTGGAGGACCAAAAGGGAAATTATCCCCTCCTTCCAAAACGCTGCGCAACAAGGGACTAAATTGAAACAGACATCAAATATGCGGCCCAATTTAAAACAAAATAAAACTGGTTTAATTGAAACACGTTGCAAAAAGGGGGACCAAATGCGCAATTTCCCCATTAGCCAGAACACGCGGATCCTCCCCTCCGGGTCAGGTCACCGCGCGGGTCGCACCTGGCTAAAACGGCGCCGTTTTGAATGTTATTTAAAACAATTTTTTCTTTCAAAACCATTTACAACCGACTAAAAATATATATATATAAAAATATATAAAAAAAACAATACTTCTCTGGTGCTCTGCTAGGGTTTAATCGCTAGCGTCCTAGCGTCACCCCTCGCCCCGCGCCACGCCCGATCGCCGTCTCGGCCTCCGACCACGAGGGAGGGGGAGCCGATTCGATGGTTCGGCGAAGCAGGTAAGTCGTCTCTTCCTTTACCTCTTTTTATTATTTCTTTTTTCCTTTAAAAAATGAAAATAAACAGAGTAGAAAAACGCGAGAAGAAAAAAAAGGAATCCAATTTCACCTTTAAAAAAAAATCCTTGTATTTCTCAGTATTTTTTCTCAATTTTCTTTTGTGTATTTTCCCCTCCCCTATTTACATGTTTTGATAGGCCTTTTATAGGCTGAAAAAAAATGAAAATACAATTATTCTGCTTGTTTTTTCCTTTCGGACTCTTTGAGTCCGTATTCGCAGGTGAAAGAGGAGCAAACGACGCTCGTGGGGTGGTCGATTCCGAGACGTGCGGCGCTTGGGAACTACTGGAGGTGGAGTTGGGCAGACATGCGGCTGGTATTAGGTTTTTCGTTTTGGCTAAAAATTTGTTAGGCTTTGGGCTGCTTATTGGGCTAGGGTTTAGGTCATGTATTTTGGGCTTGCTTATTTGGTTTTAGTGGCCCGAGCAATTTGGGCTTGTACAGTTGCCCCTTTTTGCTCATTGACGTGTAACGGGAATAGAGCAAAGACTAAGAAAGACCAATCTAGCCCGGTCATGCTGGACTTCGACTTCTTCACTGCTTCTCTCCTTTAAGTAGCTTCATTCCTTCCTACTGCATCTTCAGAGGTATAGGAACTAGCACTTCAATCCGCTCCCCTGCAATATCAGGGAGATAGGATTAACTTTGTACCTTCTCAAAAGAACAAAATTTGCCATCTTTGATCTACTCCACTGCAACTTCAGGGAGATAAGTCTTATAGCTTCAACTTATTCTGCTACAATTTAAGGGTAAATCTGATGTGATCTGCTCTACTGCAACTTCAGAGAGATGAGATATGCAGTTTTAATCCACTTCGTTGCAACTTCAAGGAGATAGGATTGGTTACTTTTGTCTGCTACACTGCAACTTCAGGGAGATAAGACTTGTATCTTCGATCTACTTCACCACCAATATGGGAAGATAAGATCTGCTTTTTTCGATTTACTTCACACAAATACATGAAGACAAGATCTGCTTTCTTCGATCGATTCCACTGCTGCCCAGGGAGATAGAATTACTGGCTTCAATGTACTGCACTATAACTCAGGGAGGTAAAATCCGCCATCTTCGATCTGCTCCACTACTGCTTAGGGTGATAAGATCTGAAATTTTCAATTTGTTTAACTGCAATGTCGGGGAAACCAGATCCACCGTCGTAGCTTCAATCTGTTCTACCGCACCGTCAAGGAAGTAAGATCTGTCGTTGTGGCTTCAATCTTTTTAATTGTAATATCAGGGAAACCAGATTCACCGTCGTAGCTTCAATCTGTTCTACTGCACTTCTAAGGAAGTAAGATCCGCCGTTGTGGCTTCAATTTTTTTAATTGCAATATCCGGGAAACCAGATCCGCCGTCGTAGCTTCAATCTGTTCCATTGCACTGCTAAGGAAGTAAGATCCGCCGTTGTGGCTTCAATCTTTTTAATTGCAATATCAGGGAAACCAGATCCGCCATCGTAGCTTCAATCTGTTCCATTGCACTGCCAAGGAAGTAAGATCCGCCGTTGTGGCTTTAATTTTTTTAACTGCAATATCAGGGAAACCAGATCCGCTGTCGTAGCTTCAATCTATTCCGCTGCACTGCTAAGGAAGTAAGATCCGCTGTTGTGGCTTCAATCTTTTTAATTGCAATATCAGGGAAACCAGATCTGCTGTCGTAGCTTAAATCTATTCCGCTGCACTACTAAGGAAGTAAGATCCGCCGTTGTGGCTTCAATCTTTTTAATTGCAATATCAGGGAAACCAGATCCGCCGTCGTAGCTTCAATCTATTCCGCTGCACTGCTAAGGAAGTAAGATCTGCCGTTGTGGCTTCAATCTTTTTAATTGCAATATCAGAGAAACCAGATCCGCTATCGTAGCTTCAATCTTTTTACTTTTCAACCCGCTCCATTGTTACTCAGGGAGACAAGGCTTTATGATTTCACCGATCTGCTCTCTGTGGAACATGACCTGTATGACTCACTTTATGAGCCTAATTATGCCTAATGATCAGGATGTTATGATCAAAATGAATCAAATGCTCCTAACTAGGCGTGTATGAATGACATTTGGATGTTAAAAAAATGAATATTGAATGTTTAAAGTCATTATTGCTCATTAAGGCTTCCTTCGTGACAACAACGCTTCGTCAAAACTTGAAAATTTTAATCTTGACTCTTGACTCTTAGATATCTCTGACCTTTTAACCCGGTGAAAGTCTAAACAATAGTCCTGTTTCAGGTTCCTGAGCTGTTTAAATATTTCTAGAGTAATATGAAAAACTTCCCTTGTGAAAGTTTTACTAGTCCATTAATCGTCATTCTAATGCAACATGCTTGCGAAAAGATTATAACGATGGATAAAACAAAATTAGTTTGGGAGGATAGCTTGCAATGGATTGTCAATGATAGAGGAATTGTCTAGGGACATTTATATTGACAAAGAATGAAATATTTTAACAACGAATTCAATACAAATACTATGAATAGGTGCCCCTGATATCTCTGCTTGAATTTCTCTATACAGCTTTTCGAGGACCCTTCTGAATTCAACATGTGTTTAGGAGATTCACAGTATTTGTTGATGCCCCAAGATGTCGTTTATTCCTTTCTGCCGAATTAGGTACAACAAGACTACCACGTGACAATCAAAATTTGAGCCACCCTTTTCAGGTTTTCAACTCAAATCCCCTTTGGTCTTAAGGTGCCCTTTGTGGGTTTTCACCTTAGCCTCTCCCTTTTTTTTTGGAATCAAAGCGCCATTTGTGGGTTTTCACCTTGGTTCCTTCCCTTCTTCAAGTAAAGTATCTCTTGACCAAATCTGAATTCACTAGATTAGGCAAGTTTCTTCCATCCATTTCAGCCAGGATCAGGGCTCCTTCCGAAAATGCCTTTTTTACAACATAAGGACCCTCCCAATTCGGCATCCATTTCCCCCTAAAATCCTTTTGTAGAGGAAGAATTTTTCTCAACACCAGGTCCCCATCGTGAAATTCTCTGGGTCGGACTTTCTTGTTGTAGGCTCGCATCATTCTTTTCTAGTACATCTGACCATGCTGAATAGCCTTTAGCCTCTTTCCCTCTATCAAGTTCAACTGATCGTATCGAGATTGAACCCATTCTACTTCATCCAATTATAGCTCAGTCAAAACCCGAAGAGAAGGGATTTCAACTTCGATGGGCAAGACTACCTCCATGCCATAAACTAAGGAGAAATGAGTTACCCCGATGGAGGTCCTGATTGACGTTCGATAAGCAAGGAGGGCAAACGATAATTTCTCGTGCCAGTCTCTGTAAGTTTCAGTCATCTTCCCCACAATCTTCTTTATATTTTTATTAGCCGCTTCCACTGCACCATTTATTTTTGAGCGATACGACAATGAATTATGATGTCTGATCTTGAATTGACTGCAGACTTCTGCTATTGAGCTGTTGTTCAGGTTCAGCGCATTGTCGGATATGATTCTTTCAGGCATTCCATATCGACATATGATCTCCCTTTTCAAGAACTTACTGACTGATGACTTTGTAACGTTGGCATACGAAGCAGCTTCTACCCATTTGGTGAAGTAGTCAATAACCACGAATATGAAATGATGCCCGTTTGAAGCCTTCGGCGATATTGGCCCGATGACATCCATACCCCACATGGAGAAAGGCCATGGAGAAGTCATGACATGAAGAGGTGAAGGAGGTGCATGCATTTTATCACCATAGATTTGACATTTATGGCACTTTTTGGAGTAATTGATGCAATCCCCTTCCATGGTGGACCAGTAATACCCGAATCTCATAATCTGCCTAGCCATTGTGAACCCACTGGCATGCGTTCCGCAGATGCCCTCATGGACTTCCTCCAGAATTTCTTTGCTTCCACGGCGTCCACACATCTTAGCAGTACCTGATCTTTTCCCCTCATGTACAAGATCTCCCCATCTAAGACGTAATCAATGGCTAGTCTTCTCAGAGTTCTCTTTTCATTCTCCGTTGCCTGGCCAGGATACTCACGATTTTTTACATACCGTAGTATATCTTGGTACCAAGGACTATCATCGATTTCCCCTTCTTCAATATTGTAACAATGAGCCGGGTCTTCGTAGATACTCATTTGGATTGGCTTCATATCCCCATGTCCGTTCACCTTGATCATAGAGGCTAAAGTAGCTAGTGCATCAGCCATCTGGTTCTCATCTCGTGGGAGATAGCAAAAAGTGATGTCCTCAAACTCCTTAATCAATTCGAGGACCAATTTTCGATAACTGATTAATTTGGGATCTCTCGTTTCCCATTCACCCCTAAGCTGATATATCACCAATGCTGAATCTCCGTAGACCTCTAGCACTTTGATTCATCGCTCTATAGCTGCACGAATACCCATGATGCATGCTTCATAATCTGCCATGTTATTTGTACAATCAAAATCCAATTTGCAAGTGAAAGGATAACGATCACCATTCGGGGACACTAGGACTGCCCCAATTCCATTGCCCATAGCGTTCGAGGCTCCATCAAAGTTTAGCTTCCAACCGTGACCTTCTTGGAGACTTTCTTCAGTAGCGGCTACATACAACAAGTCTTCATTCGGAAAATCAAAACTTAACGGTTCGTAGTCCTCCAAAGCTCTACTAGCTAGAAAATCAGCAATTGCACTCCCTTTCACAGCCTTTTGGCTCACATAGATAATGTCAAATTTAGATAGTAAAATCTGCCATCGGGCCATCCTCCCATTCAAAGCAGTTGACTCCATCATATACTTTAACGGGTCTAACTTTGAGATTAGCCAGGTCGTGTGGTATAACATGTACTGCCTTAATCTTCGGGTTGCCCAAACCAAGGCACAACATAACTTCTCAATCGGCGAATATCTCATTTCACAGTCAATGAATTTCTTGCTGAGATAATATATCGCCCTTTCTTTTCTCCCTGTTTCATCATGTTGGCCTAGCACACACCCCATGGAATTATCAAATACTGTCAGATACAATATCAGCGGCCTATCCGGGCCAGGTGGTGACAGCACTAGAGTGTTAGACAAATACTGCTTCACCTTGTTAAAAGCTTCTTCGCATTCTTCGTCCCAAGTACCAGGATTATGTTTCTTAAGAAGACGAAATATAGGGTCACATTTCTCAGTTAATTGTGAAATGAACCTAGCGATGTAATTCAGTCTTCCGAGGAAACCTCAAACTTCTTTCTGAGTGCGAGGTAGAGGTAAATCTAGTATTGCCTTGACTTTGTCTGGGTCAATCTCGATTCCCTTTTTACTGACTATGAAGCCTAGCAACTTTCCTGACCTGGCCCTAAAAGTGCACTTCGCTGGATTAAGCTTGAGCTGGAACTTTCTCAATCTTAAGAATAACTTTCTCAAGACCCGCACATGTTCGCTCTCCGTTCTAGATTTCGCGATCATATCATCAACGTAAACCTCGATTTTCCTGTGCATCATGTCATGGAACAAGGTTACCATGGCTCTTTGGTATGTCGCTCATGCATTCTTCAATCCAAACGGCATCACTTTATAACAAAACGTCCCCCATAACGTAATGAACGTAGTCTTTCTCATGTCTTCAGGATGCATCTTTATCTGATTATACCCAGAAAAACCATCCATGAAGGAAAATAGTAAAAAGCCCGCAGTATTGTCTACCAATGTGTCGATGTGGGGCAATGGGAAATTATCATTTGGACTAGCCTTATTCAAATCCCGATAATCCACACACATTTGTACTTTTCCATCTTTCTTTGGAACTGGTACGATGTTAGCCACCCACTCAGAATACTTGACTTCTTGCAGAAATCCGGCATCAAACTGCTTTTGGACCTCCTCCTTTATCTTCAACACGATATCAGGCCTCATCCTTCTGAGCTTTTGCTGCACTGGCTTGCAATCTTCTCTTATAGGGAGTCGATGGACTACAATGTTGGTACTCAACCCCGGCATATCTTGGTATGACCATGCAAACACGTCCTTGAACTCTCGGAGTAATTCGATGAGGTTCTGTCTTGTCCTTGTAGAGATATCCGATCCGATCTTCACCTCTTTACCCTCCTCTAAGCTCACAATTTCTATTGATTCCCTATTAGGTAGGATTTGCTTCTCAGCCCTTTCTACCATCTTCAACAAGTCAGGAGACAAACCACAGTCTTCGTCATCCTCGAAATCATGCGATCCCTCTAAACACATATTTCGTTCAAAAGGAGACTCTAAATTTGTAAGAGTGACATTCGTATCATTGATATCGTATGACCTGTTATAAAAACAATATGGATTCAGGAATTTGTTTGGTGCAATATGGTCATGAATGAAATGCAAGTGTAGTTTGGGAAAAATTCAAAATAACTGCTCTTATGCAAAGAAAGATTTGCTCCAAAAATGACGGCAAACATGAACTTTATTAAAATAACAATTTTTAGACATGAGCCTATTTCACAAAGGAATCCTTATCACTTCTAGGATAAAAGAAATAAGGGTGTTCTGGACATTACTCTGAGGAAATCCTAAAAACTACAGGTATTTCTTCTGCAGTCCAGTTGTTTAGCGTCCTTCCCAGCTCGTAAGACAAATATCCGGCAAAGTTCTTCTTCCCGTCACTTCTTCGTACACGGCATGAATACTCTCTAACTCCATGTTAATACTTTTGACTCCTAGCATTCCTTGATAGACGAATCCTCCCGATACAAAAGTCTTAGATAGGTGTGGAAAGGTCATGGGTTCCCATTTGACTTCATCACCTGTCAAACGAGCCTTTCTTCTCTCTTGCTTCTTTTCCTGCTCTATCATCTTCTGCCTAGCATCTGGCTTGTATCCTAAGCCGAAACGGTCCTGCTTGTCTTTCAACACTGGAGTCTCAACTCGGCCCTGAAGATACTTCCCCAATCCTCTTCTCGGCAAAGCTCCCTTTCCAACAGTCAACTGCAGACCCATTTCTGTGGTCCTTGATATTCTCGGCATCAGGATCTTATTTCCCTCACGGATGAATGTTGTATTTACGAACTCCAAGGAACGGAAAGAGCATTCAATTGCATCATCGCTCGTTTCTAGATAAGGCGCATCGTTGGTCACAGATGCAATGATATCTTCTTCAGCATCTATCGTCACAACCCTACCTTCTGACACCAACTTTAGTTTTTGATGTAACGATGATGGTACCGCACCTACTGAATGAATCTATGGCCTTCCTAATAGGCAACTGTAAGAAGGCTTGATGTCTATAACTAAGAAGTCCACCTCATAAATAGTTGGACCAATTAACAAGGGAATGTCAATTCTTCCCATGACCCTCCTCTCAGTACCATCAAATGCTCGAACCACGTTCTGACGCGATTTCATATGCGAACTATCCATAGGTAGCCTGTTGAGCGTGGATAAGGGTAATACATTTAATGCTGATCCATTGTCTACCAGAACCCCCGGTAATATGCACCCTTTACACCTTGCAGTGATGTGTAAAGCTCTAGTAGATCCCATACCCCCAAGTGGTATTTCGTCATCGCTGAAAGAAATGAAGTTATCAGCGCTTATATTGCCGATCAGTCGATCCAACTTGTTAATAGAGATATCGTCGACCACATAAGTTTCATTTAGCACCTTCAGTAGTGCATTCCGATGTCCCTCCGAGTTCAGGAGTAAAGCTAGCACAGATATGCGAGCTGGTTGTTTGTGCAGCTGTTCCACAACGCTATACTCCCTATGCTTTATGAACTTCAAGAACTTTCTAGCTTCCTCCTCTTTGATTGGTTCATTGACCAACAATTCGGGTTCAACCACATTCTTCTTCTTTTCAATAGAAGTTTCTTCTCTTATTGGCTCTACTTGTGCTTTCATCTATTCGTGGTGCCTTCCTTCATCCTGTTCCTCTTTATTGACTACATCCTCCTTCCCCGGGATTATCACATTACAATCGTAATTCTAAGAAACCCTCCTGTTATCCTTATATGCAAACACAGCCGGTTTTTGAATGATTACTTTTGGTGTTATTCGTGCCCCAATCTCACTATTCTGAGGTCGCGAGATGATGACCACAGGACGGTTAGCCTTCAGGACTCCCAATGCCAACTCTGATGCGCATACATAACTCTCCTCTTGAACTCCTTCACAGAATTCCACCTCCCTATTATCCATCATACCTTATATCAGGGCTCTGAACCCCATACACTCCTGGATTTCATGCCCCACTTCATGGTGGAACTTACAGTAGTTCTCCCTCTTTTCACAACTTTCTTCTGAGACGATTAGTCCCCTTTTCACCATCTCTATCCAGACCCATCTCAAAGGAGTTTTTACATCTGCAATGTCTGCCTTGATTCTTCTGTCTTCACCCACCATATTTACCCCACCATCAGTGTGATTCGGTAATGGGTTTTCTACTTTGGTCGAGTCATCAAACTTAACGATACCCATACCAATGAGCTTTTCAACCAACTTTTTAAAGGCCGTACAGTTTTCTATAGAATGCCCTGTTATTCCCGTATGATAGTCGCACTGTGCATTTGCATCGTACCATTTGGGATACGGGGGTTGCAAGGGCTTCAGATAGAAAGGGGAAACTACGTGTGCGTCGAATAAATTTCGGTATAGTTCCCTGTACGACATAGAAATTGGTGTGAATTGGGGCCTCTCAGTATTTCACCTTGTACCGACCTCCTGTCTCGACGAGCTTTGCTGATTAGCAGCCACCTTTCCTCGCTGACTCACTGTTACTGACTTCGAGTAACCCTTGTTGTACATGCCCGCGTTGTTCACCTCGTTTTCCTTCCTCTTCGAGGTTGGTCTTCTGTTACTCTCTCCCGTATCAATCTTCCCACTCCTGATGGCGTTCTCAATCATCTCACCATTCATGACTATGTCAGGAAAGCTTTTTGTGGCACTTCCTAACATATATGTAATGAACGGTGCCTTCAGGGTGTTAATGAACAACATGGTCATTTCTTTTTCCAAGAGCGGCGGCTGAACCTAGACCGCAACCTCCCTCCATCTCTGTGCGTACTGCCTGAAGCTTTCACTTGGCTTCTTCTCTATGTTTTGAAGGGTGATTCTATCAGGAGCCATGTCTGTCACATGACTATATTGTTTCATGAACGATTGTGCCAGGTCCCTCCATGAACCAATCGTGGCACGACTCAACTGAGTGTACAATTTGGATGCTGCCCCTACAAGGCTGTCTTGGAAATAGTGTATCAGGAGTTGGTCGTTGTTAACATATCCCGCCATTCGTCTACAGAACATGGTGATGTGAGCATCTGGGCAGCTTGTCCCATTGTACTTTTCGAATTCAGGCATCTTAAACTTATGAGGGAGTACTAAATCTGGCACTAAACTCAGCTCTTTTGCGTCAATGCCTCGACAACTCTCAGTGACCTCCATCGCCTTGAACTTCTCCTCAAGCCACTTGCATCTTTCCTCTAACTGTCTCGGTAACTCCTCCTTCACTCTTTCCTTCTCAACCACTTCATCGAAGTCAGGAATGGCAGAGTTAATAGAATTATTTTCGGGATTAGAACCCGGCCCAGTTTGGAGGTTCGAAATACCAGCCCGAAGCTGCTGAGGCATGATAGTGACAGTAGATTTGCGCGGGTACTCAGCTTGGGCTCGCATATGTGGAGGAGTGAAACCTGGAGGGTAAAAAATTTCATCATCAGTTCCCTCATCGACATTTGCCATGGGGCCTTTTCCTTTATCACCTCCCTTAGTTATCAGTTGGGTTAACTTTGCCACTATATCTTCTTGGGATTCTCGCATCTTCTCAGACATCTCTTGTTTCATCTTGTCTAACCGCTCCTGCATTTGTAGCTAAAGTCGGTCTTGCATCTCCTTCTGGTACTGTTCGAGCTTTTCTAATCTCTGATCCATATCTTTTGTCTTTGCTCGAGTTCCGTATCGGTGTCGGGTTGGTTGGTTGGTTTCCAGGTTAACTGAGCAATGATTTTAACTTATTAGGATTTAATAAAGGTCTTTAATGCATATGATGCGATGCTAATGCATATGATGCGATGCATGAGGTGAATGCAAAAAAGGCGTTAATTATAATTCAATTCCACTCAGAAAACTTTACTAGAGAAAAAATTTCTTTACATAAAATGGCTATAAATAAGGCCTTGCCCTAATACTTAGAACTTTAATCTCCCTAAGTAATGATGCCAACTTCTGCCCCTGATCTGATTCCGATTCGTACTTCACACTTAGTATATCAGCCTGTATTGCCAAAGTCTGCCGGTGCTCAGCTACCCCTTGAATCTAAACCACAACTTCTCCCATAATGTGATCCCTTCTTGCAACTTGACCCTGGAGATAGTGACGCTGTTCACTTTGATGATCTTCGTTTGCTTCCAGATGCTCAATCCTGGCTTCATAATTCTGCGATGCTGTCTCTAATTCCTCTATAGTTTTCTTCATTTGCTCGATCCTACTTAAACATGCTTGCAGTTCTGCCACTGAATTTTGATTTCGGTATTGATAAACAATCTTCTCGAGTTTGGCCACTCTAGCCCTTAGTTTATCTCTTTCATTCTGGCTTTCTGACAAACTCCTCTCAAATGACTTATTTTGCTTTTGAGCCTCCTGAAATCTCTTTTCCCACCTATCAGCCTTGGCCTTTTCTTCTTGAACCTCTTGACGCCACTGCTCTGAGGTTTTTCCCAACCTAGCAGTTCTCATTGACAAACATAATCTCTTATAATCCGTCTTCAAGCTGTTCAGGTCTTCCTCGACTTTGCGCTTCCCTTTTCTCAGGCCTTCGGTTTCCAGTTTCTGAACATCTATGTCCAGCCTTAAATTCATCTTCTCCTCTTCCATTTACTCTATCTTCTTCTCAAGCTCAGAATTTCTTCTTTCAAAATCTTGCTTTATAATTTCTAGCTCAGAAGGGACCATATGTACATGCTTTTCCACAAATTGTCCGTCTCCTTGACCTGGTACAGGTATGTTATCATTAATCCTTCTATTAAGCCACTCGATATATTCAGGCGTCATTGATGGACCTACTGCCAACCTCTTCAATCGGTGAGTCTGCCTCCAAGCATTAGTCATTTCTCATATCTTCTTCTTGTAACCATCACGCTTATACGAGAATTCACACTGAGCTAATCCATGGGTTGTTGGTACGAACTGCCTTAACCTATACTATCTCAGTACCAATAACGGTGCATAGCCAATAGCCCCCCAAATCCCAAGTAAAGGGACCCAGTCAAAATCTCCACACCTATATAAGATCTCATCTGACAGCATCCAAAGTGCTCTCCATTCAATATCCCCTCTTGAAGATTCTGAAAAGTTGCCATCCATTTTTCCTCCGAGATATCATCCTGCCTCGGTAATGCCACTATTTCCTTCAAGGGCGAATAATTTTCAAAAAAAACTCGATAGGAAACCTTATCCACCTTCCAAAAGTGACTGCGAAACCATGCTAAAAGGAGGTGCGTGCATCCAATGAATCTACCCTCACCTACTCTTCGACATTCATTCAGAGATCTGAAGGTTTCTGCCAGAATTGCTGGGACCGGTGTAACCCCATTGTCAAGACGGTCAAAAAGGTCAGTGACTGTTTCATCAATATGTCCCAAAGCTTTAGGAAAGATAATTAAACCGTAAATACCCAAGGAAAAGACATCAACCCTCTTCCTCATATCTGGGTGTGCCAAAATTAAATCTTTCAGGTTCCTCCAAGGAATGCACTTACTATCTCCCTTTTGTTTGATTCGTGCTGCGACCCATTGCTCACTCATCCCTGTAATATTCATCAGTTTCTTCAAAAAGGTTGGAACATTAGCAGCTCTTGAATAAGCTTTGTCCACTTGAATTTTTGAACAATGAAGCAATGTCGTGTATTCCTCCACTATAGACACTAAATCAACACTTCCAAAGGTGAAACAGCTATAAGAAGGGTTCCAAAATTGGGCTAAGGCACGGAACAGGTGCTTATCCACCTTTACTTCGAGCAAGTAAGGTAGGTCTCCATAGCTAGAGTAGAAAAGCTGCTTAATCTCATCATTCCACCGGTCCCAAATTTCTTTTAATTCCTGTAAGTTATTCTGAGTCACGCTAACACGAGTGAAGTCCCATAACTCTGACACATATCCCTCGGCCAAACTATCGCCTTTCTCTTGCTGCATTGTCTCAGACCAAGTTTGGACAGCCGCATTATCTTCCACCTTATCAAGAAACCCTTTTTCCATGATAAGCTTTCTATTTAGCAACCGAATATGAACTAACGCCCTTTTAGGATGAAATGCTATGCAATAATGATGTCATGCAATCAAAATAAAAGAAACCCAAGTCAGTATCACATATAGAAATATAATCACATACAAACATGAAATAGCAAGAAACACTTAATCAGGAATCCACTAGGGTTTTGGGATAGTTCTACCTAGGTCAAGTTCCTAAAGCTCACTATATGAGGCTTGGTTTCTAGAGTAAGGGTACCCGAACCAGCAGATTCCTCGATCCTCACCCATTATAGGCTCATGTGGATCGAGTTTGGTTCAGGAGGACACATTTCTCTATGGCTGCACGGAGATGAAAATCTCACGAAGACATAGGTACGGATGTATCCCGGAAGCAGTCCACTACCCTGCACAGAGGTGAAAACCTCACGAAGGACTAGTTTCTCGCTCCCACTTAAAGGGTAAAATGCAAAATGCAAATGCAAAGTTGACAACATCAAAATGAAAAAAAACGATGAATGCGAAGGGAACTTGTGAATTTTTAAAACTTTTGATTTTCGACACAAAGACAAACATAATCAGTTTATGGCTCGACTCTCAAAGTCCCCAGCGGAGTCGCCAAGCTGTCGAAACTTTGAAAAAAAAATTTAGTTGTCGACTTTTTTAAAAACAAAACTGGAGTCGCCACCGATCCTTTATTTAGGTGTGACCGGCCCACCCTAAAAATTGTTTTGGTCTGCGAATTTTGAAACAAGTTCAGGAGTCAGTTACGCACGATGAAGGGTTAGCACCCTCGTAACGCCCAAAAGTCGGTACTGAATTGACTATTTAATGTCTTAGTGTCAAAAGTTAAAAAAGATTTTAAAATAAGCTTGAATGATGAAATTTGCAAAAGGATAATCAATTGTTCAAGTCATTTAAAGAAATCGAGTCCCAATACGTTAGGGTACAATTCCTCATAATCCCCAAACTTGAATATCACTTTTATTTTATACGAAAAATCTTCATTTCGAGAAAGTAACATGCCACACCCAATACGTTAGGGCACAACAAGTTAAGTTCCCAAAAATGATTTTTATGCATCTTGAATAAAAATATTCTCGGTCATTTAAGATTGACAAAGAAAATCGGAACCCAATACGTTAGGGCTCAATTTCCCTCGAAAATCCCAAACTTCCAATAATGCTTTTATTCAAAAAAAACCTTTAAGTCAAGAAGATAACTTTGATGAATGGTAAAAACCAAAATATATTTTCAAAAATGGTATGTTAAAAAAAATGATGTACAATATGATACAAAAACTTTAATGTAAAACACATATGAGTACATATTTACAAAATGTATATACAAGTACAATCTACAAGCAAATTCAAAAATACGAGTGGATACATACTTAGCATACAAATATAAGTGTACATATAAAAAGGGTAAGTGAAGAAATACATACAACAAATTTATAATAAGTTCTAAAAATATGCATGTATATATGTAATGACAATAAAATAAGAGTATAAGAACATGCAGATGTGTATACATTTTCAAAAAATAAGAAAAATGTATTAGCATATACATATAAAATATAGAGTATATAAAAGTAGAAAATAAAAAAATGAAAACGTATGCATATGCGTATATATTTACAAGAAAAGAACAAAATATATATAAATATAATATATAAATAAACTATGGGAAAATATATATATGTGAAAATCTGTATGTATATAATATAAAGAAAATGTATGAATTATAAAATGGAAAAAAATGTATATGTATAATAAAACGTATGTATGTTATAAAAAAATAATAATAAGATCATGATAAAATAGTATAACATAATTTAGAAAGAAAACAATAAAACAGTTTTAAAAAAAGGGTTAAACTGAACTAAAAGGGAAAAAATGGGTAAATTCAGAGTAAAAAAAGACCACATTGAATGCGCGTGCAAGAGTGGAGGACCAAAAGGGAAATTATCCCCTCCTTCCAAAACGCTGCGCAGCAAGGGACTAAATTGAAACAGACATCAAATATGCGGCCCAATTTAAAACAAAATAAAACTGGTTTAATTGAAGCACGTTGCAAAAAGGGGGACCAAATGCGCAATTTCCCCATTAGCCAGAACGCGCGGATCCTCCCCTCCGGGTCGGGTCACCGCGCGGGTCGCACCTGGCTAAAACAGCGCCGTTTTGAATGTTATTTAAAACAATTTTTTCTTTCAAAACCATTTACAACCGAATAAAATATATATATATAAATATATATAAAAACAATGCTTCTCTGGTGCTCTGCTAGGGTTTAATCCCTAGCGTCCTAGTGTCACCCCTCGCCCCGCGCCACGGCCCGATTGTCGTCCCGGCCTCCGACCACGAGGGAGGGGGAGCCGATTCGATGGTTCGGCGAAGCAGGTAAGTCGTCTCTTCCTTTACCTCTTTTTATTATTTCTTTTTTCCTTTAAAAATGAAAATAAACAGAGTAGAAAAACGCGAGAAGAAAAAAAAGGAATCCGATTTCACCTTTGAAAAAAAATCCTTGTATTTCTCAGTATTTTTTCTCAATTTTATTTTGTGTATTTTCCCCTCCCCTATTTACATGTTTTGATAGGCCTTTTATAGGTTGAAAAAAAAAACGAAAATACAATTATTCTGCTTGTTTTTTTCCTTTCGGACTCTTTGAGTCCGTATTCGCAGGTGAAAGAGGAGCAAACGACGCTCGTGGGGTGGTCGATTCCGAGACGTACGGCGCTTGGGAACTACTGGAGGCGGAGTTGGGCAGACATACGGCTGGTATTAGGTTTTTCGTTTTGGCTAAAAATTTGTTAGGCTTTGGGCTGCTTATTGGGCTAGGGTTTAGGTCATGTATTTTGGGCTTGCTTATTTGGTTTTAGTGGCCCGGACAATTTGGGCTTGTACAAAGCTTATTCTCGGGAATTCAAAATGTTGGGTCCTAACTTACTGGTCATGACATTTTCTTCTCGAAATAAGAATTTTCAAAAGCAAAAGGCAATATTCGGGTATTTTGAAGATTTAAAAACATTATGCCCTAACTCACTGGGTGTGGTGTTTTATTTCTTTGAAATAAGAATGTCTTATTGTTTTAATTCGTTCATGAAATAAAAAGTTTCATTTTAAAATATTTTCAAATTTTTGACACCAAGGCATTAAAAAATCAATTTGGTACCAATTTTGGGCGTTACGAGGTGCTAATCCTTCCTCGTGCGTAACTGACTCCCGAACCTGTTTTCTCAAATTTCGCAGACCAAAATTATTTTTAAGGTGGGCCGATCACACCTTAATAAAGGATCGGTAGCGACTCCAGTTTTGTTTTTAAAGTCGACAACTGAAATTTTTGTTTTCAAAAAAACGATTTCGACATTATTAATACTATTATGTGGCATCATTAATCTTGTATCATTATTATTTACTTTTTTATGCCTTTAAATTTCAAATTTTGTTATATATATGCATGTATACATACATACATACATACATACATACGTTTATATGTACACATTTTTTAATTTTTATAAATATATATATACACATACTTTTATATATTTTCTATGTTTCATAATTTTATATACATACTTATATTTTTTTTACATATTAAAATATGTATATTTATATATATATGTTTTTTTTGTTTTTTTTATTTTTTATAATTCACATACATATATATTTTTCTTATATGTACATATATATATTTTTATATTTTATAATTTTTATCTATTTTCTTTGTTATTATTATTTCTTTACTTGATGTTTATTTATTTATTTATTCACATGACCAATATTATCATTATTATATTCCTTAAATGTTTCGGTTTTATTTGTTTATTTACTTGATATTGTGTATACATGATTGATTTGTTTTTTATTTATCTTATTATTATTATTATTATTATTATTATTATTGTTGTTGTTGTTGTTGTTGTTGTTGTTGTTGTTGTTGTTGTTCTTGATCATGCTATTTATATTTACATTATCACAATTGTTACTCCATTATATAAAATTTACCCAAATTCGTATAAAGAGAAAATTTTGAAAAATAAAGGCAATACTAGGTATTTGGAATCTTCAAGAAGGATTGAGCCCTAACGTATTGCGTTCCAACTCTTTCATTGAATCTGAATAATCGAGAATGCTCTTTAATCAAAACATAAATAAAAAGCTCATTATCGAGAATTCAATACGTTGTGTCCTAACGCATTGGATATGACACGTTGTTTTCTTGAGATGAGGATTTTTTTCTAAAAATAATAAAGGTAATATTCAATATTTAGAATTTTGAGAAATTGTGCCTTAACGTATTGGGCTACGATTTCTTCATCTGACTTAAATAATTGAATATCCTTTTAAATTTTATTGCACGAGTTTTTTTTGGACAAGCTCGTTTTTGAGGAAGTGAAATATCATGCCCTAACTCATTGGGTGTGACATTTTCTCTTTTCGAAATGAGAGGTTCTTATCGAGTAACTTGTTTTATATAAGTTTTTTTTTAAAAAACAAAGATCGTATTTTAAATCTCTTCAGAGTTTTCAATTTTCGACATTAAGACATTAATTAATTAACTAGGTACCAATTTTTGGGCGTTACGAGGGTGTTAATCCTTCCTCGTACATAACCGACTCCCGAATCTATTTTTCTGAATTTCGTGGGCCAAAATCGTTGTTTTAATAAAGTCAAATTGCTTATTAAAAATAACTACTTTTTGAGGTGACCCGATCACACCTAAATAAAAAGGATCGGTGCCGACTCCCATTTTCATTTTTTTTTCAAAATCCAAGTTGACCCCGTTTTTCAAAATAAAAATGGTTTCGACATATTGTTTCAAATTTATGAGCTCTAATATGGAATTGGTTATACTATAATAAGATTTTAATTTGACATGTTTAATTTTTTTAATGTAATTCGAATAATTTCACTCAATTTGACTCGACTTGAATTTCATTTCACTCAACTCAATTCGAAAAAAAATTCAAATTGAGTTAGGATTATAAAATATGACTTGTCAAGTCGATTGATTTGAATGACTTGTCAACTCGATTAACTTGAAATTTTTCACTCAATTTGATTTAACTCAATTCAATCGAATGTTCACTCTTATTTTTTGTTATTTCGTTTTTAAAAAAAAATTCTAATGAGAGTTCTTTTAAAATCCTAATTAAGCCTAAAAACCCAACGAGTCGCACACTAAGCATAGCAATTATGTTAAATGACTATAGCACTAATAATCATTATATCAAATGACTATGGCACAGATAAACTTTTGTTTGATTTTCTTTGAATGTTACATGAATTAAAAAAATTAAATTTCACTATTAGTATTTATATTATGTATAAGTTGCAGATTTAGGCTATATATTTTAATTTGGTTAATATTAGTATTGTACTTTTCAAATTTTCAAATTCCAGTTCTTATTTAAATCATAAAAATTAAATTTATTAGGTCGAGTTTTGCTATTAGTCTTTTACTATGAGTAAGTTGTGGATTTAGTATTTATTTTTCAATTTGATTGTTTTAAATTAATATAATTTTAAAATTTCAATAATGCCTCAAATGGTAGTCATTAAATCTATTAACAAAAATAAAGTGGTTTTTTTGTAAGTATTATGTGAAAATAGGAAACGGACATAGCATTACACATGTAAGTATTATGTGAAAATAGGAAACGGACGTAGCATTACACATGTGATGCGATTAAAATGTTACAACATGTTAACATAAATTACTAAAACGTAACATTTCAAACATAAGTGACTAAAATGTAACATGAGTAAAACAAAAGTGACTATTTTAATAGTTTATCTTATAAATTAATAAATAACATAACAATTTCCAAAATTCCCGCTAGTGAACTAGAAAAATATCATTTTCATTTTGTGGATAAAAACCATAAACAAGGTTGAAGTCATCTTAGAGGACAAAACTGCAAATCTATATGTGCTAGCCAATACTGAAACGAGTTCTTCATTTTAGAAAATTCTTTTATGATATATATTCGATTAATTATAATGTAGAATCAAATTAATATAACGGATGAAGAATCATAAAAGCTTGGACGAAAACTAAAAAGAACTAGACAAAACCCACAGCCATGGCGTACACACATGTTGAGACTTAAGATCCACACATCGCAATTACGAATAATGAAATTCAAATTAGATACTCAAAGACCCAAGATCTCCATCTTGATCAACAATACCAAGGTCTAATTTGTTGAATATCAATACCAACTTGTTGGAAAATATGTTTTGTTAGTGTTTATTGTTGTATGAAGTTTAGCTTTTGTCTTTAGTTTTTGGGTACTATGTTTAGTTTAAGAATTTTGTTAGTAGGTGAATAAATCCCACATTATTTAGGAACAAAAGGCAAAGGGTTATGAGTTTATATAAAATCTCATATCTTACTTTGCTTCGAAAAACAATGATAGTGGGACCTTGGGTCTATATAATGATGACCTATTTTGTAAGTATTATTCACACCATTTGTTTTTTTCTAATTCCTCATTGTTTCTTATTTTGGAGTGTTGGAGAGGTGTAGCTAAATATTAGTTTAGCGGCATTGTAGTCGTCAGTGTTCTATAATTGGCATTAGAGCTTGGTTGGAAGAGTGAAATTTTTCTTAGTATGCTTTGTGGTTGCAACATTTGTCTAATCTTCCACATCAAAAAAGGAATTTTTATAGCTACTTGAAGATTGTCCTTGGCTACTTAGTTTTTGGTACATAAGAGTGTCCGTTGTAACCCACATTTCTTTCATGGGAACTACTTGACACATTGTAAAAATCATCTGTTGATATGATGACGGGGTTGCAAGTTGTCAGCGGAATGAAGAAGCTTAATAACAACTATAATACATGGTCAACTTGCATAATGTCTTATATGCAAGGACAAGACCTTTGGGAGGTTGCCAACAGTAATGAAGTGACGCAACCAGAAACCGAGGATGCAAGTGGCACGCTAAGAAAATGGAAAATAAAGTCCAATAAGGTAATGTTTGCCTTAAAGACAATGGTTGAGGAGGATGTTTGAACGGAGCATTCATAAAGAGGGAGGTTTGAAAAACCACGACAATAATAAAAAAGTCATACCCCAAATTGCTTTAAAAAACAAGAGTAGTGAGACCTCATGTCTATATAAAGACCTATATTGTAAGTATTATTTGTATCAAACTAAATATTGAATTTTCTATTTGGTTTCTTGCAATGCCCCAAAGCTTGTATATTTGTTTACGTGTATTTATGACACAACTATGTATCCGTTTCAGTGGTTAAGTACTCTGGGTGTGTGTGTGTGATATTAAGTTCAAACCTTGTCTTCGGAAAATTTTTGTATTTTTTTGAACAAAGCCCTATCACTAGTTAGTAGGCTTATAATTATATGTTGGTAAAATATGTCAGAATGGGCCTGTTGGTTTGGTGGTTAAGTGGAGAGCAAAGGAGTAGGAGGTCTGAAGTTTGAACCCTTGTTTGTGCAAATGAAATTTATTTTGCTACTTGTGCCGTGTTTTGGTTTAGCCAAAATGTTGAAGTGTTTGAGTGGAATTTAAATTTGGTAGTTGAGAGGAAGTGGTGGACGGTTTTGGAAGGTGTTGGAGTGATTTCAGGAGAAAAATAAGGGATAGAGGAGTTTTAAATTATCCCAATTAGGTAATGGAAGTTTGATGGAGGGAATTAAGGGATTTTGGGGTTATCAGGATTCTTATCGAATAATTCTGTTCATATATTTTTTCCCTTTTCTTTGCCTCAAAAATCAAATTTTTGGTTTTCTCTTCTCCTTTTCTCCCTTTTGCTGCCGTTTTCCTTGTTCATTATTTTTTCTTGCTGCCGAAATTCCTTTGCTCTCCCATTCTTTTTCTCCTCAACTTCTTTCCATTCGGTCTTGTGTTGTCCCTCGATTAACTGCCATCATTCGGTAAGTACTCATCTTTTTTACGTTGTTTCTCTTCAAAAACTCTGCCGATTCTCCTTTGGGATTTTTTCTCTCTTTTGCCGAAACCTACCATTCTCTTCCTATTTTTCTTTCGATTCTGCTTTCATTTCGATTGCTATTGCACTTTTGTTCCTTATTTTGGCGTTTCGTGAACAACTTTGGTAAGTGATTTTATGTGGTTAATAGTTGAGAATGTTAAGTTTCTGACTAGGGGTTATTCTGTTGTTTGGGTAGCATCTTTTCGCTTGGATCAAGACTCTTCTGGTACTACCTCGTAAGCAAACCGATTTGAAACGTTGGGGGTAAGTTTCAATCGCTCAATAGTTGAGTAACCTATTTGGGTTGGTTTTAATTCATTGGTTAAGTGATTAACTAAGTAGTATTTTAGTTAGTTATAGGTTCGGGATTGCTTGGAGTTGCTTTTGCGTCAAAAATGTTACAGGTGTGTAACCGCAACATTATAAACGAAAATCAACAAAAAGCCAAAAAGTGAGGCTGAGACGCCACACAGGCGTGCGATCGACGAGGCTGGCTGTGTGCGATACACGAGCCGGACTGAATTGGGCCGTGTGGACCACACGAGTAAATTATACGGGCGTGTGAGATTTTTGGGCCAGGCCGTGTGAGCTACACGACCAGGGCCAATTTGGGCCATGTGGGCCACACGGGCGAACATCATGAGCTTGTAGGCTCATTTTCACTGTTTGATTGCTAAGGTTGCACGGGTCGTCCGAGTCGACTGTGGACCTACTATAGGGTCGGTAAGCTTACCTAGACCCTTAATTGACTGAAATAACTGTATGACTAATATGATTAAGCATGATAATATCCCAATAATTTGATACTGTATGCCGATTTACATGCATGATATTATGTATAGCATGTCATATTTGTATATTGCATTGCATTGGGTTAGGGGTTGGTATTGTTTGGAGGAAGTGTACTGAAAGGCCTCAGGCTTAATTGACTGACAGCTCAGCTACAAACCACTGTTTAATGCCACATTCGGTACTTTTTGGAGTGTAGGGATGGGTGGGTTGATTATATCCCCACATGGAGTGTAGGGTTGGACGGAGATGGTGTGAAGAGGCTAGCTGGGTAGGATTTTGCGACAGTATTTCTGTTACTGTACTGATTACTGTTACTGTAATGGGCCAAGGCCCTAATGCATGACTACTTCTGTATTGAATTGGGCTAAGGCCCTAACTGAAACGGAATCTGGTACTGAAAGGGCTTAAGCCTAGACTGTGATTGCATTTTGTCTGCTTGCTCTATATGGGGATTACACACTGAGTTTTCGTAAACTCACCCTTTTGATTTATCTGTACAGATAATCCCTAGGCTTGGGCGGATCGGTGCGGCAGAGGACTCAGCGGTGGCCACACAACCTTATTTGTCTCTGTTTCGTACCTAATTATGAATTTAAACTTTATTTGGGAATTTTATTGTAAATATGGCCTCTAAGGTTTTTTCTTAAATTTGGGATTTTCAATTTATAGCTACTAGTTTTAGGAAAACTCGAGTTTTCAAAAGAACCAAACATTTTAACAAGGTACGCACGATTACGCAATCTGTTTTAAAAGCTTCCGCATAGATTAAACGTTTTGGAAGCTTTGGAATGATTAATTAACACGATATTAGAATTAATAAATAATAATGAAAGAACTCTAAACGGAAAATGTATTTAGCAAAGTTATGGTTTTCCAATACAAGCTACGATTTTCAAACACACTACCATGTGACATCGCCAGATTCGGCTATAACGTCCAGGCCGGGTTTGGGGTGTTACAATTCTTCTAATTCTTTTTGTATCTTATTTTGGTGTATTGGGAAGTGTTCTACATAATTGGCATATTAATTTATGTTAAGAGTTAATTTGTGTATGTCATTTTGCTTTTATATGTGTTTAAATATTTTTTTTATTTCAAGTGAAATATTAATTTATGTTAAGAGTTTATTGAAGTGTAATTTAGAAGTCAGACTTATTTAGATAAAAATTAAAAGCTAAAAAAATTTTTCTTTCTTTATATATATTGTTCATATTTATTTTACAATTCATATTTGTTTTATGTTCTATATGTTTGGAGGAGTTAAAAATGATAAATTCACGCTTTCCAAACAATCATAGCAATTGAATTCCCAAAAAGCTGCACTTGGGTGGGTAGGGGAATGTTGGATATTTATGAAGTTGACATCAAGGGCTTTTATCTCTTAATATTATCATAGTATATTAACAAATTGGACCCCCTACAACCCTAACATTCGTTTAACAAATTTGCTTTTTTCTATCTACCAAATGATGGAACTTAGAAGACAATTAAACTATTAAAGTTTGTTTACTCACAATGGACATAAGAAATGAATTAGTATTCCAAAATTAAATTATTTAAAATAATCATTTTAATGTCTTATTTAATTTTGGAAAGATTTTTTTTGTTTAATGTATCATAATTTAAAATTAAATTAAATTAATTATTAAACGCAAGTAAAAAAATAATTTTAATGTATTTTTTTGTATAAATAACAATTTTTTATATTATACGATAAAAAGCACCCTAAACGTTTTTTTGAAAGCCACGTGGAAATTATATGACTAATACATTATATATGATAAACATTGATTTAACGATTGCATCATTCGTCCGTTAATGATTTAATAATTCGATGACTTAAATCATAAAAAATGTCAGCTACCGGATGTTGCAATAAAAGATGATGCTTGTAATAAGACAAGGAACATCAATTCAATTCCCAATAGATGAAATGGGATGGGTAGGGGAATGCTAGATATTTTCTTTAATGGATTCTTCGCATTTAAAAAAAATGCATACCAAATCCTAAATAAATAAATAAGGCAAACTTTGTATAGAACTATAAATTTATTTTGAAAGTTTACATGTATAATATATAGATGATAACAATAAAATCACACAAAGCAACTTTTATAAATAATATGGTCTACAAGTGATTCATGAAATGAATTTAAATATGCTAATCAACACATGATTCAAGATTTTGGCATGGTAGGCAACTCAGGCAACTTAGGGCAGTTCTTGTTTAGGTGTTTCCGGCTTTGGTAGGTTGGGTAATTTAGGTATTTCTGGTTTGGGTAACTCAGGAACTTTGGGCAATTCTGGTTTCGGCACTTCAGGAATTTTAGGCAATTCTGGTTTTGTTAATTCGGGAATTTTCGGTAATTCAGGAGCTTTTGGCAATTCTGGCTTAGGCACCTCAGGAACTTTTGGCAACTCGGGAGCCTTGGGCAACTCTGGCTTGGGCACCTCGGGAACTTTAGGCAACTCTGGCTTTGGTAACCCGGGAACTTTTGGTGCTTCAGATTTTGACAATTTAGGAGCTTTGGGCATCTCAGGAACTTTAGGTAATTCTGGAACTTTGACTTCTTCAGGTTTTTTCAACTCGGGAACCTTAGGAAATTCAGGCTTTGGCAACTCTGGCACTTTTGGAAACTCAGGAACCTTAGGTAGTTCAGGTTTTGGCAATTCTGGCACTTTCGGAAACTCGGGAACCTTAGGCAATTCAGGTTTTGGCAACTCCGGAACTTTAGGCAATTCGGGCTTTGGCAACTCAGGCATTTTAGGTATTTCGGGTTTTGGGATTTCCGGTAATTCAGGCTTTGGAAGTTCAACCTTTGGGAAGGACGGTATCTTAGGCAACTCCGGTTTAGGAATCTCCGGCACAGATGTCTCCAAAAGACGCCAAGCACCAACCAAGACTGTGTTGCTGCTCATCAATGACAAAGTGACGAATAAAAAAGGTAGCACAAAGAAAGGCAAACGATGGGAAGCCATGATTAAGAAAAATCAGAGGGGAGATGACAACAAGTGCTTCAAAATGAATACTTGAAGTGTGCTTGTTTATGCAATTGAAAGAGATGATGAGCCTTTTATAGGTATTGGGAAGTAGAGATTATGTGGGTGTTTGGTGAGAAATTCTACATTTTGTTAGTTCAACTTCTCACCTATTCATTTCTAAAGATTATATCAAATATATTATGACACATACATTTGACTCCCATCCTATATAATTAGTTGTAAAGTAAATTTATTAAGTTGTCATCACTTTAATCAATGGCTTTCATTTGAATAAGCAATTAATATACTCATGTTATCATATAATTCATGTTTATTTTCTTCAAATATTGCTGGGGATTTTATCTTAAAACATGCACTACACAATAATTTTTGTTAATGTTGATTACGATACGATTATTTAAAATAATTACATATAATATTAAGAAAATAATATAAATATAATAAATATATGAACGTAATAAAATTTATATAATATTTTAAATACAATCATAGTATAAAAATAATATAAATATAATAAATATATGCCACCCAGGAGGTTTCTTTGCTACTTTTGGTTTGTTCAACCATCTACCACCAACTTGCTTTTGCAACTATGATTATGTCTTTATCTTTATTATTTATTTTTAAAAAAATTAATAGACGTAGAAGAAAAATTAAAATATTAAAGTTTGGTTACTACGGTGGACATGATAAATGACTTTTTCTGGAAATTTTGAACAGTGTCGATAGTATCAATAGGAATGATGACAAAGTAATAAGAAATAAAAAATAAGAACATGTAGATTTTACATGAAAATTCTTTATAGGGAAAAATCACAGATAAAGGATGAAAAGTTTACTAATGTTGAAAAATAACAATGCAAGAGGTTTGCAACTATGCGCAGTTTTTAAGGGTTAAACAACTTGTCTAATAGAAAAGTATAATTCTATACGGATTCCCCAATTTTGCCTCTCTATTTTGTTTTTTTAATAAGTGAGTTGCATCTCGAACCTTTTAGACCGAATCAAATGGGATTCGGGTCACACAACTCTAACAGTTTTTAACAAGTGAGTTGCACTTCGAACTTTTCAGACCGAATCAAACGAGATTCGAGTCACACAACTCTAACAATTTATAAGAAAATATTTTAGTGGGGTTAAAGGGCAAAATAAATAATTGAAATTTCTACCAATATTTTCAAAATGAAACAATTGAATTCATAGTTTTCAAATTAGGGTTAGAGGAAAACCATTGGGTGGAATAAAATAGGGTTATAAGGGGGAAATTACAATAAAAAAAGTTAAAAGGGAAAATTGTAATTTCATTTACACCTAAATAAATACTTTTTATTTGTACCTCCCTTGTTTTGAAGTGAAATTTTTAAGGGTTTATTTAAGAATAACTTAAAATGCTAGAACATATTTATGTATAAATTAAAAATTAATTTCTTATTAAGTATAAATTAAAAGGTAAAAACATATTTTATGTCCTTTTCAATTTCGATATTAAGTAAATTGGTCTCAGTCAGAAAAATTGAAACAATTTAATCCCTGTTAATTTTGAAAGGGAGCAACAAATGACAAGTAATCACAGTGTTAATATTTTTAATCAATTGTACATAATTTGATTGGTATAACAACAAACTTAGCCCTCAATGCTTATACATTTACATGAATATTGACAGAATATGCAAATATCGTGGGCTAAATTTGCTAAATCAAAACCAAATTGATAGAATGTGTAAAGTTTGAGGATTAAATTTGTTATTACACCAATAAAAATATTGAGTTGAGTTTCAAAAAATATGATAAAACATATGACAAATGCACTCCTTTGTTGCTTGCAAGGGTCCAATAAATAATAATGCAGAAACATTAATAAATCCTCATAATTTTAGTATTTTTAAATTTTTTTATATATTTATAATTTTCCATACTTCTTCATATCTTTTTATATATCCTAATATTTTTTTTATTTTTTTCAAAATTTTGGGTATAATTTAGAAATGAAAATTTCATACTAGCTAATATAATTTTGGAGTAAAATAATATTATTTATAAATATTAAAAAATTTTAATGGGTTGTATAATGGAAAAGAAAAAATTGTAATTTTAAATTATTATATTTTAAACAAAATTTGGTAAGGAAAAAATTATATTACATATATGTTTTTAAAAATATGAATAATTAAATAAATTAAACAAGTTTACTAAGATGAACCAAAATTGGTATCCCATCATAATTTTTTTGTCTTATCTCATTTTTTTTTGTGGTATTTCGTATTTCTTCATAATTTTTTTGTATTCTCTCGAAATTTTTAGTACTCTCTCATAATTTATGGTGTTTCCTGGCATTTGTTTTGAAAAATAATTTGGTACGAAATATAATTTTGGAGTTAAATATTAAGAACTTTCAATTAGAATTTTTAACCAAAAATTTGTAATTGTTAAATTATAACTTTTAATGCTAAAAATTGGTACTGAAAAAAAAATCATGATAATTTAAAAAAAAAAATTAAGACGAACCAAAAATTGGCCGTATCCCCCATTGCCTTGGTTTTCTCTCATAATTTTTACACTTCCTATCTTTTTAATATTCTCTCATAAACTTTTGTATATCTTCATATTTTTTGGTACTTCCTCGGAATTTTTGGTACTTCCTCAAAATTTTTTGTATTCGTTTATAATTTGGTACTTCCTCGTATTTTTTTAGTTTTCTCTCATAATTTTTGGAATTTTTTTAAAAAGATGATTTGATTTTGGAGTAAATAAAAAATAATAATTTTAAATATTAAGAAATTCTAAGTGGGTGGTAGTTAAAAAAATTATATTTCATGATAATTTTTTAAAAATATGAAAAATTAAATAAATGAAAATTTTTACTAAGATAAACCAAAAATTAGTATCCCTTATAATTTTTGGATCCCCTCATATTTTTTTGGCACTCCCTCTTTTTTTTTTCTATATTTCCTCAAAATTTTTTGTATTTCCTCATAATTTTTAGTACTTATTCATAATTTTTATTATTCTCTTATAATTTTTGGTTTTTCTTAGTTTTTTTTGTATTCCCTCATATTTTTTTGTACTTCCTTGTATTTTCCGGTAGTCCTTTATAACTGTAAATTTGGAGTAAAAAAATTATGACAGAATGCTAAAAATGATAAAGGAATACCAAAAAAAATATAAGTGGGTGACAACAGAGGCATGTGCCAAAAAAATAAGTACCAAAAATTATGAGAAAGAAACAAAAATTTTAAGTGATTACCAAAAATTATGATAGGCTACCAATATTAGTTCGTCTTATAAAATTTATTTAATTTATCTAGTGTCTTTTTATTTAAAAACGAAAATGGAGTTGACACTAATCACTTTTAGGAGGTGTGATTGGGTCACCTCGTAATTTAATCGTTTTAATAAGATGTTTAATTTATTAAAACAATGTTTTTCGGTCTACAAAAATCCAGAAAATGGGTTCGGGAGTCGGTTACACACGAGGAAGGACTAACACCCTCGTTACGCCCAAAATTGGTACCTAATTGATTACTTGATGTCTTTAGTGTCGAAAATTGAAAATTTGAAGAGATTTTAGAATGCGACCCCACTTTGCATAACGTTATTCTTTGATTAAAACCGATTGAATAAATCAAAACGAATATAAAAGGTTCTCTTATCTCGAGGTAAAAAAGGTCACATCCGTAAGTTAGGACACGACTACCCGAATCTTCAAAAATAAGCTTACTCTTTATTTTAATTACTATTTAAATCTCATGTGTTTAAATTTTAAAAGGAATGTTCGGTTATCTTGGTTCAAAGAGAAAGTCAAACCCCGTAAGTTAGGGCACGACCTTTCGAATCTCCAAATACGGAACATTATCTTAATTTTAAAAAATTTCCTTTTATGCATCGAGTAAAAATTGACGTAATACTTAAAATAGTATATATTTAGTTTATTCGGGTATGGTACAAAAACAGACCAATATGTTTAAATGTAACACTTGGCACAAATATTAACACAATATATAATAACGGGTAAAAAACAGATAACATAACAAGTGGATAAATCAATAAAACGAAAATACTACGCTAGTGAATGATGATAATACACTATAATGATGATATAAAAAAATAACAATTTAATAATAATAGCAATAGTTATACTAGTAACCATCATAATATTAAAAGAAATAATAATAATAATAATAATAATAATAATAATAATAATAATAAAAGAAGAATAATGTGAAACACGATGAAAATATAAACATCATGAAAATAAAATAAGGGAAAAGAAATAATAATTAAAGAAATAAAATAATAAAATTGAAAATTTGAAATGAAATAAATAAAGGATTAAATTAGAAATAAAATGAAATTAAGGGCATAAATTGTAAAATATAAGTAAATAGATAAATACGAAAATAAATAATATAGAAATTATAAAAGATTGAAATTAAATGGACTGAGGACTAAATCAGGATTAGAGTGAACTTAAAAGCATAAATTTAAATAAGATAATTAAGTAAATAAAATACTAAAATAAAAATGCAAAAGTATTAAAAAAAGGGACTAAATGGGCGATTATTCCAAGTTTTATTATGTGCTCCATTTCCAAGAGACTAAATGGTCAAAGGACCAAAAAAAAACTTAGATGGATAAATTAAAAAAGAAAAAGGCTGGAATTAGGACCAAAATAAAACACACGTAAAGGAGGAGGGACTAACTGGGAAATTATTCCCTGTCTCAAAACGTGTCGTTCCTTAAGGGACCAAATTGAAACAAAATCAAAATCATAGGGTAGAAATTAAAGAACAAAAAAGGACTGAATTAAAAATAATAAAAAAGCAGAAGGACTAAAGGTGCAATTAGACCCTCTTAAAAAACACGCTGATCCTAGGCCGGGTGGTTCGGGTTGGATCGGGTCAACCAAAATGACGCCGTTTTGGGCGTCTGAGGCCAATTCCAAAACGGCACCGTTTTAGGGGCCTATAAAAGTAAACAATTTCAAAAAAAAAAGTCATTCCAACTCTGTTTTAAAAAAATTCCTTTTCTTCATTTTTTCTCTGAAACACGCCCCAAGTCCTGCCATGGAGCCGTCATGAGCCCGTCGTGGGCCACCGGTCTTCAGTGACATCGGTCATCACCACCGGTGGCAGGAGAGAGAAAAAAAGCCTTTTCAACCTTCGCCTTTTTAAATCTCTTTTTTAAAACCCTTTAACCCCCTTTTTTAAAAACCGAGTTGAAACAAAATGCCGAAACCCTAGAAAATTTAAGAAACCTTTCGATTTCCAGTCACCCCGACGAGGTTTTCGGCAAACCACCAAGGGTCCGGCCACCTTCTAAGCCAGAGAAGTCTCCGGTGACGGCGATAAAGGTAAAAAAAATTTTATTATATATATACACGATATGTTTAAGAAAATATAAATATGTAAAAGCAAAAATACCCTTCCTAAAAACTATTGTGAGATTTTTTATATTTCTTCCCCTCCTCTGTAAAACACATTGGATTTGGCTTTTATAGCCGTTCATACATATTTTATCTACTATTTTTGACTATTATTCCTTGTTGTTTTTGTTTCTATCGTTTTTCATCTTTTTTGCAGGTTTGGCGCCCGGTCAACGGAGGAGAGAAAGTCCCTTTGTTGTTTTGGTGAAATGGCGGTAAGAAGGGTGCGTCAGGCTTCGGGAAGAGGTACCTCGGGTGACATGCGTGCGAAAGGGGAGAGGTGCGGCATTAGAAGCTAGGGTTTTCTTTTTTTCTGACAATAGTTTAGGTCATTGAGCCTTAGGGTTTGTGTCATTTGGGCTTGTATTGGGCCACATTTGTTTAAAATGGACTTTGTACTGTTAATTTTATATTTTATTTTTGATTCGTGTTTTGGTTAGGCCCGGATAGAAATGGTCTGTTACATTTAGTTTTTCAAAAAAATTAAATTTATTAGTATATATAACAAATCTTTTAAGTATGCAAAAAAATTTATATCAAACTTTGATTTTTCATGTCAAAATTTAATTTTGAAAGTATATAAAAAATTATGAGAGATTACCAATAATTATGGAGTACTAAATATTATAAGAAAGTATAAAAAAATTACGAGAAAATGTAAAGAAAAAAAATGGGAGCTTATAAGAAGCTCACCTAGAATTCCCCATCAACATGAGACAACCTTAACCCCTCAAACACTTCTAACCCTAGAATCAAGAAGCATGTCATATGACCTTGCTTGTCATGTCATGTCTTCTTAGACTAAAAGTGAGTTGCGAATACCAGTATGCAGTATGCTCAACTTTGGTTAAAGCTTTTTCCTTGTATTCAGAGGGTAATATCTTCATACCATTGTCCCGACATGCACCGAGGGACAAAAGTCGAAACAACATACATTGGAACATTTAAAATGTGCAACTGACCTAGATTTAATGATTAGAATAACTTGTTGGGCTGTTCAACATTTAATCAAAAAGTTAGATTCTCTCTCCACGAATGTTGCAATAAAAATATGATGCATGTAATAAGTGAAGGAAATTAAACACACAACAATTCAATCCCCAAAAAAGAAATAGCTGCACATGGGTGAACAGGGGAATGTTGATTCCTTCAAACACCTTTTAAATATATTTTTATATCCGACATTCACACTCGAATCTAATAGGGTAATACTAATTACCAATTATTAATATAGCGAGTCCTTAAATGAGGGCATAGAGTTTATCATACAACATTGCCATGGGTTTTTCACAATTGGCATGGTAAGCTAATGGCTAAGATTATTAACATACTAGCAAGTCTGCATTTCGCTACAACTAGAAGATAAAACTGCATACTTAAATAGAGTCGTACAATTTCGATTGTAATTCATTTGTTTCAAGTTAAGTACTTATAATCTTATGTGAGCTTGTTTTAATTGATTCAAGTGCTATATTTACCAACATCACTACATGCATTGAAACATTCAAGGGCATTATGCTTGATAATATTCCCACGGCTAAGGAATTTAGGATCGACATTGAAAAGAGATTTGTCAAGAACAAAAAGGTAGAAATTGATACATTCTTAGCAAATCTAACTTCAATGAGGTATATAAGAAAATAAGGAAGTTGCATATACTACATTACAAAAGAAACAACAAAAGGAGTTAACTAAAGATGGTTGTTTGTCTTGTGGTGTGACAATGCTCTTCTTCATTTTCTTTGTTTGAGGTTAATTTGATTTCGGTACCTAGACGCATTTAGTGGATAAATTCTAGTGCAACAACTCACATTAGTGTGTTTATGCAAGACTGTCAGAATTATTGAAAGTCTAATAATGGTGGAAGATACATCTATGCAGGCTACAATAATTCGGTAAAAGTTGAAGCAATAAGGACTTTTAGATTATTATTAATAATTAGATTTTATTTGGATTCAAAACTTTGTCAATAAGATGCAAAATAGTATTATATATTATTTTATATATAATAATATATATTATATGAAAGAGAAACACTTATATTATAAAAATGTATCAAGTTCTTTAACTATTCACATAATTCTTAAGATTTTGGAAGAAATTAATGGGAGAACTTATAGTTTAAAGTTATTTATGTATAATAATATTATATTGTTATTTAATATTTATATTATAATATATATAATTTATATATTAGTATATTATATCATATATATTATATATTACAAGGTTCTGGTTAATTAAGGAAATAAATACAATGTTCACAATATATATTTTTTAAGATATATGTTAGGTCCAAAAATATCAAGAAGGGAATAAATTGGTATTTTAAAATTTTTTTCAAACTTTTCTAAATGATAAGAAAATGGAAGAAAAGTTTGGATAATTCGATTTATAGTGATTCGGCCCCGATTGCCTACTTCCACTACCTTGATATACCTTAACAAAGGATTTTCCAATTCACTATACTTGAATACTTTTCTCTTGATCTTGATGCTGAATAACGCTCTCTTGAGTCTTGAAGTGTTCTTGAAGCATATTTATACTAAGAAACAAAATTTTCAATGTTTATGGCCATAGGGGATGAAATCTAGTCGTTTAAAGTGTTAATTTTGGGCTTAAAAACTATCCCTGCACATCATGTCTCTAGACCTAGCAAGATGTCTTGAAACAAGGTTGAAAAATAGTCGTTATATAACTGTTGGCAGGCCATGTCTCGAGACAATCTGCTAATTGTCTCTAGACATACTACACAATGTTTCAAGACAGGCAACTCCTGAAGCAGATTTTTACTTCGAAGTTTTCATGTCTTTAGACGTATAATCGTATGTCTCGGGACTTGCATGATAAAACCCCTTAAAAATATTTTAAACACCTTAGAACACTTTGGTATTAATCCAAAAACATTTAGATAAATTAAAACACATTTAAAATATGTTTTTGAGTATTTTGCAAGTCTTTAAAAATACGTTGAAAATGTTTGATACAATTTTCAATCATATTTTCACTAGATGATTTAGGACATAATATATATATAAAATTTATCTTAAATGTTATTATATTAAAAGCTTGGGACATCAAAGCTAATAATATAGTAGTCTCCATCTCAAGCACTTATATTATCAATCTCACATTGACTATAAAACACTTTCATATCTTGTCCTTACACTATAAGTTTCTTCACAATTTACATAATTTATTTAAAAAATTTTCATTTGAAGAAATTCATAAATTAAGCTTATAATTTGAATTTATTCATATATTTTTATTTAGTATTTATATTATATTATAAAAACATTAGTTCAAGCCCACTTAACTGACTCATGTATGGTTTTCTTGGTCTTTCCGGAGACATTCATGTCGATAAGTCACAACAGATATTTCCATGATTTCACCTTACTTTCAGCTTTTCGACCTCATTGGTGCTCCTCTTTAGTTTTTCGACGTCCCTCTAATGACGGTGACTAATGTAAGTAGCTAGGGTTTGGTTATTTTTTATATTTGTTTCTAGGGTTTGTGTTTGCTGAGGTTGAGCTAAGTGTGAGTATTTGATTCGAATCCTATTTTAGCAACCGAACTCAATTTAAAATTTTTTCGAATCGAGTTGAATCGAGTTGAGTGACTGAATCCTATTATTGACACTCAATGTTGCATTTATATGGACCGATTATTTAACTAGTGGAGGAAGTACAAGATTATTTAACTACATCAACAATATAATAGTTTCACTTTTTAACTTAATGGGTAAACATTTATCAAAACGGCGTAGTTTTGTCTTTTAATTGAATGGTTTTAACTTTTAACTTTAGGAAAGGTAAACATTTATCAAAACGACATGGTTTTGCCTTTTCTTATTCGAATTTTCTACAAAATTCAATTATGTAATTCATATTCGAGTTAAATTGAAAATTTTGATTTTTTATTCGAGTTGATCCGAATAACTCGAATAACTCGAACAACTCAAACTATTTAATTTAAATTTTTAATTTTTTTCTCAAATTTTTAAAATCGAATTAAATTTTAGTCTCCCATAAGTTGAGCTATTGTCCATTTCAAGCCTTTCAACTTCTTATTTTGTTTTTTGAGGGCTTTTTGTAGGCCTTTTTTATGTCTGTATATGTTCTTTTCTTTAATGAAATCTTTGTATTGAACAAGAAAAAGAGCATGCCAAATCCCAAGAAAAAAAAATAAAACTTTGTGTATAACTATAAATTTATTTAGAAAGTATACAAGTATAATATATAGATGATAACAATAAAATCACTCAAAACAAACATATATAAATAATCTGGTCTACAAGTGATACATGAAATGAATTTAAATATGCTAATCAACACACTCTTATAAGAAGAATATCCAAAAATCATATGTTTATTGTCGAGGGAAAACATATTACCATGATTCAAGGTTTTAGCACGGTAGGCAAATCAGGCAACTTAAGGCAATTCTTGTTTAGGTGTTTCCGGCTTTGGTAGATTGGGTAACTTAGGTAGTTCTGGTTTGGGTAGCTCTGGAACTTTGGGTTCTTCGGGTTTCGGCATGTTAGGCAATTCAGGAACTTTAGGTAATTCAGGTTTTGGCAGCTCAGGAGTTTTGGGCAATTCTGGTTTCGGTACCTCTGGAACTTTAGGCAATTCTGGTTTTGTTAACTCGGGAATTTTAGGTAATTGAGGTTTTGGTAATTCAGGAGCTTTTGGCAATTCTGGCTTAGGCACCTCAGGAACTTTTGGTAATTCAGGTTTTGGCAACTCAGTCGCTTTGGGCAATTCTGGTTTTGGTACCTCAGGAATTTTTGGCAATTCAGGAGCTTTGGGCAATTCCGGCTTAGGCACCTCATGAACTTTAGGCAATTCTGATTTTGGTAACTCAGGAACTTTTGGTGATTCAAGTTTTGGCAACTCGGGAGCTTTGGGTAATTCAGGCTTGGGCAATTCTGGCTTAGGTAACTCAGGAACTTTAGGCAATTCTGGCTTTGGTAACTCAGGAACTTTTGGTGATTCAGGTTTTGGCAACTCGGGAGCTTTGAGTAATTCAGGCTTAGGCACTTCAGGAACTTTAGGAAATTCTGGCTTTGGTAACTCCAGAACTTTTGGTGCTTCAGATTTTGACAATTTAGAAGCATTGGGCATCTCTGGAACTTTGACTTCTTCGGGTTTTTTCAACTCGGGAATCTTAGGAAATTCAGGCTTTGGCAACTCTGGAACTTTCGGAAAGTCGGGGACCTCAGGCAATTCGGGCTTTGGCAACTCCGGAACTTTAGGCAATTCAGGTTTTGGCAACTCGGGCATTTTAGGTATTTCAGGTTTCGGGATTTCTGGCAATTCAGGCATTGGAAGTTCAACCTTTGGGAAGGACGGCATGGCAGGCAACTCGGGTTTAGGAATCTCCGGCACAGATGTCTCCAAAAGACGCCGAGCACCAACCAAGACTATGTTGCTACTCATCGATGACAAAGTGATTAATAAAAAGGGTAACACAAAAAAAGGCAAACGATGATAAGCCATGATTAAGAAAATCAGATGAGAGATGACAACAAGTGCTTCAAAATGAATACTTGAAGGGTGCTTGTTTATGCAATTGCATGAAATGACGAGGCTTTTATAGGTAACAGGAAGTGGAGAACAAGAAGGTTTTGTGGATGTTTGGTGAGAAATTCTAGATTTTGTTAGCTCAACTTCTCACCTGTTCTTTACTGAAAAACTATATCAAACTATGACACATACATTTGACCACCATTATGAAGTTGTCATCACCCTAATCAAGCCTTTGGTCTTTATATTGGATTGAATAAGCAATTAATGTACTCATACTATCATACTAAACTAACATTTGTTTAACCCCTTAATTCTGCTTTATTTTCTTCAAACATAAGCTGGGATTTTTTTTAAATTTTGATTACGACACGATTATATAAAATAACTAGATATAACATTAAGAAAATAATAATATATGAACTAAATAAAATTTATATAAAAAATAATGTAAAATTTTATTTGCTACGTTTGGTTTGTTCAACTATATAATACCAACTTGCTTTTGCAACCATAATTATGTTTTTTGTTTCTTTGTTATTTAAAAATAAATTAATGAAAGACGCAGAAGAAAATTAAATTATTAAAGTTTGATTACATATAGTTAGAGGTGATCATGTGTCGGATCGGCTCAAACTTCAATAGAAGTTTAGGCCCATTTTTTAGGCCCGAGTACGGCTCAATCTGAAAAATGGGCCTAAATTTTTACCCCAAGTCTAGCCCGAATAAAAATGCTAAAACTGAAGCCCGCCCGTATTAAATTTCTTTATATGATTATTTTAATATAAAAATAAATTTAAAAATATAATACATTAAATACACTTAAAACATTAAAATGAATGTTTCCCAACAAATTGAAAATAAATTAAAAAAATTATTTATACTTAAATAACACTAAGGTAGGTTTAACTTAGCAACCAAATACCTCTAAAATAGTAACAAAATTAATAATAAAATAAAAGTTATACAATATCCAAACAAAATCAACAATATAATAACAATATAATAGCGAAACGACACCAAAACAATGACAAAACAACAACAAAAACAATGGAAACAGCAGCAAAAAACAGCAGATTTTTTTTTTTACAAATTCGGATTGAGCTGAAGTCAAAAAAAAGCTTACCCAAATGTCTGCCCGTTTATTGATAAATTTATAAAATTACAGTACTGAAAAAATGAAAAAAGAAAAGAAAAGCAATATATATGGTTTGTGGAATGATTATATTACGCATGAATTGGATGATATTGAATCCATAAAAAAAATTATGTTTTGTGTGTTTTTATGCTAAGATTATTGAAAAATTTTAATGGATTGAATTATGATTTTTTGTTAAATTGGTTTGATAGACATTTATTGAAGGTATTCTTATATGAATATATATTTAATTTTTGGGTATTTTGAATACGTGTTTAAAAATTTTGATTTTAAGTTTGGTTTTATAAAATTTGATTTTGAATTTTAATTGTAAAAATCATGATGGTTGTTTGTTTAAGTATTTAAAAAATAATCAAAGATTAAGGTTTGGTTTCTTATTACATCATTTAGATAACCTTATTTTGGGTTATTTTGAAAACTATAGTGTGATCAGAAATTTCAATTTTGACATTTGATTGTTATAGAAATTTTTAAATTTGAATATTAGTATGTTTATATATATTAAAATAAGTTAATTGAAGGAATAAGTCGCCAAAGTGACCTTTGTTGCAGAAATTATTTGTTTTGGAATGTAAAAAGGTTATGCACATATAACTTATGTTAATATTGATCACTCCAAAAGAAAGTTAATATTTAACAAAATTACATGTGCAACTAGGATAATAAACATGTGACAATCATTTGATTTTACATGTGAGTGATAAATCGACCCAAAGAAAGATTTATTGTTCGACATGTTCTTATTGACAATGTTTAATTACTACACCAAGATATCACTTACAAGTTAATATTTTGTCCAAAGATGAAATATTAATAGAGTGACTGGTATCTTGATATGAGGCTTACCTTTATTCAAATTATTTTTGTTTAAATTTGAAATCTTATGTGAACTTGTTTTGATTGATTCAACTACTATACAGGCCAACATCACTACATGCATTAAAACATTCAGGGGCATTATGTCTGATAATATTACCACAACTAAGGAATTTAGGATCGACATTGAAAAGAGATTTGTCAAGAACAAAAATATAGAAATTGATACATTCTTAACAAATCTAACTTCAATGAGGTATATAAGAAAATAAGAAAGTTGCATATACTACATTACAAAAGAAACAACAAGAGGAGTTAACTAAATATGGTTGTTTCTCTTTTGGTGCGACAATGCACTTCTTAATTTTCTTTTTTGAGGTTAATTTGATTTCGGTACCTAAACGCACTTGGTGAATAAATTCTGGTGCAACAACTCGCATCAGTGTGTTTATGCAAAGCTGTCAAAACTATTGAAAGCCTAATGATGGTGAAAGATACATCTATGTAGGCTACAATAATTCGGTAGAAGTTGAAACAATAAGGACTTTTAGATTATTATTAATAATTGGGTTTTATTTGGATTTGAACAAGACTTTTGTTATGCCGTCCTTTAGGCGGAACTTGATTTCCATTTCAACATTGGATAAATTTAGTTATTCTTGTTCATTTAGAAATTGAAATTTTAGTCTCTTTCATAATTTAAATTTGGTTGGTTCCAGTTCTTTATCAGGTTATGAAAATTTATATTTAATTGATACTATTACTTAATTTAAAGGAATCCTTGCAGAGAAACACAAATTAACCGCTAAGAAATTGATTTCGTTGTAACACAAGAGATTAGGTTATATCTCAAAAATGAGAATTGAGAGACTTCTGTCCAACAATATTTTTTATCTCTTTGATTTTTTTCGGATACTCTAAAAGATATAAGGGTTACAAATTTTATGATCTCACTACTAATGTTATTTTTAAGACAGATAATGCTTGTTCTTTAAGGATGTTGAGTTTGTGGGGGAAGAGAGAATTAAAGACAATGTATTTAAAGAAGAATATGTTGGTATTCCTCAACGCATTCTTTTAATTGTTATTGATAAATATCATGAACACTTTGTTATACCTGAAATTGTTCAAGCAGCAACTTTGGATCAAGACAACGTCGTTGAACCTCCCGCTCAAGTAACAAACTCTACAACCTCAAGAATGAATGTCATTAAGAAGGCCTACTAGAGAAAAGGTTATAACAGCTTTAGTGATATATTTTGACTTTGAGCTATATCAGATGGATGTCTAGACTAGGTTTTTCAGTGGCGACATTGATGAGACAATTTATATAATGCAACCAAAAAGCTTTTCACCAAATAATTTAGGACAAATAATATATATATAATTTATCTTAAATGAGACAATAATATATATGATAGTCTCCATCTCAAGCACTTATATTATCAATCTCACATTGACTATAAAACACTTCCATATCTCGTACTTACACTATAAGTTTCTTCACAATTTACATAATTTATTTAAAAATTTTTCATTTGAAGAAATTCATAAATTAAGCTTATAATTTGAATTTATTCATATATTTTTATTTAGTATTTATATTATATTATAAAAACATTAGTTCAAGCCCACTTAACTGACTCATGTATGGTTTTCTTGGTCTTTCCGGAGACATTCATGTCGATAAGTCACAACAGATATTTCCATGATTTCACCTTACTTTCAGCTTTTCGACCTCATTGGTGCTCCTCTTTAGTTTTTCGACGTCCCTCTAATGACGTGACTAATGTAAGTAGCTAGGGTTTGGTTATTTTTTATATTTGTTTCTAGGGTTTGTGTTTGCTGAGGTTGAGCTAAGTGTGAGTATTTGATCGAGTCGAGTCAAATCAAATTAAAAAAGAATTTAAGTTAGTCGAGTTAATGAATTCTATTTTAGCAACCGAACTCAATTTGAAATTTTTTCGAATCAAGTTGAATCAAGTTGAGTGACTGAATCCTATTATTGACACTCAATGTTGCATTTATATGGACCGGTTATTTAACTAGTAGAGGAAGTACAAGATTATTTAACTACATCAACAATATAATAGTTTCACTTTTTAACTTAATGGGTAAACATTTATCAAAACGGCGTAGTTTTGTCTTTTAATTGAATGGTTTTAACTTTTAACTTTAGGAAAGGTAAACATTTATCAAAACGACATGGTTTTGCCTTTTCTTATTCGAATTTTCTACAAAATTCAATTATGTAATTCATATTCGAGTTAAATTGAAAATTTTGATTTTTTATTCGAGTTTATCCGAATAACTCGAATAACTCGAACAACTCAAACTATTTAATTTAAATTTTTAATTTTTTTCTCAAATTTTTAAAATCGAATTAAATTTTAGTCTCCCATAAGTTGAGCTATTGTCCATTTCAAGCCTTTCAACTTCTTATTTTGTTTTTTGAGGGCTTTTTGTAGGCCTTTTTTTATGTCTGTATATGTTCTTTTCTTTAATGAAATCTTTGTATTGAACAAGAAAAAGAGCATGCCAAATCCCAAGTAAAAAAAATCAAACTTTGTGTATAACTATAAATTTATTTAGAAAGTATACAAGTATAATATATAGATGATAACAATAAAATCACTCAAAACAAACATATATAAATAATCTGGTCTACAAGTGATACATGAAATGAATTTAAATATGCTAATCAACACACTCTTATAAGAAGAATATCTAAAAATCATATGTTTATTGTCGAGGGAAAACATAGTACCATGATTCAAGGTTTTAGCACGGTAGGCAAATCAGGCAACTTAAGGCAATTCTTGTTTAGGTGTTTCTGGCTTTGGTAGATTGGGTAACTTAGGTAGTTCTGGTTTGGGTAGCTCTGGAACTTTGGGTTCTTCGGGTTTCGGCATGTTAGGCAATTCAGGAACTTTAGGTAATTCAGGTTTTGGCAGCTCAGGAGTTTTGGGCAATTCTGGTTTCGGTACCTCTGGAACTTTAGGCAATTCTGGTTTTGTTAACTCGGGAATTTTAGGTAATTGAGGTTTTGGTAATTCAGGAGCTTTTGGCAATTCTGGCTTAGGCACCTCAGGAACTTTTGGTAATTCAGGTTTTGGCAACTCAGTCGCTTTGGGCAATTCTGGTTTTGGTACCTCAGGAATTTTTGGCAATTCAGGAGCTTTGGGCAATTCCGGCTTAGGCACCTCAGGAACTTTAGGCAATTCTGATTTTGGTAACTCAGGAACTTTTGGTGATTCAAGTTTTGGAAACTCGGGAGCTTTGGGTAATTCAGGCTTGGGCAATTCTGGCTTAGGTAACTCGGGAACTTTAGGCAATTCTGGCTTTGGTAACTCAGGAACTTTTGGTGATTCAGGTTTTGGCAACTCGGGAGCTTTGAGTAATTCAGGCTTGGGCACTTCAGGAACTTTAGGAAATTCTGGCTTTGGTAACTCCGGAACTTTTGGTGCTTCAGATTTTGACAATTTAGAAGCATTGGGCATCTCTGGAACTTTGACTTCTTCGGGTTTTTTCAACTCGGGAATCTTAGGAAATTCAGGCTTTGGCAACTCTGGCACTTTCGGAAACTCAGGAACCTTGGGTAATTCCGGTTTTGGCAACTCTGGAACTTTCGGAAATTCGGGGACCTCAGGCAATTCGGGCTTTGGCAACTCCGGAACTTTAGGCAATTCAGGTTTTGGCAACTCGGGCATTTTAGGTATTTCAGGTTTCGGGATTTCTGGCAATTCAGGCTTTGGAAGTTCAACCTTTGGGAAGGACGGCATGGCAGGCAACTCGGGTTTAGGAATCTCCGGCACAGATGTCTCCAAAAGACGCCGAGCACCAACCAAGACTATGTTGCTACTCAGCGATGACAAAGTGATTAATAAAAAGGGTAACACAAAAAAAGGCAAACGATGATAAGCCATGATTAAGAAAATCAGATGAGAGATGACAACAAGTGCTTCAAAATGAATACTTGAAGGGTGCTTGTTTATGCAATTGCATGAAATGACGAGGCTTTTATAGGTAACAGGAAGTGGAGAACAAGAAGGTTTTGTGGATGTTTGGTGAGAAATTCTAGATTTTGTTAGCTCAACTTCTCACCGGTTCTTTACTGAAAAACTATATCAAACTATGACACATACATTTGACCACCATTATGAAGTTGTCATCACCCTAATCAAGCCTTTGGTCTTTATATTGGATTGAATAAGCAATTAATGTACTCATACTATCATACTAAACTAACATTTGTTTAACCCCTTAATTCTGCTTTATTTTCTTCAAACATAAGCTGGGATTTTTTTTAAATTTTGATTACGACACGATTATATAAAATAACTAGATATAACATTAAGAAAATAATAATATATGAACTAAATAAAATTTATATAAAAAAATAATGTAAAATTTTATTTGCTACGTTTGGTTTGTTCAACTATATAATACCAACTTGCTTTTGCAACCATAATTATGTTTTTTGTTTCTTTGTTATTTAAAAATAAATTAATGAAAGACGCAGAAGAAAATTAAAATATTAAAGTTTGGTTATATACAGTTAGAGGTGATCATGTGTTCGATAGGGTCGAGCCTCAATAGAATTTTAGGCCCATTTTTAGGCTCGAGTATGGCCCTGTCTAAAAAATGGGCTTAAATTTTTACCCAAGTTCAACCCGGATAAAAATGCTAAAACCCGAGCCACCCGTATTAAATTCTTTTATATTATTATTTTTATATAAGAACAAATTTAAAAATATAATACATCAAATACACTAAAAACATTAAAATCAATGTTTCCCAACAAATTGAAAATAAATTTAAAAAATTATTTATACTTAATAACAACAAAATAATAGCAATATAATAACGAAAATGACACCAAAACAGCAACAAAAGGTAGCAGATTTTTTTTTTTTTTTGCAAATTCAGGCTAGCCAAAAAAATTTTACCCAAGGCCCAACCAGTTTAGAAAATGGACCTTGTTTTTTTTGCCCAAACCCTTCCACTTTTCGGGTGGGCTCAAGTCTACATACGGTCAACATAATAAATGTTTGATGAAATTTTCAATTATATTTTCACCAAACGATTTAGGACATATATTACATATAAAATTTGCCTTAAATATTGTTATATCAAAAGCTCGAGACATCAAAGCTAATAATATAGCCGTCTCCATTTCAAGCACTTATACTATTAATTTTATATGGACTATAAAACACTTCCATAGCTCACATTTACACAATAAATTTCTTAAAAATTTACCTAATCTATTTAAAGTTTCATTGGGGAATAAAATAGGAAACTTGTAATTTCTTTTGCACCTAAATAAATACTTTTGTACCTCCTTTGTTTTGAAGTGAAATTTTTATTTATATTAAGGGTGTATTTACGAATAACTAAAAAGCTAGAACATATTTAGGTATAAATTAAAAATTAAAATTTTATTAAGTATAAATTAAAAGTTAAAAACACATTTCCAGTCCTTTTTAATTTTGATATTAAGTAAATTGGTCCCTTTTTAAAAAAAATAAAATAATTTAATCCCTTTCAATTTCGAAAGTGAGCAAGTAAGGATAATTAATCACAGCGTCAATGTTTCTAATCAATTGTACATAATTTTGATTGATATAATAACATATTTAGCACTTGATATTTGTATATTCTGCAGAAATTTTGACAAAATATATAAACGTTGTGAGCTAAATTTGTTGAATTAAGACTAAATTTTAAAAAATATATAAATATTGTGGGTTAAATTTATTAAATCAAGATCAATTTAACAAAATGTTTAAACTTTGAGATTAAATTTGTTATTATACCAATAAAATTTATATACAATTGACAAAAAAAAACATTTATGTTATAATTAAATGTCCTTAGTTATTTACTTTTGATATTGACGTAAATTAAATTCGTTATAATTTTTGAAAGTGATCACTTTGTTCAATATCAAAATTGAAAAGGACAAAAAAATCTTTTTACCAGATTAAAGAAATGAAATACTTAAGCTTTGTATTGAAAAAATTAAATCGATATTCAAGATTTAATTTTTCAATTTATGATATAAAAATATAATTAAAGGCTTTTTTTAATTATTTCAGCCCATATTCCATCACATTGGGCTGAGTTTCAGAAAATGATAAAACAGATTACAAATGCAATCCTTCGTTGCTTGCAAGGGGTCCAATAAATAATAATGCAGAAACTTTAACAAAGCTTACATATATATGTGGGAATCAAAGATGAACGAATGACTAAACAAGATGAACATGAGACAACCTTAACCCCAAACACTTCAGCCCTAAGATCAAGAAGCATGCCATATGACCTTGCTTGTCATGTCATGTTTTCTTAGACCAGAGTGGCGGATACCAGTCTGCTCAAATTTGTTTAAAGCTTTTCCCGTGTTTTCGGAGGAGGGTAATATCTCCGTACTAAGAACAATGGGAACTAAAACAACTCTAAAACCATCAACGCAAACCACAAATACCGGAAGACGTAAACTGAAACAACTCCAAAACTATCAACACCAACCACAAAGGGCAGGGAAGAAAGCAAAAAACCATAACACATATAGAGATAGAAATTTAATGATTAGAATAACTTGTTGGGCTGTTCAACATTTAATCAAAAGTAAGATTCTCTCTCCACTAATGTTGCAATAAAAACATGATGCATGTAATAAATCAAGGAAACTTAAACACACAACAATTCAATTCCCAAAAATAGCAGCTGCACATGGGTGAGTGGGGAATGCCCTTCAAATACATTCCTATATCCGACACTGTACTGTACCATACTAGTTACCAACTATCAATCTAATTAGTCCCTAAAAGAGAACAAAGAGTTTATCATATAATATTGCCATGGGTTTCTCACCATTGGCATGGCAAGCTGATGGCTACGATTACTAGCATACCAGCAAATCGAATGTGATTCATCCTTTCCGAGCTAAGGCCAGCCGATAAATCATTGCATACAGAGCATCTATACAAAGAACAGTAGTAACAATATAACTCTTTCAGACCGAAATCTCAATACTCCTAGGTCGAAAAGATTATACAACTAATATTACCATAAGATTCGGATGCTTCAGTACTTAAGAACAGAACGAAAGTCTGTTCTTGGTTTCGGGCAACAGATACTTAAGGAACCAAGACTAACAAGGTATCGATTATTGTCAATAAGTCATGATAGAGCAAGCACACACAAAGTAGAGGCAAGGATACAATTAAAAAAAGAATATATTAAAGCTAATATATTGCATTGAATGGAAAGAGTTAAACGATAGTGAAAATAACCTTTGGTGTGTCATGCTTAGAGCACAAAGGCATTGATAATTAGATCCATAGAGAATCCCTAACAATTGAAGCTTCTTCTGCTATGAATCCCCTATTTATTGAAATCTTCTAAAAAAAAAAGCAATACTAACAACCTAAATAGATCGATTCAACTTTTCTCGGACCATATTTCCACCATCAGGCACTTTTTATCTTTCCCTTTTTCTAAAAGAGGGGGAACTTACAAGGTGGGTGGATATTCGATCTTCAACCCGAAATGTCTGATGGTTATGTACCAAGCTTTTAACCTGTCCTCCCAAACAGGAAAATTCACTAGGAATAAACAGGCAGCTCGGAACTATAAAAATAATAACATAGGATGCTACAAAGTATCCAGTCAAATTCAACCGAGTACCTCCACATAGTTAAATACTACAAGCATACGATTAGAACTACAACTGCTGCAAAAAAGGAAACAAGGATCTTACTTCACTAAGTAGCCTTAACTTTATCATCCCCAACAGCTGAGAGTATAGGCAAGCTACTTAAAAACTCATCAAGACCCTCAAAAAATCCGTTCCCTTCCATGTTATCCTCTTCACCGTATCCAGCATGGTTCCCCTCACTCCTCCTTGGTACCGGCTCTTCCACTTCGTTACTGAACTCCACATTCAAATCCAACTTCCCCAGATTCTTTGCTCCTCTCACCATTTGTTTCCTCCCACTATTTGCGACCCCCCTTCTGCTTGATTCAGCAGTTGGCTTTCCCTCGGGTGCTATTGGAGCACCGTTTAAATTCCCACTGTGATTATCACTAACTTGCTCGTTGCTCCCTTTATTCACTCTCTCACTCTGTGGTTTCTTAGGTTTTCTCCCAGCAGATCCTTTCCCTTTGGCACTCTTTGCCTTCTTCTTCTTCCTCTCATCTTTCTGCCATTCGTCGTCGTCGTCGTCATCGTCGTCTGAAGGTCCACTTGAATCAAGAATCTCTACGTATGCATCATTGTCATCGTAATACACTCTTGCAGCAGGTTTTGTGGCAGTCTTTTGTTTTCCAGCAATCTTGTCGATGGGACAAGCAAACATGTTGGAAATAGGGGACCAACCGGGGAAATTACCGCCCTTATTCTTACCATTCCTCGAAATCCCTATTGGGAAAAAACCCCAACAGTAGAAATGAGTGTCCTTTCCGTTCACCGGCGGCGACTGTATCACAACTGCATGGTAAGCTCGCCGGCAACTCTTAGTCTGACACCTCAGCGTACAATCTTCGTACACCCTGGGATACTCGTAGAGAACGTAACAGTACGGACAAGCTGTCCAGAAAGTCGGTCCCTCTGACTCAGTAGCTTGACTAGGCCGAGTGGAATCGGTCTTCCCAATCACACCATTGGGATATGTTCGAGTATTCTCCGCCGGAGGAGGAGGAGGCGGAGCTGTCTGATTAATCTCAACTGTCCGAATCGACTCGGTCCGATTAAATTCCCTCGAGCTAGCAACTCCTATCTGATTAACCTGGCTGGTCCGGGTTGGCTCGGGCTGATTAACCTGGCTCGATTGCGTAGGCTCCGGCCGATTAACCTGGCTTGTCCGTGTAGGCTCTGGCCGACTAATGTGGCTCGAACCAACTGATCCTGACTGATTAATCTGACTCGGCCCAGCTAAACCTATCTGATTCATCTGCCTTGCCCAAGTTGACTCAGCCGGGCGAGTCGGCTCCGGCGGATTATTATTTAAACCCAACTGCCCTCCCCCTTCTAATGCAGCATTTCCATCTTTATTATTATTCGTAGGGCTTCTAATCGCAAATAGCGGTTGTGTAACTTGCGTTTGCGTTTCTTTCGGCGGCGATTGCATAAACAGCGTTTGCGTTTGCGTTTCTTTCGGAGGCGGAGGCGCCGGTGGCTGCATAAACAGCGTTTGCGTTTGCGTTTCTTTCGGAGGCGGAGGTGCCGGTGGTTGCATAAACAGCGTTTGCGTTTCCTTCGGAGGCGAAGGAGCCGGCGGCTGCATAAACAACGTCTGCGTTTCCTTAGGAGGCGGAGCCGGCGGTTGCATAAACAGCGTTTGCGTCTCTTTCGGAGGCGCAGACGGTGGCTGTTGCATAAACAGCGTCTGCGTCTCTTTCGGAGGCGGCGGCGGTTGCATAAAAAACGCCTGTGTTTGCGGCTGCTGAAGTTGCGGTTGTTGCTGATGCTGCTGCTGCTGCTGCTGCTGATGGTGGTGATACTGTTGACCGAACTGACTCACCGGGCCAAACTGAAGAAACCTCAACTCGTTATCATAAATGGCTTTCTTAGAAGGGTTAGACAACACATCCCAAGCTTCAGAAACCAACCGAAAGGCCTGATCTGCAAAAGAAAGACCGTTCTTCCCATAATTCAAAAACATAGCCAGTTTCCTGTACTGACCCGCCACCACTTCCATAGACTGAGTTAACGGCATGAGTTGTAATATCCCGTACCAATCTTGAGGGTTTGATTGCGCAGCCATGAGAGTGTCGGTCACAGCCAGTATCTGGTCAGCCGGCACCGGAGCCAGTTCCCGTGCTCGGATCGCCAACGTCCTAGCCCCGTGCAAGTCACGTGACGCCAATAGCTTCTCAGCTATGGTGAGCCAACGTTCCGCTTCAGTAGTGTTACCGTCCATTTCCTTCTCCCAATGTGGTTTTTTCTCTCTCTCTCTCTTGCTTTTTTGTTGTGCGGAAACTACTTTTGTTTGATGGTGGGAAAAAGGAACCAGACAAAAGCGTCCCCTCGGTGTCTGGTTTTGGACAATTCAAGACACCTGTTTTGAAACAAACTCCGCTTGGTTTCACTTGGCTTGTACGGAATAATGGGAAATGTGGATGGGTATTATTGTCTTTTCAAAATCCAGTGTCCGAGTGCAAAAGTTTTTATTTTTAGTAGGGAAGTGTGGGTTGAACTTTGAACTTTTGAAATGGCTAAAAAAATATGGAAAGCTTTGCTGGAAAAGGGTGTTTTGGTAATTTCAAAAGGAATTTATGGATTGTGGTACAGTTTTGCATAGTGACAGTCGTCTTTATTAAGGTGCGCCGAACCTTAACCTAACCCTTGTGTGTGGCATTTCGTCATTTCCACAAAATAAAATAAATAAATAAAAGATTTTTTATTTTAAACGTTTTTATTATTAATAAAAGAAAAATCATTGACATACGGAATAACGTAATGAGAAGGATTTCGGAGCATGAAATGAAATGAAATAATATTATTTTATTTTATTTTATTAGTATTTATCTTGTTTTCTTAACTATTTTTATGGGAGCATAATATCAACCTTATATCCGTACTTTTCTTACTGTGGATTCTATGAAGGAAGGAGCAAAGGGGTAGAGCTTGTTTTTACACACACATAAAGAGTAAAGCATATTATAAAGTGGTCCTTCTAAGTGTCAGCTATGCATATGTTACATCACTTCTTGATTAAATTCAGTATAATAATTTAAGTGTAGTCTGTTCATCTATTGTTAATGTAAAAATAGTAGTGATATTGAAAGTAAACATCCGTCTGAACAAACCCTAAGTAACATAAATTGAATTAAATTTGTTATATAATATCACCTTGCTTCATCTAACTAAATTTATTCACCTCTGAATATATCCATAACCGTGAAGGGTTGCCTCAATCAAAGAGACTACCTCGTGCGCATATGATCATCACATCTAGTTTTGATATTGGGTCGGTCGCTTATTCAAATTCGAAGACCTGTTAAACAAGTAGGAGGGTTTAAGTAAAAATATAAGTTCAAAAAATGGGTTTGGACAAAAAATAATATTTGTTTTCTAAATGAGCAGGGCTCGACCCAACCCGAATTTGCCTAAAAAGAATTTCCCTTTTGCTGGTTGTTGTTATTTTATTGTTGTTTTGCTACCATTCTACTATTATATTACTACTATTTTGTTGTTATTATTTGGATATTGTAAAACTCTTATTTTATTATTAATTTTGCTATTATTTTAAGGGCATTTGCTTGCAAAATTACAAATATCTTAGAGTTATTTAAGTATAAATATTTTTTTAATGTATTCTCAAATTTTGGGAAAATATTTTAATTTAATGTGTTTAGTGTATTTGATGCATTATATTTTTTAATTTTGCTTCTATATAAAAAATTAATACAAGTAGGTGGGGTTGGACTCAAGTTTACCATTTTTTATTTGGACCAAGCTTGGGCAGAATTTTAAGCTCATTTTTTGGGCCAAACCAGGCCCAGATCTAAAAAAACGAGTCTAAAATTTTGTATCAACCCGGCACGAACTCAACCCGACCCGACCCGACTCATGATCAGGTTTAATCACGTTAATATACTACATGGATGAGCACCAAATCACATTAGGCCCACCTATGCTACTTAGGGTTAATTTATGATTGAGGTTAAAAAGTGTCTTAAAAATTTTTATAATTTTTTTGTGTAAAAAAAAAAGTTAACCAATTATGCTAAGCAATTACAACCAGAAATTTAGCTACTTTATCAATCCCAAACTCATGGAAGAACGCCTCATGGACTTTATCTAAAATTTGTACCTCTCTACTTTTGTCTGAAGTCATTTTAGTAAGTCTATCAACAACTTTATTCTTATTTCTTGAAATATGCTTAAAACATCACTGCTCAACAGCTTGTAAGCTCAAATAAATTATTCTTACCAAGGCCGATGGTGACCTTTCTGAATGGCTAGTTTGTAGCGCTTTAACGACCTCCAAACTATCATTATTATTAAAAAGTATTTTTAAGAAGATAAAATATCAATTTCAAACTTGATGTTATAAAGTAGAATATTTAATGAGAGATAAAAAAATAATTTCATTGAAAAGTACTTTTCCAACAAAAACAAAAAGTAAAAATTTAATTATCAAATTTAACATCAAAAATTGGTTTAAAACTTTTTTTTTATTTAAAATCAAAGTTTGAATTGAAAAACACTTTTCGACTTCAACAATAAACAAAGGTTTAATAATAAAACAGATAAATGCATGTGCTAGAATTCCACCATGTATTGACTAATAAAAAAACACATATACTTGGAGACTCATTGCAAGACATATAAACCCTTAATTGACCTTAAAGAGAAGACAACACTTTGAAATCCCAGAAAAACTAATAAAAAAACACATATAATAAACCATTAATTGACCTTAAAAAGAAGGCAACACTTTGAAATCTAAGAAACTCTCTCAAGATTTCTTTTTTGAACCTTCTATCATTTTCCAAAACTTTTAAATCTAAAATTTTGAAAATTAAAAAAAATAAATTAAAATTTTTAATGTTATAAGACTCACACCGTCACTTGAAATTTTTTAAAAGAAGCGTATATAAAATTTCAAGTGGTGATATGGTAGAATCTAAGAGTGTCATTTTTAATGTTTTAATAGTAGGACAAGTGGTTGAACAGGTCAGATCACTGCTTCGCGGTTCAACTAGTTTGATCGATTTAACCGTTGGACCTACAGTAATTAAATAAATAAATAATTTTTTAAAAAAATCAAACCAATTCGATCTATTCAATTGTCGATTTCGATCTTTACTAGTTTTTGTTCAAACCCTTATATCAATCAATTCTCGATATATCCAATCTAGTCCTATTCAAGTAACACTAATCTCATTATTAAATCTCGATAAAATCCAAATTCAATGATCAGATTAAATCAATTTGACAAATTTAAGTTCAATGACCAAAAATTATATTGTTCTTTTAATAAAAATATACATCATCAAAGGATAAAGGTCATTTAACATAAAAATTTTATTTTTATTTTTTGCTTTTTAAGATTTACAACTATATATATAAAAAAGGAAGGCAAACTTGTTCAATTTTGCTCCTTCTTTTTCACATGGGTAAATTACAATTCCGATCCCTATAATTTTTACGTTATAAGAGTGGTTAGATTTTAATTTGATCTCTGTATTTTACTCAAATTTAAGATTTAATCTATATATTTTAATTTTGACATTATTTGATACCTCAACTTTTATAACGTAATTAGTTAGTCTAAATATTTTATTCTAATTAAAATGATAATGTGAATTAAGAATTATTAGCACCATTAAAATTTTTTATTAATTTCAAGTTCGTTACGATATTTTTTTGTTGCATAGATACCATTTTTTTTTTCAAAATGCACGCCAACACAGAAAAATTATAATAGTGTTAACAAATAAACTTAAATTTTTAAATTCGTAGAGAGATTAAAATCCTAAAAATAAAAGCATGGAGATTAAATTCTAAATATACAAAGAGTTCAAAAACTTTGAGTAAATTGTAACATTTAAACTTTTATACTATAATTTAATCGAGAAATAAATAATTAACCCAACACGAAGCTTGAGTGGAACTCGTATTAATTTAATTAAAAAAACTACCTACCTAATATTCAATTCAATTTTCCCACTTTATTTTGCATTGCCCCACGTATGGGTGTTTAAAAATCTAGCAATAATTATGGTGCAAAATAATCAATTAGAATTTGGTTGGTCTGTCAGAAGATTAAGTGGAACCCACAATTATAAATGTTGTACTTTTACCCCTACGTAACTTTTTAATATGGATCATAAAAAAAATACACTTTTTAATATGAATGATGAGAAAGTGGTGGTGCGTTTATTTGTTGTTAATGTAAAAATAATAGTGGTGATAAAATTAAATGTTGTAGTAATATTGTAACGTAAAATAAAAAGAAATTTAAACGCATTGCACTGAAAATAATCGTTTATCAAAAGAGACCCTAAATTGTAACGTTGTAGGAAAATGAAGTGTAAGTGAAATGAATCTACAAGGATAGGTTTGTTTTTTCATATTTATAATTAGGTGAAAAGAATTTATGTAAAATGCATGAGATTTTAGATAAAATGATAAAATTGAGATTTTAGGGATTTTTTTTATACATAGATTAAGGGATTTCACCTCTTAGATTCAAGTCTCTTTATTTGTAGATTTATAAAATAAATTCATAATAATATTTATTACTTTTAAAATATAAAAGTATTTTAGTTATTTCCTAGCTGAATTTATGTCATATTGATTTGTGATATTAACTTGATTATAAATAGAGAGTATAAAACAATAAGTGAGTTGGCAAATTTGGAGGTTTTAGGTTTTAAGTATCCAAGTTCGAGACCCATTGGCCACCATATGCAACTATTTGTGTGGTCTCTCAGTAACATCATAATTATTGGTTGAGTTGCATAATTAACTCAAGAATCTAATTTATCATACCAAAATAAATCAAATCCGAATTTGGACATAATTTTTCAAAATTCTTAAAATTTTCAAAAAACTATTATTGTATTTCACAAAATTAATCTAGTACTTGGTTTTATAACCTTATTCCTTGTTACTAAGAAGCATGTAAAAAATCACGAGAGGTAGGTAAGATACTAAGAGTCTCTCCTACCTTAATTAGTAGTTGGGATTCAATCCTCCCTTTGAGCATGGAACAATTTTAAAACTCGTGATCAACTTTTACTCCCTTCATGGACCTACAGAATATGAAAAAACAGTCAATAGACTTACTCAAATAAATACCTTGAAAAAATCATATAAAAGTATGAGTTTAAAATATCAAAATTATGAATTCATCGTATTAGATTTGATTATTACAATCCTATGTGATAACTTAATGGTCAAGGGTATTCATGCTCTAAGTGTGACCTGAGTTCAAGTTGCACTAGTCTCGTTAGTTGTTCAGACTTTACCTTATTATTGTAATTTAAAATAATATTTTTGGTTATAAGTCATAGCATTAATCATCATACACGTACTTGATTGATTGAATATTACAATACATGCAATTACCTTTTCTTTTTTTTTTAAGTATCTATTTTACGACTCAAATCCCTACTATTTTATATATTTTTATATAAAATGTTCATACAATAAATATATAAATGTGGGTCCATTTTTACATTTCGAGACAATTGTTTTCAAACTTTGATGAAATTTACTACAAAACTTAAATCATAAAAATTCTAGTATTTTACCCACATTTATTTCAAGTTGTGGTCAGGCAATTAGATGACACAAGCTTCAGGTGAATTCAAAATTCTTTTTGGACCAAGATTAAATTATATATTTTTACGATAGTAAAAATATAATTTTATCGTTTTAATAATTAATATTTTTATAATTTTTAAAGAATTAAATCGAATTTTTATCTTTTTGAAGAGGCTAAAATATAACTTTAACATTACTAATTTAAAATTTTATAAACCATAAAAGAACTTAAATCAAAAAGAGAGGCCGAGCCCTACCGTCCCCTAAATTCACCACTGACAAGCTCATATATTATCATTATTTTTTCCTCCTTCAATGGTGTATTAATAAAAAGAAACTACTATAATATTTTAAGCTATTCTCGTCATCAAAATTAATTAAACATGAATATATACAATGAAAGGTACACTTGCATTACTCAAACTTAAAATAGTTTTATTCACTTACATATTTTTTTTATAGGATAAACTACATTCAATGTTACTAAATTATTAGTAAATTTAAGGCTCGATCATTCAACTTTAAAAAGTTACAAATTGATCATTGAACTTAAAAATTTTCATTTAGGTCACTAAATTATTAGAAAGCTTTTATTTTAAGATGTTTAAGTTTTTTTAAAAAGTACGACTAGCGAGCTCTAAGTAATGATTTGATGATCAATACGGTGGATTAATATCCATCAATGAGTAGAAGAACATGTTAGAACATTTTCAAAATATATATAGTGTTTTAATAGCTGTAAATGAAAAGTTAAAAGTAACGAAAAATTATGTCAATTGGTTATTAACAAATAGTCATAATTATTTAAGTATATATCTATTGAATAATTATATTTATTGTTAAAAAGATATAACTATCTATTTGGACAGTTTTATTGTTATGAAGAGACATGAGACCTCCTATAAATAGGAGTAGAATTTCATTTGTAAGACACACATAAAAAACACATCATAAGTTTCTTTCTGTTCTCCCACCATCTTTTATATTCTTAGATTGTTCTATAAAGAATTAGAAATTGATATCCTTAATATACTCCGCTCAGTGCAAAACATAGACAGTCATTGAACTTCATTGTATTATCGAGATTCATTTGCCAGTAACTCTTTAGCATATCATAATATAGGTGGGGGCAAATAGAACCTTAAAGAAGTGGCATTGATACACACTTTGAAGCATTCGTTAATTTTTCATAAGTTTATTTTTATCCCAACACACCAACAAAACATACCTTAGATCCAAGTCAATTTGACGTTTAGTGGCAAAGATAAGAGAAGAAAGTTGTTTGGATTTTGGCTCATAAATTCATGACATTCAAAGTTGTTTCATAAAAAAAATCGAAGTATAAAAAAAAAGTGGAATGAAAGCTTTCAATTGGTGCAAGCAGTGTGAACAAAGAAGGCCATATAACAAAGATTTTAACAACCCAATGTCTTGAATGAAAATTTTCGAATAGTTCAATAATCATGTTGTAACTTTTTGAAGTTGGATGACTAAAATGTAAACTTACAATAGTTCAATACAAATCATAATAATTCATAATATTATATTTATTAATAAATATTTAAGTATTGAAAGTTTTTACACATAAAAGTTAAATATTTTTAGTTTACTTAAAAAGTATGATGATTTATAAGAATAATTTAATTCAGAATTAACATAATAGTGATAAAAAAAATGAAAATGTATAAATTTATTTTAGTATATTTATATACAGGCGAAGCAAAAATATAAAAAAATAACCATATAATAATCCCCACCCGTCTTCATCACCAAATTAAGATTACGGAATACTACAACAAAATGACAAATACAGAACAAGAACATGCTATTTCAATTCAAAACTTCTTTAAAACAACCAATAGTTATCAATCATTCAGTTAGAACATGTTATTCGTGCAAGAACGACTTAAATCGAACTTACAAAAACTCTAAAAATAAATCAGAACTAAGCAGGGACTAGTTTAAAACTTTACATAAAAGTGAGGTAAAAATGTAAAATAGGATGTCAAACGACCGTGTCCCCTGACAGTGTGAAAGGCTGAGGCCGTGTGGAAATGTAAAACTAAAAACCCACATAATAAACATACAAAAAAATAAAATTACTATAGTGTTTAGATCAATTTTATTTAACTCGATTCACTTGTTATTTATATGAACAAAAATATATTTTTATTTAATTTATAAATAATTTAAATTTTTTATAATATAAAATAAATATTTTATATTTAAATAAATGAAAAACTTTAAAATACTATATAATAATCGATTTAAAAATATTTCAAAAATTGATGAATCGAATTGATCTAAACCGGAGTTTGATTTTGTGCGATTTGATTATTTGAATCAATTGGCCTAAATTTTAAAGTACAGGGACTTAGAATGATTCAATTGGAGAATGTGGATCAAATCTACAATTGTACATATAGTACATGACAAGTAATTGAATTTGGCCAATCGAATTTAATTGATACTGTCTGGGTCAGGGTTGAAATTTCAAAATTCAAAAAGTGGAAGGACTAAAACTGACCAATTCAAAAAGTACAGGATTAAAATTGATCAAAATTAAAATACAGGGACTAAATACACCATGTTTACAAAGGACCGGGACTAATAGCAGAATTTAACCTCAATTAATATGGGGAGCATATTAAGCTCCACGCATACCACGCGCACAAAATAGCGTGAATTAAGTACTTTCCGAAAGGCGTTAATCTCGTTACTTCCCGCTGAAGACCTGTTCCAAAACACTAACAAGAAAAATGAAAAATAATCCAATTCTCTCTTCTTTTAATTTCAATGCACATTCATTGCGAGGGGAAAAAAAAAAGGAATTACTCAAACCTTAGAAGCCCCTGTATTGAGCACATTCATTCAGCCATGGATGAAGAGTATGATGTTATAGTCCTAGGGACAGGTCTTAAGGAATGCATTCTCAGTGGTCTTCTCTCCGTTGATGGACTCAAAGTATGTCATTTTATATCACTATTCTTTGATCTTTCTTTGTTTGATTATCATGTTTTAATGTTCCACAGCCTCTTGCAATCTGGGTTTTCGTTTAACAATCATGGTTACTTTTTCTTTTTGAAGTTGTGGATCATTTTCTACTTGGGCATTTTTACGAACGGAACGTGGGGATTAGTGTTGGTTAATGTGTTGTAGGGAGTAGGATGGATGTTAACGATACCCGAACTTTTCGTGTTTCTTGAAATATGTGTTGGTATGTGTATGATCCTCTAAATATATATGGTTGTATCTGCATTTTCCAAAATAGGTATTGCACATGGACAGAAATGACTATTATGGTGGCGAATCGACTTCTCTTAATCTTACGCAGGTAATTCTTCTTTTGATCATGTTTATTCGGTCCGTTTCTGACATTTTTCATCATACAATTTCTAATCTTTGTTTTACTGTCGTATGTATAGCTTTGGAAACATTTCAAGGGTGAAGATAAGCCTCCAGAGCAGCTAGGTGCAAGCAGAGACTATAATGTTGACATGGTTCCAAAGGCATGCGAATTTAGCTATTTTATGTTGTAATTTTCAGTACTTAATTTGCCTGTTGGATCCATATGAGTATCCTTGTGCCGGTTATTCATGTTTAATGTGGTTTTTACAGTTCATGATGGCCAATGGCAGTCTGGTTCGTATTCTCATTCACACTGATGTTACCAAGTATCTTAACTTCAAGGCTGTGGATGGTAGTTTCGTGTACAACAAGTCAAAAGTAAGGGATTGTATTTTTTTTTTGGTATCATTTGTTTAGTGCAAACTTTGTTCTATTATCGTCTTCAACAACCTGATTACCATTACTTGTAGATTTACAAAGTTCCGGCGACTGATGTTGAAGCACTGAAATCACCATTGATGGGGCTATTTGAGAAGCGCCGTGCCAGAAAGTTCTTCATTTATGTCCAAGACTATGATGAAAACGATCCAAAATCTCATGAAGGACTTGACTTAACTAAAGTAACAGCAAAGGAACTTATCTCGTATGTATCTCATCCCTATTGCCCTCTAAAAAGCTTGCTCTAGCACTTACAGTGACTGTCTGTCACAGTTTACTGGTCTTGATGCATGGTAATTTTTGCGATGTAGAAAGTATGGGCTAGAAGATGATACAATTGACTTTATTGGTCATGCCTTGGCACTTTACAGCAGTGATAATTACTTAGATCAACCAGCTTTGGATTTTGTTAAGAGAATGAAGGTAAAAGGTTCGTTTTGTATATTGTATCCATTATTTTAAACTGAGTATTGATGCATTCGTTTTTTGTATAGCTCTATGCAGAGTCTTTGGCACGGTTTCAAGGAGGATCCCCTTATATCTATCCACTATATGGACTTGGAGAATTGCCTCAGGTTTTTCATTATATGCAGTTTTCTTCCTACTTTAATAGAAACTTATTTGTTTGTTTGACCTGTTATTATGTTGCTATTGGCAGGCATTTGCACGTTTAAGTGCAGTTTACGGCGGTACTTACATGCTCAACAAGCCTGAATGTAAGGTAAATCTCCCGGAATGCAAAAAACCTGAATGTAATTTGCTTTGTTTTCTCTAAAGTACGCATAGTCGCTAACTAGTCAGTGAATATCATCTTTAAGCTCACCATTGAGTCATTTAGGGGACAGATGCTAACTTGTTAGAGAATGTCATTTTGTTACTTTGCTTTTTGGACATTTTATGATCCCGGTTTCTCTTGTGAAATTTCGGGTTGTAGATAGAATACGGTGATGACGGGAAAGTTATTGGCGTAACTTCTGAGGGTGAAACTGCTAAGTGCAAGAAAGTCGTTTGCGATCCATCTTATTTGCCTGATAAGGTGACCTCCAAAGAAACGATGCCTCATATTTTTTTGTTTCACGCATCCTCAAAACACAAGTATACAACTTCTTCTTCATGTTCATTTGATGCAACAGGTTAAGAAGGTCGGAAAAGTTGCGCGTGCTGTTTGCATAATGAGCCACCCTATTCCAGATACCAATGATTCTCATTCAGCTCAGGTTATTGTGCCTCAGAAGCAACTTGGTCGTAAATCAGACATGTATGCTGCTAACTTCCTCAGCTATTGTAAATTGCTTATGCATAAATATTCGAAAATTTATCAAAAGATTGCATGGCGAAGTAGAGTTCCATCGAATGAACAAGTTTTGTAATTGGTTTTCTGTACCTTCAGGGGTTAATTTTTGTTATTGCAGGTACCTTTTTTGTTGCTCATATGCACATAATGTGGCTCCCAAGGGAAAATTCATTGCTTTTGTTTCAACAGAAGCCGAGACCGACGACCCCAAGGTAGAGTTGGAGCCCGGAATTAAGCTACTTGGACCTGTAGATGAGATATTCTATGACAATTACGACAGATATGAGCCGACTAATGACCATACAGCCGATAACTGCTTCATATCTGCTGTAAGGACACTTCTCTTTCATTACTCTGCATGTTCTTTTATTATTTGAAACATCCTTGAACACTTGGAAGTATATATTTTCTCAGACATGGATTAATGCCTACATTTTTGCATCTTTGTTAAATGAATCATTGCAGAGTTATGACCCAACAACACACTTCGAAACCACTGTGAATGATGTGATCCAGATGTATACTAAGATTACTGGAAAAGTAAGGGTTTTCATCTTATTGCATTTTGATACTAATATATATTATCCAGATTTAAACCCTAAACCCTAACAAGTACGAAAATAATATTGTTATACCTGCACCTGATGAGCTCACCTTGCGCCCCATATTGACCTCACGGACGATACCCCTGATTAAAAGTCTCCTCACAAGCTAAAGACACTTACAAAGCCAAGATCTTGCGAGCCCTCTACCTCGCGAGTCCATGACATCACGAGCACATACCATGGGGTCGACACCCTTCTCAAAACCCTTTTTAAGAATCCTCTCTCCACACTCTCACCCTCTACCGTCTTCCTTCCTGCTCCTGAACTCTGATTATCCATATCCATCTCTCTCCGCTCTTTGAGTAAAACCGTCACTAAACCATAATAATCCCAACCTTGTATCTACAAATATATATAAAGATTTTGAGAATATCCGCATTTAAACTCAATCAGAGACTGAATAACATTAGGTAATATTGCAATGGTTGATTTTGAGTTGATGAAATTTTATCATACTGTGCAGACTCTTGATTTATCAGTGGACCTGAGCGCTGCAAGTGCCACCGAAGAATGAAAAATCTTGGAATTCTTTTTGTGCTGTCTCATGCAAAAGCATTTCCATTGTCTCTTTTATGTTTCATATTTTTTTTAGATTATGCAGAACTCAAAAAGTAAATTTATTTTTTTCTATATAATAATTCTTTTTCTTCTTTGTAGCTTCTATAAATGCTCTAATCCCAAATTCTTGCTTTTCAACTTAGATCAACAATTCCTCATAGCCAAATCTACTTTTTGTTTTATGAACAAAATGTGTTGTTTATTGTACCAAGCCTCTTAAATTGTGCTATTAGTTTTTGTATTATGTTAAGTTATGAATTATATACTTCTTTTAGATTTTTTTTTTTACTTTTGGAATTTTTTTTAGTCCTCGCTAAATAGTAGTTGTCAAATTTATTAAGTTGTATTATTTTCATAAATTTATGCAATAATATATGCAATACCATGTCGACTTGTTCTTTTAACATGCTACCACCAAAAAAAAAACATGTATTTACCTCAATACCAAAATTTTAAAAATTGAAAAATAAGGGAGTAATAATAATCATATTAAAGAAAATGTACTAAATTTACTACTTTACAATTAAGCAGAATTTTTCTAAATGAATTTATCTGGTATAATTGGACTGTAATTTTAAAATTTTAAAAGTAAAAAAACTAAAAATAACCAAACCAATAGTAATTAAATTTGTTTGGTTAAATTTTAAAATTAAAAAGAAAACAAGAATTTAATTTGACCAATTAAAAAATATAATGACCAAAATTGATGAATTAAAAAATATATGAAATATAAAGAATAATTTTCATTAACACTAGTTAAGTAATCAAATCTTGACGAAATTTAAGTTGAGGAATCAAAATGGATTTAGTTGTCAAGTTCAAGGACCAAAGTGGATTAAGAAAAATATAGGTGCCAAAGTGGATTTAGTTGCCAACTTTAGAGGCCAAAAACTATATTACCCCTTTGTAAAATGAAATGATTATAATTTTAAAAATAAATACGATTAATATATCAATTAATACTCCAATTTGACACTTTTTTCTAACATGATACCTCTATTTTTTTGGACTAAGGTACTATAATTTGACACTTTTTTAAATGTGGTTTCTATATTTGGCTAAAAAATTAATGTCGTCACCTTTAAGTATCAAGATATAACTTTTATCAAATACAAATATTAAATTGGATCAAAAAATAACATAAGTACCACATTATAAAAAAGTGTCAAACTCATGTACCAAATTATGTATTAAGCCTAAAATCTATTTTTATGAAGTTAAAAAAAATCTCATTTTAGTCACTTCCATTGAAAACTCTAATAAAAATCTGACATGGCATTATTTTGATAGATGAACAATGATTTTTGGTCACTTCCACATATCAAAATAAAGTCATGTCATATTTTTGTTAGAATTTTTAATGGAAAGGACCAAAATGAATAGATCATATAAGCTGAATCCTTAAATTGTAATTTTCTTATTTTAATTACTTAAAATTGGGTGAGAATGTAGTAATAAAAAAAAAAGCATTTAGTAATGATCATTTTTGTTTTGATTTTATTTGGTGAGTTGAAGAGCGGGGTGAGAATGAGTTGGAGTGCGAGTCAGCAGCGCAAGCGGTTCGACGTGTTTGATTTTGCCGCCGCCGACGAGAGAGTTGAGAGGGAGTCTGCAGAGATACTCGGAAGGTTTAAGAACCCTAAAAGATGCCTCAAGCCACCTTCTCCTCTCGGCAAATACAAGTTTCTTCAACGCTGTAATTTTCTCACTCATTTTCTGCCTATATTCACTTCAATCCCTCGGTGGTTACTATGTTTGGTGCCCGAGAAAGTGCGGGAAAATGCCATCATATTGATTCTTTTATATATATATATATCTAACGTGACTTGAAAGTTTTATAACAAAATGAAAATACTGCCGCCCGTTTGTTTTGTTCTTATTTGATATATTTTTTTCCCTTTTTAATTTCCTGGTTAACAAAAAATCAAAACCACCTTAACTTAATGCATTTGTTTCGTTTTATACGACTTCTTATTCATTCCATTTGCATTGGTTCTTTGCTAACTGATTTGTTAAAATGGCCTTGATGATTACATTTTTCTTTCTTTTGTAGTTGCTGGGAGAAATGAAGTTAGCAACAGTCCAATTGATCTTGAAGTTGAAGGTATGGAGTTGGTTTAGGCATAGTGTCATGTTTAGTCTTTTTTGTACTTGCTTTCTTGTTTAATATTTATAGCTTTCTTGTTTAATATTTATAGCTGTTCAATCTTTTTTTTGTCTCCTCAGATTGCAAGAGGACTAAGCTAAGGGAAAGTAGCAATGAACCGATCGAACTAGATTCTGAAGTTACAGAACCTCAATGTGGGTTGATATTGCTATTTTGTTTCTTTATGAGTGATGAATTTGCATTTCTTTGGATTTTTTATTGAACTAGATTTTGAAGTTACAGAGCGTCCAAAAGTTTTGACCTCTGATTGATTTCTGTGGAGTTGTAATATTTTTTTCTTTCTTTTCTTGCATTTATAATTTATTAATGGCAACTTTCATTGCTTTTGGTGTTTTTCTTGCTTTTTGTGTTGGGCACTATTTCCCTGTTATTCCACCTTTTCCCGGGTGGAAGAAGCAATTGGGGGTTGGAACTGAATTTGTACCTTTAAAGGAGAGGTATTGCTACTAATTAGGCTTGACGCTGTTATTCCATGGCCGTTTCGTGATGGCTGACATGGGAATGTGCATGTGTGTTACAGTGACATTTAGTATAATTAATTTAGCTTTTAGTTAGTTCTTTTCTTGATAGCTTTAATACTTCCAGCTCATATTGGTGCTGTTAAGGAATAGGTGAGGTATAAATAAAAAAGCTAGGTTCTAATATATATTTTGTTTTTGGAATCTTGGTTCTAATATTTGAGTAAGACACATGTATGAAATAATTAGAAAAAAGTGTGCATGAGAAAAGAACAGAGTTTTTAGTTATTATTGAATTACTTGTGCAATAATATTTATGTAACTATGTTTCTTTCATGGTATTTATAGTTTTGGAAAGTCACAAGACTTGGGAAAGGGGAAAGATTGATGGTCCGATTGATGTTGATGTTGAAGGTATTTGGCATCAGGTGTACGACTTCACTATTGATGTTAAAGTTTCTAATGTCCATCATGTAACTTTGTAGAAGTGCAAGTGACCAAGACTGCACCGAAGGCCAGTAGATATAAAGACAAAGACGTTAATGCTAGTGGTACAGGTCCACTATGCACATTTCCTGCACACCGTCCTGTGAACATGGGAGATGAGATTCCTGACTTGGATAACTCTTTGCAGTCTTTTTCTTCTAATGATGAGGTGTTCTGGCACCTTTCCTTTATTATCTTGAGCAAAATAAAATTCCACTCTAGCTTGTTCTCTATGCGATATTTAAAGTTTCTCATAATGAAATGCTTGCAAGAATTCTTCAAAAAGAAATGCTTGCAGGAAACCATTTGGGTAACATCCCACTTATCAATTAAAATGGCTGCAGAATGAGCAAATTGATATAATTTCAAATGACAATGGCTTGATTGAAATGAGTTCTTCATCAGCATTTGCCTCTTCTCATGTAGAGTTTGGAGGTATTTTCCTTGTTCTTTTAGATTTTGCTTCATAAGTTATGGTACCTTCTTTCTCAAGCATCATGTATTGGCTTGTGATCTTATGCAACATTCTGCTTTTCTCAGATTCTCCTGAGGAGCAAGTTTCGGCTAATGGTTCTGATGTACATGAAATTGTATGTATAGTTTTCTCCCTTGTAGTATTGACTAAGGAGTTTAGCTTTTGATGGCTGTTTAGAGGGTTGTTATTTAAATACTAACCACTTGTTGATTAATATATGATGTCCTGCATTGAAAGTCTACAAGTTTTGGTGCTTCAGATTTCCCTTAGAAATTCATTCATATATGGACTTGTGGAGTTAAACCTTCATTGATATAACTCTTATTCTGCTTGTTTGGTGTGGGTTAACCATTAACATTGTATCTTTTACATTTGTTTATAAAAATAAGTTGTTGACTTATTTCCATATTGTCTTGATAAATATTTTTTCTTTTGTATGCTTTACCAGAATGGCAGGATCAGTTTTTTTTTAATTTGTGTTATGCCACATTGTATTTATCTTTTTTGCTAATAAATTGAATTTCATTGTAGGCCTTTTTATTTATTATTTACTTGTAACTTGCAGGAAAAGGAAGATGTGGAAATTATCGTTTCGCCTGATTTTATAATGTATAGGGGCATGTATTGCACAGAGGGTCAGTTAACTTTTTCAAAAACCTTCCTCAAGTTTGAGGACTTTAGCGTAAATGGGACCAAGACAAAAATTAGTTTTATATGGGCTGTGGGTGATATCATTAGTATTGATGCAGAATGGTGTCAAAGGGTGAGTTACCAAAGGTGTTCATTCTATATTTTTCTTCAAAATTTTGCTGAGATACTTCGAGATTATAATCTTTGAGCTTAATATGCCGCTGGACACAGGTTGAAACAGCCATTATGAATTTTGTTCTACAATCAAAGAATTCTAAGAGAGCTGAAAATGCAAATGAAATTTCAGGTTTGCTAATTTTCACAAATAATTCTCATTGAATTTTTTCTGGGTATAACATGATATTTGAGGTTCTGAGAGAAAGTATCTGAACTCCAATTAAAAGTATACGTCCAGAAATCTGACATTTTGGAATATCACCTGTCATAGCTTAATTGTATCCTTGCATCATAACCTTGTATGATTTCATTTAGGGGAGAAAACAGCAGCAATCAATAGAATTGGGGCTGTAAAACTGGTTAGAATGAAGGTGGAATTCTAGAAAACTTAGGGTTATAAAAAAACCTCTAGTTTCTTTATATTAATTCAAAGATAATAATAATGTTGTGACCGTATATCTGTTACATCGTATTTATAATAGAATTCCTTGGAAGCAAAGTTACTACACTTTCTTGCAAATAAAGTTTTATTCTTACCCTAGATTTAAACCCTAAAGAAAACTAATAATTCTAGCCGTCCATGATATACCAAATACTTAAAATAACTTTATAAAATAAAACTAAAATCATAAAATATTAATAATAAAGCTCCTGCGTCATTGTATCTGCACTATTTCCTTTTTAGGTGCCATTTCAAAGAAACTGTCTTCAACCATCTTCTTCCAACAGGAATTGTTTTAGATGCTGTTGTGATCTCATTTATTGGTTTATCTTTTCTCAGCAATAAATTTTGAACTAGATTCTTGATTGCTGCAGTCATTGAGTCATTGAAGTTTTCAGTATATGATACTTGTTGGTCTGAAAGGCAGGACTCAATCAAATCATTGAGTGTGAGATACAGAGATGTATGGAACACTCTTTCTGAGTAAGTTTTCTACTGACTTTGTTTCTTATCGAGTTATCACTTTTTTCAATGTAGATCTAGAGAGTGATGGTTTCTTGTATTAGAATATATGGGCATTTGATTTTGTTTTCCCTGTCCAGAGAAATGGTGATCTTGCATATACCATTTGGTTTGACCTATTTTCTTGTTAATGTCGTTGTATTCTAGCTCTGATCAGCGTCTTCTGGCATTCACTGTGTTTTAGTCCCTTTCTTCTATTGTAACTTCCTATTTATGTGTAAATGAAAATTTCTTTTGTTTGCATACGTGCATGGTTTAATTGCATTGATTTAACCATTCATGATATTTGCAGCAAAAATGAAGAGAATACCTTGATGAGGCAGAATGGCAGGTTTTCTTCAAAGCCATATTTTTATGAGTAAGTTGAAGAAACTTCTATGTTTTTTTTACCAGTTGAGACAGAACATCTGGTGCTAATCGGTTTCTGAATGCATTTTAATGGATCGTTTGATGATTAGTACTTCTCTATATCCTTTTCCTTTCTCGAGGTACAAGCTCTATATTTTTTGGGTTTTATGGATTTAGGGATTTGAACCTGTCCTTTTCCTAACCCAAAAAAAAGAAAAAACTAAAAATAAGCTTTCAGTCAGTATCATAATATCTCTTTAAAGTTTTAATGATTTTACCTTCTTTTTTCCCTTCTGTTTTAGATCGTTTATAACTATGTTATATTTCAGCCCTTGCCCTTTTCTTTGAAGCGGTTTCGAGAATCCTCAGGATATATTCCCATTTGAAAATACTATTTCCTAACTTTTAGCATAAATGAAGTGGGAGTTTACCTTCAAGGACCAATACTGGATATGGTTGTTATGGCAGTCATTCATTTTCCTTCTTCTGTATATGTATGTACATGTGTATTATTTAGTTTTAAAGCTTTAAATCTTTCACCTATGTCTTTTCTATTTATCACTTAAGACTTTTTCATCTTTTTCGAAAATTGATGCATCTAACTAATTTGTTGTGCAGTTTTCATGAACATTTTGAAGAAGTTATCTATCCGAAAGGTGATCCTGATGCTATTTCAATTAGCAAGAGAGATGTTGAACTTCTTTGCCCAGAAACATTCATCAATGATACTATCATTGACTTCTATATTAAGTAAGCTTGAAATGATATATTCTATGTTCTTCGTTTTCTTCTTCATGCTCTCAAGGTTAGCCTATTTTAGATCTTGGATGTGCTAGTCTTCGTTCAACCTTGAGGTTTCATTTATCAAATATACGTGCAATATAGTTATGGCATTGGAAACATCTCGTCTTTATCACCATGTCTTCTTGTTTCAGCATAAGTAGTTATTCTACATTGTTGGATTAGCAGCATTTTTTTTTTCATTTCAAGAAATTTACTACTTTATAATATTCAAATGGTGATCTGCGCTTATACAATAGACAGCTGAAATTATCATCTCAAGATTCGCTGCTAGGTCTCTAATTTAACATCATAATCATGATGAATGTCTAAGTGCCTTGTGAGAGTTAATGAGAAACCTTCCCTATGTTTAATTTATGATCCCAAGCCAAGGTATTATATTATGTGTTGGTTCTATTCCCTGACTTGAAATGATTGATGTTTGTTTCTGATCCATTGGCAGATATTTGAAGAATAAAATTAAACCCGAGGAGCAACATAGGTTCCACTTTTTCAGTAGCTTTTTCTTTCTGAAGCTTGCTGATCTGGATAAAGGTTTATCTGATGAATGTCAAGCCAAATCAGCATTTCAACGTGTTCATAAATGGACGAGGAAGGTGGATATCTTTGAAAAGGATTACATTTTCATTCCTGTAAATTACAGGTGATAAGCTTATCTGTTTTTTCTTTCTTTCTTTTTTTTTTTTAACATGGCATGAGAGAACAATCTTTATGTAGCTTCCTAATGAGTTATTAACACATCTCCATGACAGTCTTCATTGGAGTTTGATTGTCATCTGTCATCCTGGTGAAGTGGCTAAACTCAAAGGCAAGCTCATAATGGACTGTCTGAGCATGGCTTAGCAACTAGGATTATGATTATCTCCACTTTTACCTTAGTTTTGGTTGTCTTGCAGATGATGCAACTGAAAATTTACTTAAAGTCCCTTGCATCTTGCACATGGATTCAATTAGAGGAAGTCATAGGGGCCTTAAAAACCTTTTCCAGAGGTAATTTCTTCATGATTATTTTCTTTAGTTGCGATGCTTTTATTTTGTTTGCAACTTAGAACAGAAAAACCAAAATGAAGAAACTTAGAAATTGTTGGACAAATCATCTGGCCTTGTTATTTTAAGATGGAGCTGTGTATCTCAAAATTTCTTGCTCTGTTTGAAATAGTCATTCTTGCTTTTAAAGATCTTATTATTGATTATTATATCCTCATTTCATTGCCATGAAATGACAGTTACTTAACTGAAGAGTGGAAACAGAGGCATAAAGAGGCAGCAGATGATGTTCCTTCAAAATTTTTAAATTTACAGTTTGTCCCACTAGAGGTATTGCTCCTCTTGTTTCTGCTGTGGTGTCGGTTAGCATGTTATGTATCCTTGTTTTTTTATTAGAAAGCATCACATTCACATTTTGCAAAATTAATTGACTATTTATATTTTATGGTTCAGCTGCCACAACAGGAAAATTCATTTGACTGTGGCCTCTTTTTGCTGCATTATGTGGAACGCTTTCTTCTTCAAGCACCAATCAATTTCTCCCCTTCTAAGACAACAGGATCCTCCAACTTTGTGAGTACTGCCATTACTTTCTTCAAGATTTGAAACTTGCATAATGCTATTATGTGGAACTCTTTGAAACTTGCTTTCTTCAACCTTCTTATATTCACCTTTTCTAATATTATCTTCGACTTTTTCAGCTTAATATGAATTGGTTTCCACCTGCTGAGGCTTCTTTGAAACGTTGTCATATCAAGAGGTTAATCTATGAAATCCTGGAAGAACAATCCTGTAGTTCCCCGTCAGTTGATGGCATCTATAAATACTCATCCTCCCTCTTACCCCTCCATAGTGAGCAAGATTCTGGAGTAAAGTCCATTGACCAGATTGGCAGTTCAGCAGAAACATGTCATGATCATTCCTCAAATTCTAACGATTTGATACTCTCTGCTGCATCCCCTACAACAGTTCTAGAAGGCCAGAAAGACTCGGAATTAGAGATTTTTGATTGTTATGAGGTGGGAATTCTCGGGGGATCGCTTGTAAACTATACACATGGTCAAAGAAATGCTATGTCACCTATAGAGGTAACATTTTATTTCTTTATTACCAATAAGCTTAAGTCTGATATAAGATCAATTTGCCAATGAAAATTGATAAGGTGTGAATCCTCTGTCTGTAACTTTCTGATTTGCATCAATGGAAATTTTAGCATATAGAGAATATAAGCTGATTCACTGGCTATTTTCATTGTTATGTAATCATTTCTCCATGTCTTTTATTAGATGATAAGAAATCTTGCCAATAAGATTTAGCATGCTTGCACTTATCCAACATCCATCAATGAAACAGGAAATAGAAGAGACAAGTGAAGAAATTGCTGCTGATTCTCCCATAGATCTTGATGGTGAAGCTTCTGGATCGGTAACTGAATCTCGCTTATTCATACGGTGTCCTAGCAAAGACGTTAGTGTATTAAGTACATCATGGAACCAACATATACCATTGCATGTTGAGGATTCAGATTTTAACAAGTTGAGTGATTCTCCAGATTCATCAGAGATAAGGCTAGACGACGATGACCAGGTATCCAATCATGGAGGGGAATCTAATAAAACTATATCGTCCGCAACCTCAAATGAAGGTTACTCTGATTGTATTATTGAAGATTCTCAGGAGTCAAGTGGCATGATCATGCACGATGACATTGCAAGTACATGTTCCTCTTTGTACTTTGATAGGGACATTTCAGCTCTATCCCATCAACAAGTAGACCCGACTACGAAATTTGATCTTAAAGACAATTTGATCCCGATGACCAAAGGTGATGAAGAGCCAGTCACTGAGGTTCCCAAGGCATATATAACTTCTTGCCGAAGGAAAGCTCGAAGCTTTTCAAAATAGTTGCATTTCTGATCACATCAACAAGCAAAATCGATCTGAAAAGAGATTTCGATGCCGATGAATGATGGAGATCATGTGTCTGAAAGGCGATGAACAAACCGGCCACAAAGGGTTCCAAAGGTATATACCACTTCTTAGCACTAGTTAACGTTGTATACTTTTGTCTGTCATGTCAGTAATCCATGGTTTCCATTTTGTATATTCCATTTTCCTTTAGAGAAAGTTTAGTAGTTTTCTGGAAATCAAATTGAATATCTAATCAAATCGAATCGAATTACATTTGATTAATTAGTTTTTAAAAAATATTTTTATAAAGTATTTTAATTTTTTTTACTAATTTAAATAAATTTTTTATTTTTATATTTGTAAAAGAAAGTAGTTATAAAATAAATAAAAATAGAATTTAGTTTGGTTCAGATGATTTTAGTTTTCTAACTTACAAACAGTGAATCAATTTATTTGAATAAATTGAAATTAAATTGAAATAACCAATAAAATGGTCAAATTATAGTTTTGTCCCTCTATCATGCTAAAATTTAATATTTAATCCTTATACTTTGATTTGACATAATTTAATTTAATTGTTATTGGTTAGTTCAATCAGTTAGTATTGTTGATTTTATCAAAATGCTGATTTGAATTTTATTATTAGAATATATATATTTTAAAAATATAAATTAGCATTTTAACCATAATAGTTAATATTATTAATTGACTACTGAATTAATCGATTAAATCATATCAAATTAAAATAAAAAAAGTTGCAAATATAAGTATAATAAAGAGATCAAAATCATAATTTGACCCAAATAAATTATTAAATATAGGTATTTTAATGGAAAAAGATCAGTGCTTTTGAAATGCTTTTAAAAAGTATTGTGAAAAATATTTTTAAAAAGTTTAGTTTAAAATTGGAGTGTTTAGCATTGTTGTCAAAAAATATTTTTAAAGAATAAAATATTCATTTTAGACATGTTATTATTAAATAATAAATATGTATTTAAATAATATTTAAATTATTATTATAATTTGTTGTTAATATTTTAATATATGAAATATAAAAAAATATTTTTAAGCAATAAATATTAATTATTTATAAAATTTAATTAGAATATATAAGCTATATTTTAAATATTTAAATATAATCATTAAATATTTGTAACTAATATTTTAAAAAATATTTTTTATTTTTAATTAATAATTTTAATATATTTATAATTACCTATCAAGAAAAAAAAGTATTATATTATTGAAAGAGTGAAAAAATAATTAAACACTAAAAATGTTATTGGAAGAGAAAAATTTATAAATTTTAGCTAGCCAAAAATTTTAACGAAAAACAACTTGTTTTGTGCCGCTTTTCTCTTAATATTATTTTTAAATCTAAAAATGTTTTTTTTAAGCCCTACTAAAGATATCCGTAGTCAAGTGTCAACGTAACTGATGCCTGAAAACTGAAAATTTATATATATATATATAAAATAAAAAAAAGGGCAGAAAAGAAAAAAAAACAATAGTTTATCTGAGAGCTCCAAATTGCCTACCACCCATTCCAAATTACCTACAAAAATGTCTTTTTGATTCGTAATAATAAAGAAACAAGACAAAGGGGAGGTGGCCATCCGCCATTGTTAAACTCCCAAGTTGTTTTTTAATGGCTTCAATTCCATCATCTCCGAAGCCTCCCAATCTCACTTTCCCCAGCCCCCATTTTCCTTCTTTTAAAACACCCTTCTTTTACCCTCTTTCTACCTCCAGGAGGTTCCCTCATTCCACCCTTTGCCGTTGTTCCAACGATTCTTCCGATGGTAATTCCGGTAACTGGCGGTGGGACTCCGCTATTCAAGGCGTTTTCAAGAATGCCGTCAAGAGATTCTATTCCTACATGAACCCTTTTCCGAAAAGCCCCACCGGGGATGGTGATAAGGTGAACGACAACGTTTCGGATAAGCAACGAGTGGAGGATTGTGATTGGGATTGGGATTGGGATCGGTGGAAAAAGCATTTCGAACAAGTCGATGAACAAGAACGCCTCTTATCCCTTTTAAGGGTATTTTATTTACGAATTTTATTATTATTTTTTTTTGGAATTTTATTTGATGGGATTACTTTTTTTATTTATTTTATTTTTTAACAGTCGCAATTAAATGAAGCTGTACTTAGTGAAGATTATGAGGATGCTGCTAGGTTAAAGGTTGCAATTGCAGCTGCTTCTAGAAATGACACTGTTGGCAGAGTTATGTCACATTTAAATGTACAAATTCTATTTCTTTTTCATTATGTTAATCCTCTTTTTTAATTTAAAGAAAAAAATGGGGAGTTTTCATTGTTTTTGCTGACCTGTTTTATTATAATTTCAGAGAGCAGTAATGGAAGAACGTTTCCTGGATGCTGTATTTTTAAGGGATAATGCTGGTGCTGGATTAGTAAGTTAACCCTTTTTTTTGGTTACTTTAGAATGCAAATGGAAAAAAAGAAGAAGAAAAAGACAAGGATGTTTTTTTAGTAGCTAAGTCAATATTGTTTGGTTTTTATGGTCTTTTAATTTCAGGTTGGATGGTGGGCTGGTCTTCCAAATGATACCAAAGATCCATACGGTCTAATTATACGGATAACTGCCGAACACGGTAGATATGTTGCCAGGAGTTTTAGTCCTAGGTAATCACTCCCGTGTTTCATATGTATAATTGATCATTTGTTTGTTGGTCTGTACATGTATTTGTGCTGCTGTTACGAGTGTTTATTGTTTATGCATTTTGAACTGGCTCAAGTTTTTTTATACTTCTTGCTCGTACTTATTGATTTGTAATTTCAATGATTGTTTTCTGACCTTGTTTGATTGATTTTCTTTTATGTCAGGCAGCTCACTACTGCGTCAGTTGGTGTTCCTTTGTTTGAGATCTTTCTTACTGTAAATAAGAAAGGTGAATACAAACAGCAGGTATCTTTTGACTTGTCTAATGTGTATTTACATGTGTATATCTTTGTGGGCTGTTTAGTACTCCGTCCTCTTTAAGTGAGCCATAGGTATTCTTGTTGTAAGCTTAAAAGGAATAAATATGCTTGAACAATACCGTGTTCCAGGCACCCTGCTTAGCTTTCATAGTTTTCAAATTTGTAGTAGCGTTTAATGTTTTTTGCAAATGGAATGTTATTTGGTGTTTGTCAGGCTGTGTACTTGAAAAGGAGGAGTGTTTCCCAAGATACTTCAATGTCACCAAAAACATCTGGAACCACCAGCCACTTGGGTCCATCAGACTCCATTGAAGAGAAAAACGATCTTTTTGTTCTTGGCACTGAAGATGGTGTTGATGAAGAGGATGATGATAAAGATGATGATGCAGATGAGAGTGAGGGACTAACTGGTTTTCAAAATATATTGCAAGATGTGGTTCCTGGTGCAAAGGTCAAGGTCGTGAAGGTCACTTCACCTGGGAAAGTAGACCAAGATTTTATATCCAAGGTGATTGAGCAGATAATAGATGAAGAAGATGAAGAAAAAGATGCTGATATAGAAAGCATAGAAGTGGATGATGAAATTAAGAGTGATAATGACCAAGAGAGAGGTAAAATTGAGATGGATGTGGATAATGGAGTTATTGATAGTGATAGGCGAAGTGAAATTGCAATTAAAGTTGTTGTTGGGGGTCTTGTACAAAAGCTTTCTGGCAATGTTCCTGCAATAGAGTCACTTAGAGTTCCTGCTAAGCTAGTGAAAAAGGGGCACCTAGCATTTTCATTTTCTATAGAAAAGGACGTAAGCCAACAAGATACTAGTCTCAAGGCAAAGGGTTTGATAGATAGAAAAGCAAAGGTTCGAGGTCAACGCACCGCAGATGAAATAATGATTGATCTTGCTAAATTTATCGGCAGAGAGAAGATACCTTTGAAGGTAGGTTTAATATATTAAATAAATATTTGACGAATAAGTATTGTAACTGTAGAATGCTTGGATTGCTCACTAATTTCAACAATGTAGGTACTCAAAGATGTTGGTGAATTGATAAATCTTACACTCAGTCAAGTTAAAAATCGTCAACCACTATCTGGTTCTACAACTTTCCATCGCATTGAGATTGCGGCATCACCGGATCCCCTAAATGGTAATTTGTACACCATCTGTTGATGTTCGTTATTGGTTTTATGGAAACATGATTTATTATTCTTTCTGTCTATCTATTCATGTGTATTATAGAATTATTGTATTTACAAATATTATTTGATCAGGATTATATATTGGTACACATGGGCTTTACACATCAGAAGTCATTCATCTTAAACGCAAATTTGGTCAGTGGCAAGGGGATAGTGGGACTAAGGAGCCTTCAGATCTTGAGTTTTATGAATATGTGGAAGCTGTAAAATTAACTGGAGATCCTTATGTACCTGCAGGCCAGGTACGTATGCATTTGAAATGCAGCTGATTCTCTCATTATTGTCCTTAAATTATTTGTACTTACTGACCTTCCCCTCTCGTACTTGTTTTTTTTTTTTTGATTTGTCATCTAATACCTTGGGAATATCTATAGGTGGCGTTTCGAGCCAGAGTTGGTAAAAGATATCAACTCCCACATAATGGGCTAATTCCTGAAGAATTTGGAGTGGTACATTTTCTTTTAGTATATATTGATAACTTGTAAAGTTTGAATTTGTGATACCCTTTGAATTTCACTCTTTGATATCTGCTTCAAAAGTTAAGGAGGTTCTGTGGTCTTATTTTTGACTCAGGTTGCTCGATATAAAGGACAAGGGAGGCTTGCTGAACCAGGCTTTCGAAATCCTCGATGGGTTGATGGCGAGCTTGTTATTCTTGACGGGAAGGTTTATCTCTTTTGTCCGATCACAAGTTTGGTTCAATGACATTTTTTGGTCAAATGGATACTGATTATTTGATATTCTGATTTGCTAATCTGAACAGTACATCAAAGGAGGGCCGGTTGTTGGATTTGTATATTGGGCCCCTGAATATCACTTCTTGGTGTTCTTCAATCGACTAAGGCTTCAACCATAAGTCTATTGTACATAGTATTTGAGCGTGTTTATTTTCCGTTCAGATAACACGTTGTAAGTACTTCCTCACCGTGAAGTAAACGCATTAAATTAATTTCATTGCCTTCCGACCTTTTTGTTTCCATTTGAAATTTCTGTTTTACAAGTAATCCCATCAATTAAGCATGTGGCATCAATTATAATCTGCTAAAATCAATTAGGTGCCATGTTTTGTGAACTATTTTCCACGTTCAGGTCACATTGGTCGAGTAAATATCAGACTTAGCTACCTTCCTTTCCAGTCCTCCCCTGTCCAGTCATGCTTGCTACAGAGATAATTGAAGTTCCCTAATATTGTTTCCTCTTAACAAGTGGGTTCATAACTTTCAGTATACATGCATTATAAATGCGTCTTTTCATGTATGTGCGTTGTGTGTTAGGGTATGCATGACTCTGTAAATGACATTGTCTGCATTAGCAAGATGATCCATCTCCATAGGAAACACGAATCGTATGCTTCTTTTTAAAATGATTGTTATTCATACGGTTGGTATCTGTTTCTTCAATTAAGAACAATCAGTACGGGATCTTTTCTTTTTCCGTTTCTCTCTTCCAAATACATTGCTGATACATAACATGTAACGGCAGCATTTGTGTTCGGTTTCTTCACCACTAAACCTAAAATATTCACTATCAAAAATTCCCTTTTCTGTGTGTTTGCAGTTCAACTTGATTCTTGTCACTGAATAGTAGAGCAACAAAGAAGGGAAGAGATTCAAGCTTATATCCTGACTGCCTGACTTACTGGGTTTATGTTGCCGAAGTCGCCGTGGAGCTTCTCTAGATTCAGTCTTTAATGAAGTTCCTTTCCTTGGATCACAGCATCTGATAACTTCCGAAAGTAGAGGCCTATTGGAATCATCATAGCCATAGCTGGAGTCAATGAGATACTGTAAGATAAAGAAGATCCAAATGGTTAATAGATGAAGTTAGGAGTTAGGACCAGAGAAATATGGAAGGCCATTTGATGGCCTTTAGCACATGAGCTTCAAAATCTCTGTAAGTTGGCCCCTCAACCAAAATACTTTTGTCAAATAAGGTCCTATACTTTTTTGTCAGTACTTATTATGACTTAATTATTCTATATAAAAAGTTTTATTGCAAGTATAGACTAGAGGGAGTGTTACCCAGCATGCAAAATCCAATATCTGTGTATCAAAATTAATTTAACCAACCAAATATCACTAAAAATGAGAGAAATCCATACATTCATTATAACTTAGATGAACAAATTTCTCCTCTTCCCCACCAAAACCTTCATTCTCCAAAACCCATACTCAATGTAATATTATCTAAGAATACATTTTTTTAATATATGTATAATTTCTCAAATAAATAAATTGAAATTAGGAAGGAAGAATAACCCCTCAGGGTTTCTCTTTTAATCAATGTGAAAAAAGAACAAAAAAAACTTGCTAAGGGGCTAATTTAATTAAAAATAGTAAATTTATTGTTAAAATAATATTTCGGAAAAAATGTAATATATATAGTTTGAAATTTGTAATACGTTTTATAATTTTCAACAATAAATTTATTAAAATTGAATGTTATTTTGCAATTTGTAATACGTTTTATAATTTGTTAAAATAATATTTCGGAAAAAATGTAATATATATAGTTTGAAACTATATATTGAATTGTTTAATCATATTGAATATTTATATTAAAATTGAATTATTAATTATGCCATAAAATATTCGTGTTAAAATTTTATATTGGTATCAATTTCAAATTTTATTTTTAAAATAAATTTTATTAAAAAATCATATTTTTATATTTAATATATTTTTAATTCCAAAATACATAGTGACAAGAATCCGAAGATAATTGAAACAACTAAACAAACAAATAAGCTAACCAGTATATAAAAAATTAATAAATAAATTATGAGGTGATGAAAGTTAAAAAATTTGATTAAGGTGGACAAATTTTATTACGATGGGTGACAATGGTTACAAGGACCCAAAATTATTTTTTAAAATTTAACTCGAACAAATATATTCGATTCGATTCGATTCGATTCGAATTCCATCTCACTCGACTCGATTCGAGAAAACTTCAAATAAAGTTAGGATGATAAAATGAGATTCGAAAACTCGATTAACTCGAAAATTTTCGATTCGATTCGATTCGATTCGATCGAATGCTCACCCCTAGTGACACTTCCTAAAATAGAAAAATTTTGTTTTAGATTTTTTGAACTTTTTAAAATTTTAAATTAGTAAAAGTAAAATTGTACTTCGGCTCCCCTTAAAAATGGTAAAATTTAATTTAATCATTTAAACATTATAAAGATATAGGCTATTAAAATAGTGAAATTGCATTTTTACCATTGTAAAAATTGCAATTCTATTTTGCCCCCTAAATATTTTTTTTTTTGGCTTCGCCCCTGCTTCGCAGCTACAGTAACTAATCTTATCGCCACTATTGTTTTTAACCTTACCGAAAGTAAATGTACAATCTATCCAAACTATGGTTAAGTCTTCACAGTTTTATAATTTCAAACTCAAGTAATCAAATTTACCGACTAAGCTTTGTACACAACCAAAATTGTTGGAATTGGACCAGATCAATTGATCAAATCGGTCAATACATCAATTTGGAGAAAATGGTTGAATCAATTGATTCGTGAATCGATATGAATTGATTGATACATACTAATAACCAGTCAAATCGATTTTTTTTAGTAATTGTATTTATTCTTTTATAATTTTAAATAATTTATTTAATTAAACCAATCAAACAAATTAAAATTCATCAAACAAAAATCTCATAGCTTGAGAAACCCGACCACCTATTGAATTAAAAAACGATACAATGTGAACCAAAAACTTTGAATTCCAAATTGGGATACCAATGACTTGTGACAAATATGGGAAGTTTTGCAATTTTAGGATGAATACGTCCAATGGCAAGGTGACTTAAATCATTGACTTGTAATATTCTACGTCTTGCCAATTTATTATTATTATTATTATTGATGGACCAAATTGAAAAACCAAAAGTTAATTGTGACTCATCCAAGTCCTTACTTCTATATTGCTACTCTCTTTTAATTCAACTATTCCCTGTCGGTAGTAAATCGAAATATTAAATTTTAAGTTTTATTTCAATGTTAGATTTCATTATTAAAATATGTAGTATCAATTGGTATTATTTTTTTTAATTTTTAATTTAATTTTAGATTTATTAAATGATGAATTGGTATGATTTATCGTCTTAGCTTAATTGGTATCGATATTGTTATAGTGGGTAGGGGTGAGCATTCGATCGAATAGAAAATTTTCGAGTTAATCGAGATTTCGAATCTCATTTTATCATCCTAACTTTATTTGAAGTTTTCTCGAATCGAGTCGAGTGAGATGGAATTTGAATCGAATCGAATCGAATATATTTGTTCGAGTTAAATTTAAAAAAAATATGTAGTATCAATTGGTATTATTTTTTTTAATTTTTAATTTAATTTTAGATTTATTAAATGATGAATTGGTATGATTTATCGTCTTAGCTTAATTGGTATCGATATTGTTATTAGTACAAGAGGATGTGGGTTTGAGTGTGCTGAAATACATTATTTTCTTATTTAAGAGTTGAGAAAATGCTATGGGTAATTCTGAATATTATATCATAAAACAAAGACTAAAAATCGTGATGTTATATTCATATAAATAAGTTAAATTTCCTAAGTGGGATAAATGGTTTATTTTATTTTTATATTTGATTAAAAGCTTTTTCTTACGAAGTCTTATAAGAGTCTTTGTTCACACCACAGACATTTTGCGTCCACAGTAGTAAGAATTCCAAACTTTTTTTTATTCATTTATTTATTTTGACGAAGCAATTATTTATGGAGACTATAATTTTATGATATTGTTAGAATTATTTTGAAAATTTTTAAAAATTATGGTAAATTTTTTTAAAAGTATCAAATTGATATTTTAATTGTAGTTCGAGAGTTAAATTAGATAATAAAGTTAATATGCTCTATTATCATTTTATTGAGGAGATAGCAAAGTTAACTAATGAGAGACAAAATGTTATAATCCAATAATGTGGATGGTTATATTTTAATGTTTGATGGTTGGTTGTCAATAATAAAATGTATAATTGTTGATATAGTATACAATAAGGGCGGAGTATAGATGAGAGAAAGGTGGTTACTATGAAGGACAGAAAGTCGGAGGTTTTGAAGAGTGGAGATGAAGAGAATGTAAAAGTTGACGGAGTGTTGATTGAGTGTAGATTTATTGTTCTTGGAAATATTTATAGGCAAGGGTCCCATGTAAGATGATCTTAACGTATTAGACTTGTCACCTAGCCATCTTTATGAGACATGTGGAGATGTTTTCGATGGGACGAGGATGTCTGTGATAAGACAAATTCTATCATTCATTTTGACTCTGATGGAATAAAGCAATTGTGTTAGGAATCCAAATGGCAAACAATATATACTTTTTCTGAAGGTCATCTTGGAAAGGAGAACTCAAGGGTGCGTTTTGGTTTTTTGATGATAGACTTGTTGTTCAAGTGTTTTTCTGGCTTGCTACGTGTCTTGGCATGAGTGGGATATAACAATAGTTTACCCTTTTTAACATTATTAAATAAAAATAATGTAAAACAATAGTGACATACAGCCAATAAGGCTTTGTTATTGTTGAAAAAAAAATAAAGGTTTTAGTTTTTTTGAATACCCAAACTTGAGAATCGTCATGCGTAATTGACATGTGTGTATCTCCAGTATCATCATGTGCTAGCGTGAGCTTTAGTTCGAATTTTTATTATTATTTTTTGACATGTCATACCCTTATCCTAACTAATGGTGTTCATGGTTGAATTGGGCCTAAGCATTATATTAACATATTTTATGTTTGCTCAAGTCTGACTTGACTAGAAATATGGACCTAAAATTTTGTCTAAATTGCTTATATTTATAAATGGATAATCCAAGTTCATTTTAGTTCTGCCTATATTATATTTAAAAAAAATTAAAGTATATTTATATCATTTTTAATTTAATGTTTAATAATTTTATATATTTTTATTTATTAAAAAAAATTATATATAGTCATCTTAACTTTTTCAATGTTTACATTAAAATAGCATTATATACTACTATAAATTTAATTTTTATGTGTTATAAATTATATAATATAAAACATCACCAACTTTAAAAACTGGGTTAGACGAACTTGACCTTGAATGTTCAAGCTTGAACCCAACACATTTTAAGCGTGCCTAACCTTTTTAGTGAAACCTATTTTTCAAATATAATATTTTTACCAATTCCTCCAGACTTTCAAAGAGTCGTAAACAAGTCTAATCCCAACTCACAAGTTGATGACCCTTGACTTATAGTTTATGTAATTTTAGTAGCAGCAGTAAATGTGGCAGAGCCCATACAAGGCGCCAATGACGTCTTGACCAAACAATTGGAAATTAATGTCTCAAAAATGCATAATTTTTTAGTCCTCAAACTATATAAAAAAAATCATTTTAGCCCCTTTTCCCTTTTGTGCTTCATTTGAGTTTTGAGATTTTGGTTTTTCCCTTTTGTCCGTCTAACCTTTTCCATCTTAGAACCAAAATCAATTACCTTGCAATTGCAGCAACTATTCTCAATCCTCACTTTGAAAATGATGAAAGCTGAGGATGCTGAGAATTTGTATCTCAAATCTCAGAACCCTGCATTAAGTTCCATACTATTCATCCTTGTTATGGGGTTACTTGTTGCTGCATCATCAATGGATGATCATAACATCAATTTCAATTTCACTGGTTTCACCCCAAATATGCCTGACATAGTGTATGAAGCTGATGCATACGCATCCAACAACGCAGTCCAACTCACCCTTAACCAAATGAAACAGAATCTACGGGGTGGTATTGGTCGAGCCACTTATTACAAGCCAATGCACCTTTGGGACAAATCATCTGGGAATCCCTTACTTGCAGATTTCGCCACTCAATTTTCTTTCTCCATTGATTCCTTGCATAATAACTCAGGTGATGGGTTTGCGTTTTTCATTGCTCCCAATGGCTCAAAAATCCCACCTAATTCCGGAGGTGGTCACTTGGGACTTCAAAGTTACGGCATCGTCAACTCTCCATTTGTTGCAGTGGAGTTTGATACGTTTGGCAATCCTTGGGATCCTTTCGGGTTGTCAGCTCACTTGGGCATTGGTCTCAACTCTATCGAGACTTCTCGTACCGCTGTCAAATGGTGGTGGAATGAGATTGCAAATGGGGGACTAGTTAATGCTTCCATCACTTATAACTCTAGTACAAACAACTTGAGTGTTCTTTTACTTGATGCTGATGATTTTACTCGTCAAAATTCATCTAGGCTTTCTGCAACTCTGGATCTTAGCATATATTTACCAGAATGGGTCACATTTGGCTTCTCAGGAACCACTGGAAGTTATTTTGAGCTTCACACTATTTATTCCTGGAATTTCAGCTCTACCTTACAAGTTGTCATGCCCACCAATACAACTATCAATCCTCCAGCAACAAGCCCTCCAGCCAACCCCAAGAGGAAGAGTAGGACATGGCTATGGGTAGTTTTAGCCATCATTGGTGCCATTTCTGCTTCACTCTTGGTTCTGGGTTTGGTTTGGTTTTACTGCAGGAGGAGAAATTACAGCAGGAAAGATGGGACCATGTCTGTCAACGTAAACAGAGAAATGGTGACAGCACCTAGGAAGTTTTCCTACAAGGAGCTAAGACTTGCAACCAGTAATTTTGCTGATGAAGGTCTGCTTGGGGAGGGAGGTTTTGGAAAGGTTTATTTAGGCTTCTTGAGGGACATAAGCTGCAATATTGCTGTCAAAAGGGTAACTCCAAATTCCCAACAAGGGTTTAAAGAGTACGAATCAGAAATTACCACTATTACCGGATTGAGGCACAGGAATTTGGTCCAACTCATCGGTTGGTGCCATGACAATAATCAGTTCCTCATTGTGTATGAGTTCCTTCCAAATAAGAATCTCGATTACCATCTACATAGAGAGCCATGCTTATTGATATGGGATAAAAGGTATAAAATTGCTATGGGATTAGCTTCAGCGTTGTTCTATCTGCAGGAAGAATGTAATCAATGCGTGTTGCATCGAGACATCAAGTCAAGTAATGTTCTGTTGGATTTGAGTTTCAATGCCAAGCTTGGTGACTTTGGGTTGGCTAGGCTTGTTGACCATGGACAAGGGTCTCAAACAACACAGGTTATGCTCGGGACGGAAGGTTATATAGCACCCGAGTGTCATGACACATACAAAGCCATCAAAGAATCCGATATATACAGTTTTGGTATTGTTGCCTTAGAAATAGCCACCGGAAAGAAGGCGATTGCTGTAATCGAAAGGAACGGCCAGAGATTCAAAACAAAACTGGTGGAATGGGTTTGGGAGCTATATGGGAAAGAGAGTCTTTTTGATGCTGTAGACCCAAGATTGTCTGGCAATTACGACATGGAACAAATGGAACGGCTGCTCTTAGTCGGGCTGGCCTGTGCTCACCCAAACTATTTTGACCGCCCATCCATAACGCAGGCTGTCGACATCCTTTCTTCCAAAGCTCCACTACCTATTTTACCACCGGAGATACCGATTCCAACATACATTGTATCACTGGAAGACACTATTGTTACATTTTCAACATCCATTTCATCCAATACTAGAGGCTCCAACTGAGGCCAAAACCAAAATGAGGGTCAAAGTCTGTTAAGATTATGCTAAGTCGTTATTTTCTCTATATAAAGGGTAAATTGTACTTGGTCTTTGCATGAGAAAGTATTTTTCCGGTGCTCATTGCTCTTGCTTTACTTGTCTTTTGTTCTTCTTGGTATCCAAGCCAAGTTTGAGAAAAAAGTGGGTCTCTTAATCATTTTATTTTGCTGCTAACAACTAATGATATGGCCTCTGAAACTTTTGTTCATCCTGCTCCATTGGAGCATGTTGATGGAAAATTTCTTTTGGACTGTTGCTGGTAATGGTGTGCGAGAGCCAGCATTTGGTACGTTCGAAGCACAATGAGCAGAGTTTGAAGCAAGGATCTAAGGCAAAGAAACACTTTAGATGAATTTTATTCCATGACTTGATCCTTACAAGCAAGACCAAGTAGAGAGGGAGTTTTACCCAGCATGCCTGTGTATAATAAAATTAATTTAACCAACTAAATATCACTAAAAATGAGAAAAACCCATACATACTCTTAGATGAACAATTTTCTTCTCTTCCCAAGCAAAATCTTCAGTATCTAAAACCCATACATGCTTGGCTTCTCTCACTTGAATTTAATATTTTCATGTTTGATTCAGCAATTGTAAAACTATTTAAAAATACATTTTACTTAATTATCTTCGTTTACTCTTATTATTATTATTATTATTTTTTGTTATATTGAAGTTAGACCTATTCATGGGTTAGGCTATACGTCTAGATCCAAAGGTCCGTCTAAAATTTAGGAGGGTTTGGAAAAAAATATTAGGTCAAAAAATAAACTTGAACAAAAAAATTAGACTCGTTTAAAATATGGGTCGGGCTCAGACTTGAACATTCAAGGTTCGGCTCATTCTAAGTTTATAATACTTTATATTATTTTATTATTTTATATATTATGTAATTTAGAAAACATTAAAAAAATTTATAATAGATATATAATACAACTCTAATGGAAACATTAAAAGAATGTTATGACGAGTATATAAAGATTTTCAATAAATAAAAAATGTATAAAATTATTAAATATTAAATAATATAATATAAATATGTTTTAAAAAAATTAAAAAATAATATGGTGGGTCTAAAATGGGCTTAGGTTAAGTCTTTTACAAATATGGACGAGTTTAAACAAAATTTTAAGTCCAGATTTTGGATCAGATGGGACTTGGACAAGCATAAAATATATTAATATTATGCTTAGGCTTGACTGACCTATGAACAACTTATAGGTTTTTTTTTACTAATAAATCAATGCATTTAACTAGTAAAGTAATTTTTATATTATTTCTCTTCTAGAAATAAATAGCTAGTAAAGTAATTTTTAAGTACATATCTTTTTTAACACTTATTTTTTCAGTATTTAATTTTTTAATTTATCATAGCCTAAGTCTTCACAAATTTATAATTTCAAACTCAAGCAAATCAATTTTACCGACAGGTCTTTGTACACGAACAAGGTTGTTAGAATTGGCCTGGCCAAGCCGATTGGATCGGTTAAACAAAAAATTTATTGGTACATCGCTTCAAAAAAAAAAAGTTGAATCAGATGACTCATGAATCTGTATTAATTGTATTGACTGATTTCGTTTGTATTGATCGGAATATATTGTATTAGTCGACACTTTTTTAATTTTAAATTTAATTTTTTATTTTTTATTTTATATTTGTTGAATTCTTAATTGTCATATACATAGTATGTGAATGTGATGATTTTATTTTTAATTTATGGAATGCTTTTTTTAGCTTGTTTATTTATTTATTTGTTTGTTTAATGATGAATTATATTTGTAAAATTTATTGAAGAATATTTTATTTAATTAATAAATATTTTATATTTAAAATTAATCTAATTTTATTATTTAATATTTGTAAATATTTCTATATACATATATCAAATACTTTTAAAAATAACAAATGGGTATATATAATTCAATCAAATCAATTTAAATTTTCAAATTTTAGACTAATTAAAGTTTTTTATTTGAATAATGTAATTACATATAAATTAAAATATGTATATAGCAAATTTATTTCTCGAAATAGGTTTTTTGGGGATATTCGACACAAATGGGTACCTAATAGTCCTAAATGTTTTACAGCAGTTATTGTAAAATTTATCCTCCAATTATTTGCTGATGTTGGAGCTCTGGTTGCTACTCGTTCGATGACCTGTTAGAACAAGAATAAAATTTTGCTTGGCTTCTTCCTTTTTGGTTTGAGTTGTTTATGAATTACAAGATTGTGATATATTTGAGATAACAACGATGTACTTGGGCTAAGATTTTGAAGCGTTTCAATCAATCTTTATGATGATCTCATGAGTTTATTAGATAAATATTAAATTTTTGTTCTTATCACCTTGTTGAATGAAAAGTTATTAGTTTTTCTCGAGGGTTTTCCCAAGAGATTTATCTGCTGTTTTGGAGGAGATTATCTTGTGATCTCAATCTGACATTTGGCGTCACTTTCCCCTTGGTACCACACGACTTTGAGAGCTGGAAAATCTTCAAATTCACAACTATCTTTCTCCCCATGGACTTTATCTTTTTCTTGTGTTGAGTGTTTGGTTTATTTTGTTGGTGATCAAGAGTTGCTTTTGATGTTGGTTGAGTGATCTATTGTTGTCTATTGGAACCGCATAAACTTGCTTTATAATCGGGTTATGAGCTTTACTCGGTAGAGACGGATTGTTATGATTGTTTGATTTAGCATTTGAGTTAGAATATATCATGAGCGAGGTTCCGTAAACATAGAATTATTGTATCTAAACTACGTAAACAAAACTTAGTTAATCATCATACTTTTAAACTAATTTCGTTTTAGTTGATATAATAGAATGATATTACTATGACCTTGACACCGATGAGTATTAAAATTTCTATGAATAATTTTCAAGATTTTGTAAGTGCACTTTGCCATTACGAATTTACCTTGATGTTTCTATGTAAATCTTGAAATCAATAGAGTGTTGGCATTGTGGTGGAATAGGAATCCCTGCATTATAAGTGTTAAATTTCATTGACATTCTTGTAATTTTGTTAGGATCTGTGTCTTTGGTGTAATAATTTTGTGATAGTCTACGAGATTAGATTGAGCAAATAACTCATGTTAGGACTATTATATTATCGGGTGATACTTACTCGTCACTATATGTAACATTCCATATTCGATCCGGTAATCGAATCCAAATATGTGATATTATATTATGTTGCCAAAGTAACTCAGATGGTCTCATTACATAACCATAAAATTTAAATCACAATTATCATTCAAACCTATTTTAATCATCAATCATACTCGCAATTATTCATTTGCAATATCTAAGTTTCAATTTCATTGTTATACAAAATTACAAAAAAGTGAAATTCAAAGTTAGGACTCAATCCAAACTCAACTATCAACTTTCAATATTACATCTCGAGACAATATTTTATTCATTAGTAATTTTGTTTACATAACAATAAGTAACGATGAAATCAAAATAACAGTAAGGGCACGTTTGGTTCGCTGTAATGGAATAGAGGTGTAATGGAATCGAGGCGTAATGGAATAGATGCGTAATGGAATAGAGGCGTAATAGGTAATTCTTTTGTTTGGTTGAATGGAATGGAATAGAGATATAATGATATTCTTGTGTTTGGTTGAATGTAATAGAGGTGTAATAGCATAAGGAAAAAAACTAAAATGACTAGAATACCCTTAGCAAAATTTTTGTTAGGTAGATGATTATTGTTATTGTTATTATTTTTTAATAAAATTATTAATTAAATAATAAATACCAATTAATCATATTTTAACATAATTATTATTAAATATAATTTAATAAAATTCTTAATAATAAATATTCTTATATAAATTTACTAAAATCATAATATATAATACTATAAAATATAATTTAATTAGTTTTTATTAAATATAATTTAATAAAAATATATAATTTAATAAAATTCTTTAGTAATAAATATTCTTATACGAATTTGTATAATTATAATTTCATAAAATTCTTACTAATAAATTTTCTTATATGAATTTACTAAAATCATAATATAACTTGATAATAACATAAACATAATTAACTTATATTAACAAAATGTTAGATGAAAATGAAATTCTACATCATAATCCATATGTTATATAGTTTTATAACATCAAAAAGTTTGAACATTGATTTTTAATGGTTAGAAAGAAATCTTCTGACCCATTCCAACCGGACCTCAGAAGGTAAACTAAAGAAAACGAGCATTTGAGTTGGATGATCTGGAATTTTACTCAAAGCTCGATACCGCTCATCCACAGATAAACCTTCTACTTCACATAAGGTTGAATATAAATTTGTAGCTTTTTCTTGGATGATTTGGAATTCTTCTGACTTCTGTTGCACTACCACATCGGAGGCAATACTCCTACTGATTTGTTTGCCAATGATCCGCATGTTTTCGGCCAATAAAGTGACTGCGTCATTAAATGAAGAAGAAATATTATCACCTGCAGCAAAATTCTTCTTTTTCTTCCTTGAAGATGAGGAACCCCCTTGGTTTCTATCTGGTCTCGGGTCCGTAGCAGAGGACCTAATCCTTCGTCTATAAGTATGTAGGCTAAGAGCAGAGGACCTAATCCTTCGTCTATAAGTATGTAGGCTAAGGCTGGCACCCATTGTAAATAAGAACCAAATCGCAATTCTACAGATTTCCAACCATATTGTCAATGCAATACCAATTCTTTTACGCCTCACACTTTGTGCAATTAAAGGCAGACGAGCCATTACTGCAAGATATTAATGTGTTCCATATTGTCAAATAGCAGTAAAGGGGTCACATTTCTCCAATCATAATTTCAATAACAGTAAAATAAAATTAAATAATTTAATTGCCAAAGAACTTACAGTGATTGTGTGAAAAGAAGACGGTCAACTGTGGATGGAGGAAGCAATCAAACAAGCCGCTTCAGTAGGAAGCAATATCACACTATCAAAGAAAAATGAACAATACAAATTTAGAATCTTAACGAAGCAAAAAATAGAAATTAAAATTACCTTTGCAATTTATATCTCGTGTATCATTGTATTAAAATAAAATATATATAACAAAAGAGTAGAAGTTGAAACTTGAAAGCACATGATTACAATAAATGGTGTTGGTATTTTTAATCAATAAAAGCCAACATGAACGATGAAAATGAGAATGTGTTAGCTAGAAATGCGATTTAAGAGAATAGTCACTTAAAGCAAACATGGTTGTAGTAAATACTGAACATGACTATGCTGAAATGCCTAAATTTGGGCGCACATGCAATTCATCATATAATATTTCCACTCTCAAATTCTGCTTTTATAAGTAGATCAATTTAGTATACTGTTTTCATTAAAATTTCAAGACTCAGCTTCTGCTTTTATAAATAGAGCATAGACTCATTTCCTTTTATATATTAATATACCACATTACCCGGTTTATATTTATATCAATGGCACAGAAAATTTGGGAGAAGATTTCTGAGGACTGCTTTTGTTTGCAAATAACATCATTCATTCTGTGGGGAAAAAATTATGAATGAGCCTGCTTCTTAATTACCTTTTTTATTTTGTACTGAAGTAGTTGCCACTGGTTCAAAAGTCGATATATATGTAATATTATTAAAATAATATTTTTTATTTTAATTATTTAAAAATATTTTTAATTAATGTGGTGTATATGAATATACACATTTAATTAGTTTTATTTTTAATAAAATATTTCTAATTTATTCCTTCAATTTTAATCACCTTACAATTTATTCATTGTATTATATCTACTGATCCAATTTTAATATATTGAATATTTATTTTTTAATCAAGTTCTTTACTTGATTATATCTAATGATCCAATTTAAAAAAATTCGATTAAAATTTTCGAACTACATCAACTTAAGAAAATCGATCCCAAATTCAAATTTTTCAATACCAATAAAAATCAACTTACTACATCACCAGTTGCAAAATATAACTATAAAAACATTACTATGGAGTAAACCAAAAAATAAAACAGAACATATATAGTTCTCGTAGACATCGAAACTTGAGTTCAATGATGAAGTATCGTAATTGAGCCCATCATGCCTCAAAGAATTCCAGCAAAACCAAAGTAACATGCATACAAACAAGCAAAATAGAAGGAATTCATTCAAACTTGTGCTTTAAAATTAAGTTCAATCAATTGCTAAAATCTGTAGCCCCTGAAATAAGAAGAATATAGAAGGCTTGTATGTGAATACATGGCAATATGACAGCACAGAAAATGAAAAAGGCTTGGCTCTTCAACAAAAGCAACATGTACAACTCAGATGATCCACAACACAGCTTAATCTAACAACATCTTTTACTAATAGCCTAAAAAATGCACATGATGAATTGCTGCATATACCATAAACAAAAAAAATGGCAGTATGTTACTTATTTTGAAATGATCTATGACAAACTCAACAGTCTACAGCTCATCATAATCATACAGTTCAATTAAGCAAATGGAAATTAGCAATTTAGCATAATCATACCACTCAGACGCAAGTTCATTTTTTGGACAACCGATTCATACATGATAATAAGGGTAAAATAATTTGCATGTGAACATTAGCAATCTAACGTATGCATTCATGATAATATGAAGGTCAGGAAGCATGATTTACAACAGACCAAACACATCCACAACCATATGCAAAAAATCAGCATGTATGTGTTTTACTGTATTTCTCTGTATTTGATTTTGAAGTCTTACAATTTTTCTTTAGTTTAGAAGATTGGATAAGATACCAAACCTCTTGAATTGCAACTAGAGCTTCAGCTTGTGAACGATTTATGTCTGGAGCAAATCGGTAGCTAACAATCCAATACCTACAAAATTTCACATAGAACATCAATTTACTGGAACAACAGTGGTCAGATACACCAGGCGCAAGAAATTTAACAAGGGTGCTAATATACAAAATAATTTACACTTCTAAGCATTCAACTAGTATTAAAATCAATCACACATGATTTAGATAGGCCATTCTATATCAAATTTTGCAAGGCCTGAAGCCACAATTGTTATGCCCACAACGCTGAAACCAGGACAAAAAAAAAAAAAGGCATTGGACTACCAGGTCATAGATGACATTTCATTAGAATATCATCAATGACTGTCTATGCCTTGGATTCTCCGTTGCTGCATTCAGTTCATTTTAACATTTTAACATTTCAACCACAAACAAGATCATATATGACATCACATATGCTAATTTTCAATCAAACCCCAGTATTAGGGGACTGCTTCAACGAGACAAGGATGTAGGGAACACAGGGATTGCTAATTTCCCTGGTAAACCTATATCTCCTTTTTATTTACCAAAGAAAACCACATAAATGGACAACAAACTCTCAAACAATTAACTATGCTTCTTCTTTTAACTTATTAACCTTATTTATGTGGTTAAAAGTTCAAAATTTAACATCCAATTAAACAAACGCAGCAGCAGCATCAATCAAAATACACCGTTTACATAATAAAAACAACCAATCGGTCAACCCTTGAGGAAAAAATTGTTTTCAACAACCAGTATTGATACAGGCATAATTGGGTTAGGATGACAGAGTGCCATGTGTTACAGTAACAGTGTGCTTAGGCTAGTTAGTTAATTATCATAGCTGCTCAGGATAAAGTTGTTCTTTTACTATAGTTGTGTACACATTGTTACAAAATGTTTGCTACTATGAATGCAGGAGGTTATGAAGAGGAAAAAAACTTAAAACTTGTCCTCCACTCAATTATTCTTCTCTCACTTAATTTTATCTACTTTTGCTTCTTTTCTCTAATTCTTCTTTCTTGAATTCTATCCAGCTTGATTCATGTCAATTTAAGGGTAATAACTACAACCAAAGAAGTCATAGGAACAATGAAAATCTCAGAGCAACTTATTTCCTGGAGCCTAATATCACTACCTTGAAGAAGATGCTACTTAGTCTGTAGGGAGGAAACAACAACCAGACAAAAAGGGAAACAAGATTTAGCAAATACTCACCATAAACGAAAGGTTTGTGTTACACTAAGCAGGCACTATTATTTACTTTAAAATCTGACTACATTTTAAGGCAAAGATCATATAGTTACATTAGTAATTAACCAAAATGCACAATGTTTAATAGCATAATTCCGTCTTTAAATGAATGTAAAGCATATGTATCTCTACACAGCAAACAAGTAATATAACCATAAACGTACGTGACTGCATGTATGCTCACAATTATTCTGTCATTTATAGGTAATTCAGATTTCTTTAAGTGAGATTCAATTTAGGATCTCTACATCCTACATGATGATCAAATTCCAACACTTGGGGAAACTATAAAAAGAACTATTTTCCACCCAAATCTAAATTGAATGGGGAAAAAATACCCATTAATCATATTTGCTGTAATTAGTTAAGGCATACTCTTGTATAAAAACAACAACACCTGAACATGATGCAGGAAACTATTGTGAATTTACAGAGATGTAGTACAAGTCAACAATTATACTAAACAGTACATCTGAAATGCCAAGAAGCAAGGTCCATTGACTCCACCCCCTCCCCGAAATTTTCCTTCTCTGAGCTTTAATTTCGAAATGAGATACTAGTCAGAAAATGTTATTTCATGCAGACTATTGAACTCATAAAGAAGCAATCATGAGTATTTGAACGTTTCTAAACCAAAAGAACCAAATAGTTTTCATATCCATTTAAAGCAAAAATAGGAGATCACATTCAAGCAAATATAATTAGCACAGAGAAATACCATTCAATTTCCATGAAAATCAATCAAGAAACCAATGCAGTCGGTAATTTCCATGAAAAGCAAACACTGTTTTTTACAAGTTTCAGAGAAATAGGAATCCAAAACGTACCCAGAAAGGAATCGGGAGGCCGGAATTTGGAGATCAATAACCTTGACAGAGCCCTAGTTCCTGCTCGAAAACGATGAGGCCGGAAGAAATCGGGAGGGAGAGGGTGGAGGTGGAGGTGGCTTTCGGCTTGGGAGGGTAAAACAGGGAAGAAGGAATCGGGACAACCTAAAACGCATGAAAACTGACCTTTCGGTCTGGAATAGAAAGCAGCAAAGAGTTGGGAATAGGGGCCCGTAATAGGACATTACACCCAAGCAAACGCCAGAATAACTGGGGCCTACAGAATATGCATGGTATATTTATTACAGCGAATTAAATAATGTAAATCGAATTAAAACTCAATTCACTATTATTCCTATTTTTAAACTAAGCACATGTCTTGATAGCATAATGTGATTGCTTTTTCAGTTCAATTCACTACTTAATTATTTTCTTAATTTCCTTTGCTCCATATCCAACTTTTGTGTAGTTCGATCAACTCAACAACGACATAAATTGTGTTTCAGCTACATATATTATCGCCCAAAATTGAAACGTATATATGGTTAACATACTCAAAAGATTGCTTTTTGGTTTTATTTTTTTCCTTTTTGATGCACTATTGTCCGAACTACGCTCATAATGGATTACAACCAACCTCGTGTGTTACCCTAGTCATCAGCGGTGAATTTATGGGGATTGGTAGGGACTTAACTCCCTCTAAAATGAAAAATGTTGATTTAAACCTCTTAAAATTTTAAATTTGTAATGGTAAAATCATACATTACCTTCTGGAAATGATAAAAAAATTAATTTAATTCTCTAAAAATTATAAAGATATAGGCTATTAAAATGGTAAAATTACGTTTTAACTATCATAAAAACATACAATTTAATTTCAGCCTTCTAAAAGATTCAGGTATTCACCACCCTAGGTGTGGCCTAAGTTTGAGTCGTGCTAGTTGCATTACTATTAGAGCTTTGCCTTCCTCTTGTAATTTACCATGAATTAGAATAACATATGGGATGAACTTATTATATGATGAAATCTTTATAGAGTTATTTTGAATATAATTAGAAAATAAATAGAGGAATGGGATCTTACATACAACTTGCTTCCATTACGAATCTAGAAAACTGTTCTGTAATATAGGCAGGCACATATGAAAACCAGACTTGTAAAATGTTAATTATTTTATAGCAATGAAGCAAAACATAAAGAAAGGGAAAGGCAAAAATTGTATACCATATTGAAAAATTTTTTGCAGAGAGAATTCTATCCAATCTTTTTTATTGACAAAACCCAAAACTCTTACGATTTCATTTTTAACATTAATTTCATAATAAGTTTTAATTATATTTGCTCTTCTTGATATAATAACTAGAATTATTCATTGGTCATAGTCTCTCCTACTTAAATAAGAGGGTAAAAAGTTTCAGCATATCAAACTCATATCCTATCACACTAACAATAATATTAATGCCAATCAACCTACAACTCTTAAAATTTAAATTTAAAGTGAAAAACTTGTAGATATAGTGGGTTGACAAAGTTTGAGATTGTAGTGAAAATATGCAAAAAGTACTGGTGCTTTAATTAAGGGATGGGTTGAATTTTGTTAAAAGAATGTCCGACTAAAAATAATATATATATGCGTGTGGGCCTTAATTCTTTTTGCATTTGAGCAATTTGGTGCAGTAATTAAGGTGTGGGTGCTGTTTATGGTAAAATAATTTTTTATTGAAAAGACTTTTTCATTGGCCACAATTTTTTTATAGATAAATCTTAAAATTATAGATGAAGTTTGATGTGTAATTGTATAAATGAAATTTAATTATGGTTTAAACGTATACTTAAAACTTTGATTTTAACTTAATCATAAACATTTAAAGAAATAAATACATCAATTTATTTTTATTATCGATAAATATAATTATTTATGTATACAATATATAAACATCAAATGATGTTATATCAATAACTGTGTAAATAATTTACAAGAATTGGATCAAAATAAAAATTTCATGTATAAAATTGCAAAAAATCAAAGTTCATGTACAATTGCACATTAAACCCTAATTCATGTATAGTTTTGATATTTGTCCCTTTTTCTTGTAATGGAACTTGGATTTCTTTTGTCCAAGTTAGCTATTATTTCCTTAAAAAAATTGAACCAATAAAAATTTTAGACTAAATGTGAAAATAATTGTCAAATTCATGGACCAATTTGATTAAAAAATAAATTTCAATGTAAATGTAATTGTCTAGTTTAAATCTTAATGCGAAAATAATTCCCAAATTTGGTAATTTAAAAAAAAATCAAATCCTATCCTAAGAACAATGTGGAATTCAACCCAAAAAATTGATTAACCCTTAAAACTTAATCAAATTAATATTTTGGGTAAACTGCATTAGTAGTCACCCAATTATAGTTTTTTCCCTTTTTTTATCACCAACTATGGAAAATTACCAAATGGCCACTCAACTATGGTTATTTTCTTTTTTTGGTTACCAACTATGAAAACTTACAAAATAGTAATCCAACTATCAGATTTTGTCTTTTTTTATCACCCAGTTATCTTGAACTTTTGAGTGTTTTTATTTTTTTGAGGTTAATATGTGCATATAATCCCTTTACTTTTCAAAAACCAAGAATTTAGTCATTGTACTTGTATTTCTAAGAATTTAGTTCCTCTACTTTTCAAAATTCAAAATTCAGGTCCAACTATTAACATTGTAAATTTACTTTTTTGGTAAACTTATTGTTGTGGCACTTTGGAATAAAAAAATTGCTCATTTGACAGCCATGCAATTAAAAAAAATGTAATAATTAACTTAAATTTAACAAAAAAAAATAGTAGGATTAACCGTTATACCCAAATTTTGAAATTTGAAAAATAAAGGGACTAAATTCCTAAAAATATAAGTAAAAAACTAAATTCCTAATATTCAAAAAGTACAATGATTACAGGCATATTTTACCTTTTTTGGTTAATTAGCTTGTGACTAGAAAAGAAATAAAGGTGGTCATATATTTTCCACCAGATGGTTAAATGTAATAATAAAGTATATTACATAAATTCAAATATTAAAAACAATATTATCGAGAGTTACAAGATTCAAACCTCAATAGTAAAATCCACATGCATAATACTAAAGAAAAATAAAAAAATGGAGTCTTCGTTGACGCCGCTAAGCATAGGAAGATTACAATCTAAACGGTGCTTTTTGGTTCCCATACTTTCTTTTTAATTATTATGTTTACGTTATTGACTAAGCAAATTACTTATTCCCGACTTGAACATCAATTACCTTGCATGCATTTGCAGCAACTTTCCTCAAAATCCTTACTCTGAAAATGAAGAAAGCTCAAAATGCTGAGAATTTGTATGTAAAATCTCCAAAACCTACATTTCTCTGCATATTATTATTCATCCTTGTTGTTCGTCTTCCAAAGGCTGCATCAATGGATGAAAACGATAACATCAATTTCACTTTCCCTGATTTCAACTCAAATCCGCATCGCATGGTGTATGAAGCTGATGCATACGCATCAGGCAGCGCAATCCTACTCACTGCTAACAAAACAGACCAGGGTCTAAATGGTAGTGTTGGTCGAGCTACTTACTACAAGCCAATGCGTCTTTGGAACAATTCATCTGGAGATCTCCTACTTGCAGATTTCACCACTCAAATTTCCTTCGCCGTTGATTCCTTCCATAGCAGCTCATACGGTAGTGGGTTTGCGTTTTTCCTTGCTCCCAATGGCTCAAAAATCCCTACTCATTCCGAAGGTGCTTGCTTCGGACTTCAAGCTTGCTATCCGAGTTTGAGTTATGACGGGAACTCTAAGTTTGTTGCAGTGGAGTTTGATACGCATCGGAGTGATTGGGATCCTCCGGGGATGTCAGAGCACGTGGGCATTGATATAAACTCTGTCAAGACTTCTTACCCCGCCGTCGCATGGTGGTGGAGTGATATTGAAAATGGGGGAAAAGTTAATGCTTTCATCACTTTCAACTCTAGTACAAAAAACTTGAGTGTTACTATCGTTGATGCTGATGATTTTACTCGTGTGAACTCATCCAGTCTTTCCGCAACACTGGACCTTAGCCAATATTTACCGGAATGGGTCACTTTTGGCTTCTCAGGAGCTACTGGATTTAACAGATCGACTGAGCTACACACTATTTATTCCTGGAATTTCAGCTCTACCTTACAAGTTTCCATGAATACAGCTATCTATTCTCCAACAGCTGCACCTGTAGCAACAACAAGCACAAGCAATTCTCCGGTCGAACCAAGAAGGAAGAAGAGGACATGGCCATGGATTGTTTTAGCCATGTTTGGTGCCATATCTACTTTGGTCCCAGTTTTGGGTTTAATTTGGTTTTTCTACCGGAGGAGAAAATACAGCAGGAAGGAAGATGGGACCATGGTTGTCAACGTAGAAATGGAAATGGTGACAGCACCTAGGAAGTTTTCCTACAAGGAGCTAAGATTTGCAACCAATAATTTTGCTGACGAAGGTCTGCTTGGAGAGGGAGGTTTTGGGAAGGTTTATTTAGGCTTCTTGAGGGACATTAATTGCAGTATTGCTGTCAAAAGGATAACTCCAAATTCTCAACAAGGGGTGAAAGAGTATTTATCAGAAGTTACAACTATTGCCAGGTTGAGGCATAGAAATCTGGTCAAACTCATTGGTTGGTGCCATGACAATAAGGAGTTTCTGATTGTGTATGATTTTCTTCCAAATAAAAGTCTCGATTTCCATCTGCGTAGAGAGCCATGCTTGTTGACGTGGGATAAAAGGTATAAAATCGCTATGGGATTGGCCTCAGCGTTATTCTATCTGCAGGAAGAATGTGATCAATGCGTGCTGCATCGAGACATGAAGTCAAGTAATGTTCTGCTAGATTTGAGTTTCAATGCCAAGCTTGGTGACTTTGGGCTGGCTAGGCTTGTTGACCATGGACAAGAGTCTCAAACAACTTCGGTTATGCTTGGGACTGATGGTTATATAGCAGCCGAGTGTCTTGTCACATACAAAGCCACTAAGGAATCGGATATATATAGCTTTGGTATTGTTGCCTTAGAAATAGCCTCCGGAAAGAAGGCCATTGCTGTAATAGAAAGGCATGGCAAGAGATTCAAGACAAAACTGGTGGAATGGGTTTGGGAACTGTATGGGAAAGAGAGCCTTTTAGATGCTGCTGACCCACAATTGTATGGCAATTACGAGATAGAACAAATGGAACGGCTGCTCTTAGTTGGGCTGGCCTGTGCTCACCCAAACTATTTTGACCGCCCATCGATACCGCAGGTTATCGACATCCTTTCTTTCAAAGCTCCAGTGCCTATGCTACCACAGGAGATGCCGGTTCCAACATACATTGCAGCTCTGCAAGACAATATTGTTACATCTTCAGCATCCAATTCATTCCACACCGGTGAGTCCAGCAGAAGCCAAACTCAAAGTTTTATTGGACAAATTTTTGGCTTCATGTTTTCCAGTTTTGATGCTTTGTTACATCCATATTTTATTGGACAAATTTTTAGACAGCAATTCCAGAACAACTAATTGCAATATAATGTTGGTATTTTTTACTTGGATATTCTGTGTTACACTAATAACAGATGTTCCTGAGTTCATGTTTTATTCCGTCCTTAATGAAGCTGATCAAATTTAAAGAGGAAGGATCGATTTTCATTATCTCATACATTACTGTTATCGTTTTACTTGGAATTAAGCTGATTGTTTTACTTAGATATTTTGAATGATAAAATCAATTTTAAATTGATGATAAAGTTTATCTAAAAGCTGGCTCGATCAGGGCTTGAAGAAGCCTATATAAACGCTATTGGTCGACTGCATTTGGTGTGCTTGTGGAGGGTTTCTGGCTGTCTTTTTGCTTGTACTATTCTAGTTATTTTGTTAGAGAATTAATTGTGAATTTTTTAGTGAAGTTTTGGCGAGTAATTTGTAATAATTAGAGTCATCCAAGGAGTTACAATTACTTCTCATATCAGAGTAGATTAACATTAATTGATCCAAATAATTGTTAAATAAAATTATTCACTGAGCAAGGTTTTGTAAGGTTATTTATCGGAATTGCTTTAACAAACATCGTGTATTGATTTCTTTCACTTATGTGTGGAACATCACTTAGGATAGAGAGTAAATCGACTTATGCTCTTTCAGTATTATTAAGTAGGGACTTGAATTTAAATTTTGAAAATAACATTGTTTAGTAAAATAACAACCAACCTTGAAAAAATTAATCTATATAAACTATAAAATAGGGTAAACTATTAAAATAGTCACTTTTGCTTGGTTCAAGTTACATTTCAGTTACTTATGTTTGAAATGTTACGTTGTAGTCACTTATGTTATCATGATGTAACATTTTAGTCACTGAGCCGTTAATTTCTGTTAACTGTGTAACAATAACCTGATGTGGCACATTAAATCATCATTTCAAACAAAAATTCTAGGTTAATTTATACAATCGGTCCCCATATTTTTTCGTTTGGAGCAATTTAATTCTTTTCTTTTATGTTTTTTTAACTTTCTTTCTTTTCCATTGTCTTATGCTTCTCCCTTTGTTTTCCTCCTTTCTCCATTTCTTTCAACGTAGTTTTGCTATGTTTTATTTTTTTGAACAATTTAATTTTTTCGAGCGAGGTGAGCTTTAGGACTAGCTACAAATGGAAAACATAGAAAAACTATGTTAAAAGAAATGAAGAAGGGAGGAAAATAGAGTGAGAAGCAAAAGAGAATGGAAAAAAAAAGTTAAAAGAACTTAAAAGAAAATTTTAAAATTGTTTAAAATGAAAAAATATAGAGACCAATTGTAGAATTTAACCTAAAATTTTTGTTTGAAATGATAATTTAACATGCCACATCAGCTTACCGTTACACCATTGTTGGCAATTAACAACTCAGTGACTAAAATGTTACAACACGATAACGTAAGTGACTAAAACATAATATTTCAAACATAAGTGACTAAAATGTAACCTAAGGCAAACAAAAGTGACTATTTTAGTAGTTTACCCTATAAAATAACATGATTTTATTATTAGTGAAATTTTAATTGACTCGTAATAGGAAAGAAATAAAGAAGCATTGCAATTATGAGATTTGTTTCTAAACAATAGGTAGGATCATTTTAAAAGTTAATTAGTATGGTTTCATCTACACTTCATTGGGTTTATTATTTGTTTGTGTCAAATTATACAGTAAAAATATATGTTAAAAATCAATTCAATATGCACACTACAACTTCATTTACCATGGACCAAACCAACCAATTCAAATTATCACAGTTAACCCCAAAACACATCCAACAACTTGTTTAAAATACAAACTAAACTTCTATGCATTCAAGCCATTCAAATCATCAACCAAGCCATTTCTTTATTCAAAACATAACATTTGCACTTTCAAGCACTATACACATGGTCTCATAATATGAACAAAACATACCTTAAAACACACACACACATATATATATATACATTAACATATCTTACTTTACCAGCTAACCAAGTTCAAAATAAGCTAATAGATACAATTTAACACACCTATAACACCTCTATACTTGCCATAAAACCAAGCTGCAAAATAATCAAAAGGCTATTGAATCGATAAAAGGATAATGTGAGCTTCGTGAAGTCCGATTGATGAGTTCCACAATCTGACTATCTATAAAGAAAGAAAAAAACAACTTAGTAAGCATTTCGAATGCTTAGTAAGATCAAAGGTATGAAACAATAAACTTCACAACGAATTGGTGAGCTTAATTGCCAAATTCATTATAACATGTATTATAACATATCATTACTTAATATTCAATATTCAATTGATCATCAAATATATTCCACATCATCTATATTTATCATTTCATATTATTAGTATAACCCAATGAAACTTAGTAAGCAACTTAATTATACAGGTACTAATTAATCGCATCAGAGGCTCGTTTGAGCTAAACATAATCGTGTCAGGTTACCTGTTCGGGCTAAGCTTTTATATCGAAACATAAAATAGCTTGACCAGAGTTACACACACATATATATACACATACACGTAAGGTTACCAGTCTAGGCTAAATCTTTAAAACGACATCAGGTTACAAGTCCAGACTAAACTTGTATCACATGTATCTTCGAGTCTGCAATAAATGTTGGAGCTTGGAATCATAAAAAATCATAAAGTATATTTATATCATTTTTAATTTAATGTTTAATAATTTTATATATTTTTATTTATTAAAAAAATTATATATAATCATCTTAACTTTTTCAATGTTTACATTAAAATAGCATTATATACTACTATAGATTTAATTTTTATGTGTTATAAATTATATAATATAAAACATCACCAACTTTAAAAAATAGGTTAGAGCAACTTGACCTTGAATGTTCAAGCTTGAACCCAACACATTTTAAGCGTGCCTAACCTTTTTAGTGAAACCTATTTTTCAAATATAATATTTTTACCAATTCCTGCAAACTTTCAAAGAGTCGTAAACAAGTCTAATCCCAACTCACAAGTTGATGACCCTTGACTTATAATTTATGTAATTTTAGTAGGAGCAGTAAATGTGGCAGAGCCCATACAAGGCGCCAATGACGTCTTGACCAAACAATTGGAAATTAATGTCTCAAAAATGCATAATTTTTTAGTCCCCAAACTATATAAAAAATCATTTTAGCCCCTTTTGCCTTTTGTGCTTCATTTGAGTTTTGAGATTTTGGTTTTTATTAAATTATCTAAAATTAGATAAAAAATTAATATCTATTAATTTTGTTGATATATATAAAAATTTAACATATATAAATTATTTAAAAAATAAAAATTTATTAAAAATATTTTAATTATTTAAAAAATAAAAAGATAAAATTTTTTATTATATTTTCTTTTCCTTTTCCATTTTCATTAATATACAAACTAATCTAAAATTAAAATTAAAATCTCAAATTTTCTTCATTTTACTTTACAATCTAAGGGATGTTTGATAAATCATTGAAAATTAAAAATTTTAGCATATATGTTTAATAATTAAATATAAATTTTTGACAAAAAAATGTTGAATAAGATAAATAGCTAGGTAATTACTTAATAGAAAATTTTATGTTGATTTTATTTTATTAAAAAAATGAAATAAATTACCTTTTTAAAAAAGTTCAGATATTCAGTACTTATATTTACTAATTATCAAGTAATTTTTTAATATAAATTCAACAATCATAAAATTTAATATTAAAAATTCAGCACTTAATTTAATGTAAGTTCATACATTCAATATCCGTTCTTTAATTTTGATTTTTAATGCTTTTTTTTCGAGAAAGAATGGTACGAAGCAATTATATTATAATATTTACATTCTTTTTCAATAGTTTAATATCACATCAACATTTTAATGATGTGGCATTAAACTATTAAAAATAAATAATATTCGTGTTTCATACAATCTTTTTTCATCGAGGCAATTGGGTGTCTAAATTCAGTTTTAAAATTTTCTAAATTCCAACAATGAGAATGGAGAATTTAATTTGATGGAAAAGAATTCCAAGAGTTGGAAAATAAAAATAAAAATAAAAATAATTTGAGTATTAAAAAGGCAAAAAGAGAAGCATTACTGAATTTTTAATAATCTTTGTACTTTATAACTTGTTAATCTAATGCCCAGAATTTTCTTTTGTGTGTGTTCAAATTACTATTTAAGTTTAGTTCAAAATTATTAAAAAAAATGTCTTTTTTTTTCTGACGAAGTAGCTATTATTTATGTAGGAAGAACTGAAAATCAATTACCTTGCAATTGCAGCAACTATTCTCAATCCTCACTTTGAAATGATGAAAGCTGAGGACGCTGAGAATTTGTATCTCAAATCTCAGAACCCTGCATTTCGTTCCATACTATCCATCCTTGTTATGGGGTTACTTGTTGCTGCATCATCAATGGATGGTCATAACATCAATTTCAATTTCACTGGTTTCACCCCAAATATGCCTGACATAGTGTATGAAGCTGATCCATACGCATCCAACAACGCAGTCCCAACTCACCCTTAACCAAATGAGACAGGATCTACGGGGTGGTATTGGTCGAGCCACTTATTACAAGCCAATGCATCTTTGGGACAAATCTTCTGGGAATCCCTTACTTGCAGATTTCACCACTCAATTTTCTTTCTCCATTGATTCCTTGCATAATAACTGATGAAGTTGGTCAGCATGCAGCAAACACTCGACTGCAAGAAGATCAAGCCATGCAGGAGCTGCTGATGCAAGCTTATTTTGTTCATTTTGTAAACTTTAGTTCATGAAATGAGACTTAGTTCATTTGTAACTAAGCTAAGTATTTGATTGATGTAATTAGCTTATGTATGAGCTGTAAACACAGCTTTGTATAAGTTTACAAGCTAAAATTTCAAGTTTCTATTGTAGCGACCTAAAAATTTGGCAATAGGCGCTATTTGAAATGATTATTGAAAAATTAAAGTTTCAAATTTTATTTACAAAAGAGGAGTCGCCACCGATCTTTTTTAGGTGTGATCGGACACCAAATAAAATCCTTTTTAGAAGAATTTTTTTAAACTTTTCTAAAAAAAGAGAGACAATTTTAGGTCCACGTCAAAATCCAGAGAAAATTAGGGTCCGGGAGTCGGTTACGCGCGAGGAAGGTATTAGCACCCTCGCGACGCCCAAAATTGGTATCTCGTTAAACGCATGTTGTCTTAATTTTCAAAAATACGAGTTCCATTTAATATTTAGTCGTGATCCGATTGAAATACGAGAACCCCTTTTTTTTTTTTAAAAACACGAGAATTTTGAAGCGCGGTATTTCTTTTTTTAAAACGAAAGTTTTTTTTTAAAATACGAGAATTTTTGAAAACACGAGAATTTGTAAACACGAATATTTTAGAAACACGAAAATTTTTGGAAAAAAACGAAATTTTCTTAAAACACGACATTTTTTTTGAAACACGGGAATTTTTAAAACAAGACATTTTTTTGAAACAAATTTTTTTCTTAAAAAAAAAATTTAAATACGAGAATTTTTAAAACACGAAAATTTTTAAAACACGGAAATATTTTTTTTTAAAACACGAAATTTTTTTTTGAAAACAAGAAAATTTTTGAAACACTAGAATTTTGAAAACACGAAGATTTTTGAAACATGAGAATTTTTAAAAGCACGAGGATTATTGAAAGCACGAAGATTTATAAAAACGACAATTTTTGAAATACGAGAAATTTTTTAAACGCGAAAATTTTTTTCAAACACGAAAACTTTTGAAAACGCGAAAATTCGAAAATTTCTAAAATACGAGTAATTTTTAAAGATTCGAAAATTTGAAACAAGAATTTTTTTTAGAAAAACGTACCATATTTAACACGAATCGATGATATTCACCCCAACATGGCAATGAAATCGACGAATTAGTGTCAAACCAATTCAATTTAATATTTAATCGGGTTGTATTAAAACACGAGAAAATTTTTTGAAACACGAGGATTTTTGAACATTTTTTATTTTTAAAACGGGTCCCGAATTTAACATAAGCCATCGATATTCACCCAACATAGCGATGAATTCGGTGACTCGATGCTAAACCGATTCGTTGCCTTATTTATTAAAATTATTTAAAATAAAGTAAAATTAAAATTTAATTAAATTGTAAATATAAATACAAAAATATAAAAATATATAAAATGCATAAAATGCTAATAATATTAAAATGAAATAACATAAAAATACGAGCATTAAATTAAAAGAGAAATAAATAAAATTACCGAAAAATCTAAAACACGAGCTTCGCCGAACGGGTTGCTAAAATTGAACCCCCTTTTTCTTCTTTTTTTCTTTTTTCTTTTTTCCTTTTTTCTTTTTTTCTTTTTTCTTCTTTTTCTTCCTTTTTTTTTCTGCTGGGCTGCCTTGTTGGGCTGGCCTGCGCGGGCCTGCTGGCTGGTGGCCTGTTGGCTGCTTGTTGGGCTGCTGGAATTGGGCCTATTGTTGGCCTGCCCTCTTTTTTTTTTGTGCTGCTTCTTTCCCTTCTTTTTTTGCTTTTTTTTCTTTGATTTTTTTTTTGGGCTTGTTTCTTTTTTTTTTGTTTTTTCTTGGGCTGCTGGGTCGGATCGGGTCGTAGGTGGGTCGGGTCGGGTTGACCCGACTGTTATAATATTTTTTATTATTTCTTTTTTTTTCTTTCTTTCTTCTTCCTCTTTTCTTCTTCCTTCTTCTTCCTTCTTCTTCTTCAAAGTCTAGCCTCCACCACCGCTTGCGCCGCCGCTACCTCCTCCGACGCCGGTACTCTTTCTTTTCTTCTCCTCTTTCTCTTTTCTTCTCTTTTCTTCTTTTTTCCTTCGAAAAATCTCTCTTTTTGCAAGTTTTTTTTTATTTTTTTCGTGGGTGTCCTCATTTTTGGAGTTTAAACTCCTTTTTATAGTTGGTTTTGCTTCTTTTTTGCAGGTAGCAAGTGGGGAAGGAGCAGCCACCCATGTTTATGGCCTGAAAATCTGGAAGTGGGTGCCCCAAATCATGTAACTTGTCTGAAGGACCAAATCGCAAATGCAGCAAAACTTCTGGGGCTAAATGTAATTTTTAGAAAATTTAGGATTAAAATGAAATTTAATGAAAGTTTAGGGGTCTAAGTGAAATTTAAAGAAAGTTTAAGGGTCAAAATGAAATTTAGGAAAAGTTTAGGTGTCAAAATGCAATTTTTATTTTTTAAATTTTTTTTTTTTGAAATTTTGAAAATTAAACACAAACTCTAGTCGGACAAAAATTTAGTGCTTACAACTGCCCCTCTTTGCTTATCATTGTGAAACAAGGATAGTGCAAAGACTTAAAAGCACTAAATTTTGTTCAATTGTCCAATCTTTATTCTTTACTCGGCATGTGATCCTGAGCTCAACTCATTTCTCGCAATATGAATTGACTATTTAAAACTAGACATTAAAAATAGAAATTGAAAATAGCTCAGCACGTGAGCCAAGGCTCAACTCACTTCTCGCAATATGAGTTGATTTTTGAAAACAGAATTTGCAAAAGGCTCAACTCACCTCTCGCAATATGATTGATTTTTGAAAAACAGAAATTAAAAGGCTCAACTCACCTCTTGCAATATGAGTTGATTTTTTTTTTTGAAACACAGAAATTAAAAAACAGAAATTAAAAACAGAATTTGAAAAGACCTCAGCGTGTGGCCTGAGACTCAACTCACCTCTTGCAATATGAGTTGATTTGAAAAAGTAGAATTTGAAAATACCTCAATGTGTCTTGAGGCTCAACTCATTTCTCGCAATATGAGTTGAATTTTGAAAACAGAAATTGAAATTACCTCAACGTGTCTTGAGGCTCAACTCATTTCTCGCAATATGAGTTGAATTTTGAGAAGCAGAAATTGAAAATACCTCAACGTGTCTTGAGGCTCAACTCATTTCTCGCAATATGAGTTGAATTTTGAAAACAGAAATTGAAATTACCTCAACGTGTCTTGAGGCTCAACTCATTTCTTGCAATATGAGTTGAATTTTGAAAACAGAAATTGAAATTACCTCAACGTGTCTTGAGGCTCAACTCATTTCTCGCAATATGAGTTGAATTTTGAGAAGCAGAAATTGAAAATACCTCAACGTGTCTTGAGGCTCAACTCATTTCTCGCAATATGAGTTGAATTTTGAAAACAGAAATTGAAATTACCTCAACGTGTCTTGAGGCTCAACTCATTTCTCGCAATATGAGTTGAATTTTGAAAACAGAAATTGAAATTACCTCAACGTGTCTTGAGGCTCAACTCATTTCTCGCAATATGAGTTGAATTTTGAGAAGCAGAAATTGAAATACCTCAACGTGTCTTGAGGCTCAACTCATTTCTCGCAATATGAGTTGAATTTGAAAACAGAAATTGAAATTACCTCAACGTGTCTTGAGGCTCAACTCATTTCTCGCAATATGAGTTGAATTTTGAAAACAGAAATTGAAATTACCTCAACGTGTCTTGAGGCTCAACTCATTTCTCGCAATATGAGTTGAATTTTGAAAACAGAAATTGAAATTACCTCAACGTGTCTTGAGGCTCAACTCATTTCTCGCAATATGAGTTGAATTTTGAAAAGCAGAAATTGAAAATACCTCAGCGTGTCCTGAGGCTCAACTCATTTCTCGCAATATAAGTTGAATTTTGAAAACAGAAATTGAAATTACCTCAGCGTGTCCTGAGGCTCAACTCATTTCTCGCAATATGAGTTGATTTTTTTAACAACAGAAATTAAATTACCTCAGCGTGTCCTGAGGCTCAACTCACCTCTAGCAATATGAGTTGAATTTGAAAACAGAAATTGAAATTACCTCAACGTGTCTTGAGGCTCAACTCATTTCTCGCAATATGAGTTGAATTTTGAAAAGCAGAAATTGAAAATACCTCAGCGTGTCCTGAGGCTCAACTCATTTCTCGCAATATAAGTTGAATTTTGAAAACAGAAATTGAAATTACCTCAGCGTGTCCTGAGGCTCAACTCATTTCTCGCAATATGAGTTGATTTTTTTTTAACAACAGAAATTAAAATTACCTCAGCGTGTCCTGAGGCTCAACTCACCTCTAGCAATATGAGTTGATTTTGAAAAACATAAATTAAAAGGCTTAACTCACCTCTCGCAATATGAGTCAATTTAAATCATAAACTAAAAATACCTTGGTGTGCCCCGAGGCTCAACTCACTTCTCGCAATATGAGTTGATTTTTTTTTAAAATTTAAAAATACCTCAACGTGTCTTGAGGCTCAACTCATTTCTCGCAATATGAGTTGAATTTTTGAAACAGAAATAAAAGCATCAGAATACTAAAACATGTTATCTGGTGGAACTCAGGTGTCTTTTCCTTTAATGCAATATAACTATCATCATATCTTCTTATTCTACTAGAGTACTTGTATATGTCATGATGTTATCATGATATGTACATGTTTGTCTTAAATGCATTTATGCCTACATGATTATGCAGTGCTCCTTAAGCATTGGTCGTATGTCATTTTCGCCATGATTGTTGAGGATCTGCGTTCATTGCTTTGATTCTCGACCTTCTCTTCAGGCCTCATACCTGTCTTCGAGCTTTACGAGTAATCGACGTTTCTCAGATATCACCCTTTTGCCCTTGGTTAAACTTTGTTCTTGCTTTGAAGATCTTGCACTTATCAAATTCTTATCCGGGTAATGCTTGACATTTCTTTTGTTTAGAGCATGTCATTTCACTATTTATCATTAAATAAACACATAATGAGATACATGAGAATGGTCAGGTAGGGACAAAAAGGATATCTCATATTCCTTTATTTCAAATGTGGCAAACAAAGAAAGTTAACCAATGAGAGTAAAAATGTCAAAAAGAAAGAAAAGGTCGTATACAACGGATACAAATGCTCTAGATATTCAACACATGAACTCTTCCACGTTCCTCAATCAATAATCTTTTCGAGCATGGCTTCTTGCGTAGAAAATTTGAGCTTTCAGAGGTGCTTCAAATACTGTAGTCTCACTACTTGACCTACCGTTCGACCGCCAGGTTTGTTTCATTAGGACGCCCTCTCGGGTTTTCATCCTAATCTTTTGTATTAATCAAGACGCCCTTTTCGGGTTTTCGCCCTGATCCCTTTTTTTTTTTTTTAAGATGCCCTTTTCGGGTTTTCATCTTAAGCATAATATTTCTTCACCACATCTGAATTCACCGGATCGGTAACTCCTTCCCATCCATCTCGGTAAGGATTAAAGCTCCTCCTGAGAATGCCTTTTTACAACGTATGGTCCTTCCCAATTTGGTGCCCATTTTCCTCGTAGGTCTTTTTGTATTGGGAGAATCTTTCTTAGAACGAGTTCTCCTTCATGGAACTCTCTTGGTCGTACCTTCTTGTCATGGGCTGCGATCATTCTCTTTTGGTACATTTGCCCATGACAAATTGCCCTTAGACGTTTTTCTTCAATGAGGTTCAACTGATCATATCGAGCTCGAACCCATTCTGCTTCTTCTAACTTTGATTCCATCAATACTCGCAGAGAGGGGATCTCAACCTCGATAGGTAGCACAGCTTCCATTCCATAGACTAGAGAGAAAGGAGTTGCTCCCGTAGATGTTCGCACAGATGTGCGATATGCAAACAAAGCAAATGGAAGTTTCTCGTGCCAATCTTTATATGTCTCAGTCATTTTCCCAATGATCCTCTTAATGTTCTTGTTAGCTGCTTCAACAGCCCCGTTCATCTTTGGGCAATAGGGCGAGGAATTATGATGCTTTATTTGGAACTGCTCGCACACTTCTTTCATCATCTTATTGTTCAGATTCGTGGCATTATCTGAGATGATTCTTTCAGGCAAACCATAACGGCAAATGATTTCATTTTCAAAAACTTGCACACTGCAGTTTCGTCATATTGGCAAACGAAGCGGCTTCAATCCATTTTGTGAAGTAATCGATAACCACAAAAATGAATCGATGTCCATTTGAAGCTTTTGGAGAAATTGGCCCTATGACATCCATGCCCCACATAGAAAAAGGCCACGGAGAAGTCATGACATGAAGGGGTGAAGGGCTACATGAATTTTATCGCCGTAGATTTGACATTTGTGGCATTTTCTGGCAACATTGATGCAGTCACTTTCCATTGTCAGCCAATAATAACCGAGTCTCATGATCTTTCTGGCCATATTGAAACCATTGGCATGCGTTCCGCAAATTCCCTCATGGACCTCTTCAAGTATTTTTCTGGTTTCCACATCATCCACACATCTCAAAAGCATCTGATCCTTTCCTCTTTTATACAGGATATCCCCATCAAGAACAAATCCCGCTGCCATTCTTCTAATTGTTCTTTTATCGTTCTCATTCGCTTGTTCGGGATACCTTTGATTCTTGATATATTCTAAGATATCATGGAACCAAGGCCGTCCGTCTACTTCTTTCTCAATGCTACAACAGTGTGCAGGGACCTCGTATATGCTCATTTTGAGGGGCATTATTTCTGCTTCTCTACTTGCTTTGAACATTGAAGCCAAAGTGGCTAGGGCATCAGCCAGTTGGTTCTCTTCTCGTGGGAAGTAATGAAAAGTTATTTCTTTGAATTCCTTGGTCAATCCAGCCACTAAATCACTGTACTTAATCAATTTTGAGTCCCTCACTTCCCATTCTCCACGGATTTGGTAAATCACTAGGGCTGAGTCCCCGTACACCTCCAAGATCTCGATGTTTCGTTCGATAGCTGCACGAAGCCCCATGATACAGGCCTCATATTCTGCGATATTATTGGTACAGAAGAAGTTCAGTCTTGCAGTGAACGGATAATGATTCCCGTCTGGTGATACCAGGATTGCTCCAATTCCATGCCCTAAAGCATTTGACGCACCATCAAAGCACATCTTCCATGACTTCTCTTTTGATGACTCGGATTCTATTTCTGTGATGCACATTAAGTCTTCGTCTGGGAAATCGAATCTTAAAGGCTCATATTCCTCTTTCGTTCGAGTTGCTAAGAAGTCAGCTATTGCGCTCCCTTTTATTGACTTCTGACTTACATAGGCAATGTCATATTCCGAAAGGAGGAGCTGCCATCGTGCTATTCTTTCTGATAGTGCCGGCGATTCCATCATGTATTTTATTGGGTCCAACTTTGAAATTAGCCATGTCGTGTGATACAACATATATTGTCTGAGTCTCCGAGCTACCCAAACCAGAGCGCAACAATATTTCTCAACGGACGAATATTTTGCCTCATATTCAGTGAACTTTTTGCTGAGGTAGTAGATCGCCTTTTCTTTCTTTCCTGACTCGTCATGTTGTCCCAGTACGCAACCCATTGAACTTTCGAACACTGTCAGATACAAAATTAATGGTCTTCCCGGAGTTGGCGGTACTAGCACTGGAGGACTGGACAAATATTGTTTTATCTTATCAAAGGTCACTTGGCATTCCTCGTTCCATTCTCCCGGGTTATGTTTCGAAGAAGCCGAAAGATTGGGTCGCATTGGTTGGTAAGTTGAGCGATAAATCGGGCGATGTAATTTAATCTCCCTAAAAATCCTCTAACTTCCTTTTGCGTGCGCGGAGGTGGTAATTCTTGGATGGCTTTTATTTTATCTGGATCAACTTCGATACCTCTTTCACTGACAATGAAGCCTAGCAACTTTCCCGAGGTAGCCCCGAATGTACATTTGGCTGGATTAAGCTTTAGCTGAAACTTTCTCAGCCTTTCGAACAACTTCTTGAGGTTCATTACATGCTCTTCTTCTCCTCGAGATTTAGCAATCATATCGTCGACGTAGACCTCTATTTCTTTATGCATCATGTCATGGAATAACGTCACCATAGCCCTCTGATATGTTGCCCCAGCATTCTTTAACCCGAATGGCATCACCTTGTAGCAGAACGTTCCCCACATTGTTATGAAGGTAGTTTTCTCCATATCCTCAGAAGCCATCTTGATCTGATTATACCCCGAGAATCCATCCATGAAAGAAAACAATGAATGTTTTGCTGTGTTGTCCACCAACGTGTCAATATGTGGCAAGGGAAAATTATCTTTTGGGCTTGCTCGATTTAGGTCACGGTAATCCACGCACATTCGTACTTTTCCATCTTTCTTGGTACCGGGACTATGTTAGCCACCCATTCTGGATATTTGGAGGCTTGTAGGAAGCCAGCGTCAAATTGCTTCTTGACTTCCTCTTTATTTTCAACAGCATTTCGGGCTTCATCCGTCTTAATTTTTGCTGGATGGGCTTGCATTCTGGTTTTAATGGGAGCTTATGGACCACTAAATCTTCATCTAGCCCTGGCATGTCCTGGTATGACCACGCGAAAACATCTTTGTATTCGCGGAGTAAAGTGATCAAACTACGCCTGTACTTTCTGAAATAGAAGTCCCAATCTTCACTTCCTGTTTCCTCTCTTCAGTGCCCAAATTTATTGTTTCTACAGATTCTTCATGAGGTAGAACCTGTTTATCCTCTTGTTCCACCATTCTTAACAATTCAGGAGACGAGACATAATCTTCAGCATTTTCTTCGGCTTCAAATTCTCCTAAGCAAACAGCCTTCTCAAAATCAATTTCAAGATTCGTAACGGGCTTATTCATGTCGTCAATATCTGAGCACCTGAAAGTTGAATGGAAAAGGAAGCTATCGGGGACATCCAAGTATTGGAAACAACAAACAAAATGTTATGTCATGGCAATGAGGCAAATGTAAGGATAGGCTATGAAATGAGAAAATGATTATGAAATTAGTGATAATGCGAAAAATCGTGACAAAATGCATCTTCATTGATATTCATTTAAATGATAAAGAGCGAATGCAAACTCTTACAAAAGAAATCTATTATATCTAAGGACACAATAGAAGGTTGATGTTTAGCATTACTCTGAAGGCTTATAAACTACAAGAAGCTCCTCAGCAATCCAATTGTTCAACATGAAACCAGGAGGGCAAGGGCGTATCCTCGAGACATCTTTACTTGCACCAGCTTCTTTGTCAATGACATTTATACTAACATTCTGAAAATCCTTTTCAATTAATCCCAACATGTTTCGTGGATCCTCTTGTCCAGGGTACATCATTCCCACAGATGTAAATGTTTTTGACAAAGGAGGGTACTCTATTGGTTCCCATTCTGGTTCTCGGCCCAAAGTTCTTGCAATTCTTCTTTCTTGATCCTTCTTCCACTGTCTTCTTCTTTGGCGCATGTCAGGCTGGAACCCCAAACCGTATCGGGCCTTGTGGTGCACTGGCTTTAAAGCCCTCACTATTCCTTGCATATATCTCCCTAAACCTCTTCTCGCACGAGCTCCCCTTCCTACGGTCAACTTGACACCCATTCTGGTATTTCTCGACAGTTTTGGCATCTATTTCCCTCAGCGACAAAGTGGCATTGATGAATTCAAGGGATCGAAAGGAACATTCCACTGCATCCTTGCTTACTTCCAGATATGGCGCATCAGCAGAGATAGATGCGATGATGTCTTCTTCGCCCTCGACTGTGACCAAACAACCATCCATGATGAATTTCACTTTTGATGGAGGGACGACGGGACTGCTCCAGCAGAATGAATCCAAGGTCTTCCCAAAAGGCAGTTATAAGAGGGTGTAATGTCCATGACTTGGAATTCGACCTCATAGATGTAGGGGCCCACTTCCAAAGGGATTTCGATCTTTCCCATGACTTCACGCCTCGTCCCGTCGAATGCCCTTACCGTGGAATGACAGGGCTTTAAGTAGGACAAATCTATCGGTATTCTGGAAAGTGTAGCCAATGGCATAACATTTATTGCTGACCCATTATCAATGAGTACGTTCGGTATTATGTAGCCCTTGCAGCGGGTCGTGATATGCAGCGCTTTCATCGAACCTCTACCATTTAGCGGTATCTCATCATCACTAAAATAGATGAAGTTGTCCGCATTCAGATTGTTTACCCACCTATCAAGCTTTTCGACAGATATGTTGTTGGCCACGCAAGCTTGATTTAACACCTTCAATAAAGCGTTCCGGTGTGGCTCTGAATTTAACAGTAGAGATAGAACTGAGATTCGTGCTGGCTGCTTGCTCAGTTGTTCCACCACACTATATTCGCTGTGCTTAATAAATTTCAAGAATTCTTGAGCTTCTTCCTCATTCACAGGCTTTTTAGTTTCTTGCACGGGTGGAATTTCTTGCTCAACTTCGACCTCGTGCATCACTGCTTTCCCTTTTTGCTTCGAGTCACTACTTTTCTTTACCGGTTCAACTTCTTTAGAATAGCATCGTCCACTTCGAGTAAAATGACCTACCTCCCCAACATCTTCAATTATGGCTTTGGACTTTTCAACTTCCGGTGTAACGATATTAACATCATATCTCCACGGTACTGTTTTGTTGTCCTTATACGGGAAAGGAGATGGTACTTCAATTACCATCTGTGGTTTCAATGGCTCTCTCATCGCGTCGTAATAAATTACCAACGGTCGATCAGCACTATAAGGGGGCCCTGATGATTGGCTATCAGAGATGCATACTTCTCTTTCATTGGCATCTTCACTCTTGTTAAGGACCTTGATCTCCTTATTATTCATCCGGTCTTGAAGTAACCTTTTAAAGTCCTCGCACGACTGAATGTCGTGCCCAACAATCCCATGAAAATTGCAGAAACTTTGACCTTCTTCTCCAAAAACTCTATCAGAGTGACAGAGCAATCCTTTCTTAACTAATACCTCCCAGATTTTCTGCAGAGGCGTCCTTATTTCTGCCACACATCTTCTGACCTTCCATTCATCCTCTTTCCCCACTGTGCTCACATTCCCTTCGGTATGGTTAGGGAACGGGTTCCCCGTGGCGTTACTAGCACTATCGAATCGTAGGATACCCGCGTCAATGAGTCCTTGAACTCCCTTTTGAAAGCGAGACAGTTCTCAGTAGAGTGCCCTTGGTTCCCTGCATGGTATGCACAACTAGCGTTTGGATCGTACCACTTTGGGTATGGAGGTTTAAGGGGTGCATGTAATGGGGAGAAATTAGCTGTTTTTCTAAAAGTTTTGGGTACAATTCCCCATACGACACAGGGATGGGGTAAATTGCGGTATCTCGGGATTATGCCTTGATGGTCTTGGTTCGTTTCTGGGTTGGCTTTGGGCGGTACCGTGTTTGTGGGAAGTAGTGACGGTCTTGGTTGTTCGTGGCGTATACGGGGCAGGACGGATGTGGTGCTTGGTAGTAAGGGGTTGAGGGGATAATGGAAATTCGAGGGTGGATAATTTCGAGGTCGGGGTTGATTAGGATACGAATTGGGAATGTAATGACTCCCAGTTCCCACCATGAGGGCTTCTGGCTCTTTCTTCCTTAAGGGTGCTGCTTTCTTGAGCCTTCTGATCCTTCCATTCTACCGCTCTTGATGGCATTCTCTATGAGTTCACCGGATATTACAATATCCGCGAAATCTTTCGTGGCACTTCCACTAATTTGTCATAAAACGGTGCTTTAAAGTATTGATAAGAGAACAGTTATCTCCGTTTTTGTTAGTGGGGGTTCCACTTGAGCTGAGACGTCTCTCCATCTCTGCGCATACTGTCTAAAGGTCTCTGATGGCTTTTTCTCCATCATTTGCAAGGTCATACGGTCTGGCACCATATCCGATACATGCTGTACTGCTCGCAAAATGCTGACGCCAAGTCTTCCAGATCGAATCTTTTCTCTACTGAGTTGATTGTACCACCGAAGAGTGACCCTGTTAGACATCTGAAGCATGTATGAGTAGTTATCCTCGTTCACATAACCGGTCATCTTTCGACAGAACATAATGAGATGTGCTTTTGGGCACCTTGTCCCATCATACTTCTCAAAGTCAGGCACTTTGAACTTCGGAGGTAAAATTAGATCAGGTACCAAACTGAGTTCCTTGGCACCTAGTGCGGAGAAGACTTCAGTGCCTTCTATTGCTTTGAGTCTTTCCTCTAGACTCCTATATTTGCGTCATGGTTATCCAATTTCAACTTGGCTACCTCTGTTGGGTCATCCAGATCTGGAACTAGTGGATTAGCAGGATTAGCCCCTGGGTTCGATGCTAACATTCCTTGCCCCAAATTAGTGGGTGGAGCAGGTGGCATAAGTCTATGTTCCAAGCCAGTGGGTTCCTCTTGAGTATACCCTCTTTGTATTGTATATGCGGGCGGTGGAGTGAATCCCGGGGATAGAATGGATCCTGATCATGGTGAATTCTTGACCGAGGTTCCATAACATCGGAGTTCTGCATGGGTCCTTTCCTTTGACCAAAGTTGTCATCATCTCCATCATTTTAGCCATCTGATCTCTTTGCTCGAGCGATTCCTCTCGAGATCTCACCATTAGGTCTCTCGTCTCTTGTTGCGATTTGGCCAGTTGCTCTTGTAATTCCTTTTGAGCCCTTTCCATCCTTTCAATTCTCTCATTGAATTCATTCTCCATTACTCTAGCTTGTCGGCGCGTTTTATACGGATGACGTGGTTCCAGTCTTGAGTCTTGCAACTGCGAATTGTATGTTTTAACCTCAGCGAACGAGTGGGATATGCAATGAATGAATTGATGCATGAATGAATGCATGAATGCAAATGAATGTCAGTTATGAATGAAATGCAAGAAATGGTGTTGATTTCAAGATAGCCCATATTAGCATTTCATTATCAATAGTCTATTACACAAAGTTCATTTTCCAGTTACACAATTTCTAGCCACATTGCCTGTTTCTTCACTTGTCTAAAACTCTGATATGCTCGATCTTTGGCTCGGAGGGAATTGGCAACTGAGAACTTCGGCTTCATCTGATAATGAACAACTAGTATAGCCGCTTTACGAATTTCATTGATCAAGAAGTCAAGTTGCATTTCTTTTTCTTTGAGAGTTCCTTCATACGCGTGAATGTCCCTATCGTACTGCTCACTCTTTTTCTAGAGCCTTCAAGAGGTATCTAATTGTTGTTGGCGAGATTGCAGCATATTTTCTAGATCTCGTGTTTTCCTTTTATTCTTGATGTTCAGACTGACTATTCCCAATTTGCAGTCACTATTATATTGGCTTCTTCTTAATCTATCACAGCAGCGAGCTTTTCTTCTTTTTGCTTTCCTTCAAATCATTCCTTGAATTGTAATTTCTTCCTCCTTCTGCTGGACTTGCCCAACCCGATTCTTATAGTGTTCTTAATTTCTTGTTTCCAATGGTCCCTTAAGTCGTTTCTCACAATCTCGGCTTCTTTGTACTTAGTCCTGGACCTTCAACCTGAACTCATCTCAGTTGATAGTTTTCTTTTGAAGGGCACTAAGGTCCGGAATCTGGGCTTTTTCGTCGAATCTTGTCTTGCCATTTCTAGCCAACGGCGTTTCTCGATAAAGGATTCTATGTGTAGTTTGTTGTGAGATTTGCTGTATTCCCGTTTTTCCTCCATATGTCGTATCTTGGTAAGGTATCATACAAGCTAATTCATAATGAATTTCCTTCAATACTTGCATGTCTCGACCTCTCAAACCTTCACCGCGAAAGCGACTCGAACTGCTAATCCTCAGTTGCGGGGAGAAATTGTCGCGAAGATGCTTTGGACAATAGGGAGTTATCAACCTCCCATAACCGAGTAAAGGACCAATTTGCTCCACATTTGTATAGCAGAACTGAAGGACGGATCCAGGGTGCTCTCCATGTTATATTCTCGGCGCGAAGATTCTGAAAAACTGATACCCAATGTTGCTTGGTGACTTCCTTCGGCCATTCTTTATTGAGGTAAGCTTCTAGCGGGAGAATGTTTTAGAAAACATATGGAACGGAGTGCGCTCTACCTTCCAGAAGTGACTCAAAATCCAAACATTGAGCAACTGCGCGCATCCGATAAATCGTCCCTCCCCTTTTCTTCGACAACTACTCAGGGACCTGAAGGTCTCGGCTAGGATGGTCGGGACAGGGTTGATTCCTTGTTTTAACCTTTCGAAGAAATCAACTACTGCAACTTCGAGATGTCCGAGAACTTTTGGGAAAATGACCAAACCGTAAATGGCCAAAGCGAATAGATTTACCCTTTTCAGCATGTTGGGATGGTTCAGAGCCAAATCTCGTAGGGAGGACCATGGAATGCAAATGGTTTCATTCTTCTTCTTTATCTGTTTTTCGGCCCATGCATCAGTCATGTCTGTCAGTCTCACTAACTTTTTCTTGAAGGTCATCGGCTTAGGCTCCTTCACATATATTTTGCCGAATTGTACATTGTCGATGCGGAGTAAAGCAGCATACTCTTCTATGGTTGGAGTCATGTCTTCTTGATTGAAGTGAAACACTGATAAGCTGGGTCCCAGAACCGAACCATGGCTTGAATCAACTGTTCGTCTACACGGATGGTGATCAGGTGAGCTATATCTCCATACCTCTCAGTGAAAATGTCTCTAGTGTCTGAATCCCACTGATTCCAAATTCGAACCAAATCCTCAAAGTTATTTTGGGCGAACATTTACAGTTATATGTTCGGGCAAATTAGCGACACACCCTTCCACTAGACTATCCCCCTTTTCTCTCTGAATTTTTAGA